>NC_081210.1:7915848-8250848 GCF_902713425.1 Acipenser ruthenus
TCGCTGGAGAGATTCAATTCTACCAAGAAAGCAGCAACTAACAGCTAAACTGACAAACAGTCCATAAATAATTTAAAACCCTTTGGAAATAACCACGGTTGAGTAAATACATATTGATAGGTATATATGCAGTAAACGGAATAATAATAAAAAAGTAAAATATGTAAAGTTGTTTTTTCAGCGCTGTCTGATTTGTGGACACACGGTAGCTTGTTGTAATATTCTATTTGAAACCAACCAAATGTTATATAAAAAAGCAACCCTAAAAACTCAAATGTATCTTAGAACATGTCTGCACCGCAATAAGATTAAGAAACGTAACAATTTAATTACACCTTGCTGTACCTTGTCCTGACACTCTTGTACAACGCAAGTCTAACAAACTTCATGCACTAGCCCATTCTCAACTTCTATTGGCTGGTTAAAAAGGCTTAACTTGTTTGTGGAAGTTAGAGAAACTGAACATTTCGCATTTGCCACCTCCCCACGACTCTGCGCCATTTTGGCTCCAAAGTATCTTATAGCACAGTACACAAAACCCGACACACCCGCCGTATGGTGTTCTTTAAAAAGCAGTAATAAATAAATAAATAAATAAATAAATAAACAATCTTTGTTTTTGGTTGGGCTAAGGAAACGTCAATCACGACACACGGTCAGGTTGACACGAGAGTACAGGATACTGTTATGAGCCGTAGGGCTGGTTAACTGCGTAACAAAAGATCACACACTGGTAAGGTTTTTTTTTATTTATTATTTAGCTTTTTCTTTTAAAATAAATTGTAATTAATTTAGGAAGGCTTTCCAAAACGCTCTGGTGCGGTTCATGATGATGGAAAATGGCCAGCCACTCCCCATCGTGGCAGAAGCAGATAACGTAAGGTCATCTTTAGTCCTGCTTTAATGATTTTTCACTATTTCTTTACAGTTCATCCATGTCGCGTGTTTAATCTGATTTACCGCTGTTGTTAAAAATAATCGTGGTGGGTGCTATATCATATGTAGGCAACTCTATAAATAGATATTGCATGATGTATAATTAGTAACACAAAATGCCTAGGGCGTCACGCGTGTTTAGGATTGACAATTTAGTGTTTTTATTTTTTGTATTTTAAATGGTACAGTATATAGACGTAGTGTTTAAGTACCAGAATGATAATTATAGATTTTTGGGGTCGTTTTCTCGTCTTGGAGAGAAAAAGACAAGCACTGTTTGAAATGTCAGGTTTCTAATATATATATATATATATATATATATATATATATATATATATATATATATTAGAAACCTGACATTTCAAACAGTGCTTGTATATATAATGCATTTTTCGAAGCAGTGCAAGCAACAATGCTGTGGTTTTGTGTTTTCCAGGACGTGTAGGACAGTACCACTGAGCCTAGGGCTGAGCTGTACCAACCAAGTGTTGCCAGGATAAAGACAGATACAGCCATGAATGCCCCCAAGGGTGGGCTGGTTATATTTACAGCCAACTCCAACCCTTCTTGCATGGCGCTTGGCAAGAGGATTTCAGAGTAAGTATTATATACAGCACTGGGTTTGTAGTGTAGTTTTAGATCTGTATTTTAAATACAATAACACATTCTAGACTCAAAGGAAGAGGGGTCTAGTTTAATACTGTACTACTAAACATAACCTGAGATACTGGTGCCACCCTTGCATTTGGTATGGTATTTATTTGCTTTATTATGGTTTAAACAGTTCTGGTATTTTAGTATATTGTATCATGCTTACTAAATGATCATTTAATTACAAAGAATCTACATCTTTGTGGTTTGTACATGTCTGCTGTGTACAGCTATGGCCAAATGTTTTGCAGCACCCTCTAGAATTAACTAATTTTACTTCATGAAGTTGAATGAAACATGCTGAATAATGTTATGTTAACATATTGAATTACATACTGCTTTGTAGTTTTCCATATACTTAAAGAAAAACTGACAAAAATTGAAGAATGTGACATTTCGAAATCTAACATGAAATACTGACTGATATTATGGTTTCCGGTAGGCTTTTGTGATATAATTTTGTAGTTTCTTTGATGACATGATGTGAAATAAAATATCTAAACTATCCTAGTTCATATACTTTTCTTTTTTTAATTGTCTCGATCCTAAAATTCTAGGTGTTGCAAAACTTTTGGCCATAGCTGTAATACACATTATTATACACTTGGAAGCTGCACCTATAACAGAAGACAATGACATGTTTGAGAATAGACCAGTTTCTTGCTTCTCCTGTGGTTTCAAGGGAAATGCAAACCACAAAATAACTCCTTTGCTGTAGGTAAGATATTGTTTAGGGTCCACAATTTACTGTAACCAGACACTTCAAGCCTGTTAAAAATATTTTTGTTACATTGTGAAAAACAAGGGTACATTGTGAAATGCAGTATAGGTTTTCTTTACTTCTTTACCTTTCCTTACAGAAACCAGGACTTGGTAGTGAGCTACTTCAGTGTTTTTATGTTAAGGGGTTAATATGTGGAAATCTTGCCTTTTGCTTGGTTTTGGATATGGGTGCTGTTGTCAGCAACTCATTTGCATTGTACTACTTTGTATTAGTACAGTAGACACACAATACAATGCTATTTTGGCCAGGCCTGGGGTCAATTATAATTTCAGTTACAATTACAGCACAATTATTTGATGAAATTGCAGTTAGTTACAATGCTGTTTTGTTCAAATGCAATTATAATTACAATTACACTAAAAATTAACAAATAGCTACACACATTAACATGTTTATTCTACCAAGCAGTAATCACAGGTACCAAATCTAGAAACACACTATGTGTTGTTTTTTTAAATACCAGCAGACTGTTAGCTCAATGTAAAACACAACATTGAACTAAGAATGATTGAGCTTGGAAAGGTGTGTAATTGAACTGTAAGTGATCGATTATATGGTAATTATAATTACAAATACAATTGCTTATGCCAAGGTTAAATCAATTACAATTACAGTGTAATTGCAAGTAATTGCAAATTATGCAATTACAATTGTAATTAACCGGTAGAGATGGTAGTTCATATTGCAGGTGTTGTTTTCAAAAGCTTTGACACAGTGCTTTTTTTAATTGGTTTAAATCACTGATGGGTCTCCTCAATCTTACTTTGTTTTGCCTGTGAGTTTTAGAACCTGAACACTGGGTTTAATAAACAGTGTACATTTTCCAGAGGTTAGCACAAAAATATTTAGCTATAATATTGTTTGTACGTCTAGTCCTGACCGTAAAGATATCCACACTATTGCATCATATTAAGCTATTGTCCAGAGATCATGATGCATATTGCACACAGTGCACAGTTACTGTAATACATCACCAGGGAGCATTTTTTCTAATAATTAGATTTGTTTGTGTTCCATGTTTTACAGGCGTCTTGGTGTGGTGCTTGGTAAAGTGCAGGTTTACCAAGAGGCAAACAGGGGTGAGTAGCAGCGTGCAGATTTCTTTCTTTTAAAAGTTAGCTTCCTCGATGTGTGTGTTGGATGTTAATGATAACCTGTCTGTGAAATGACAAAGGAACTGAAATTAGACACATCTGCTTCCCTTTCACCAACAAAAACACGTTTGAGTCCTTGCACCTCCAAATTCTCACTCCAGCCACCTCATTATAATTATGTAAATACATTTGACTGCAGATGTGAATGTTTCCTGAGCCATGCATATCAGCATGCTTGTTTTTTTTTAATGGACTGTCTCTTGTGTCCTGTGCATATAAAGTATTGAAAACTGATTCATACAGATCATGAGCGTTGCATAAAGTAACTACCCCTGTTGATGGATTCCACTTTATTGTGGTTAGAATGGCAGTTGCATCCTGACGCTTGAGCAGGAAGCATTATAAGGCATAGTGAACACATCAAAGCCACCAACTCTTCAGTGATGATCCACTGTAAATGTGACATGGTAAACAGTGGAAAAATGTTAAATGCTAAACACTGACCTTGGGGAAAACTGCGCAGCGAAAATCCAAACCCTTCTCTGTGCTTTTGAGTCATGCTTCATGAAGGCAAGAATCTGCACATTGTGGGGGAAAAAGTGCTGATTAGGTACCATGTTGATGAAAGCAGAGCAGAATCTGTCTTTTGCTTTTTTTTGTTGATATCACACAGAGCTAAAATACATCTGTCTGTCCAAACTAGATCAGATCCAATCTTAACATTCATACCATTTAATTACTTCACTGTATAAAGCTACATAAAGGTGTACTTGTTTGCAATTTAAAAGACTTTATCAGTTATGTTTGTATGTACAGTACTAACACAGTTAGTCAATTAATCCAAATGAATGAAAGTCAGTGATCTTTGTTCTAGTTAGTGCTTGCATGCACTGTAGGTCTTTCAAGTTCAAATATTGTACATAGTTGTGACCTATTTAAAAATTCGTGTTTTTTGGTTTTCGATGGAGCTATTTTTGGAAAAGGTCTGTGTTTTTATCACACAGTTTAGCATGATACAACAAAAACAACAACGGGGAGTTGGAATGCTTTTACTCATACAAAACTCTTTAAATAACTCCTGAGTTAAAGTGGTGTGAATATGGCCAAGTTGTTGGCATGTCTAATGGCGTGTTCATCACGTGTTTCCACAGAAACAAGAGTGCAGATCCAGGAGTCTGTAAGAGGGAAAGACGTCTTCATCATTCAGACAGTTTCCAAGTAAGTCCTTCATAATGGATGAGATTTATAAAACATAATGACAGTCTCTTCGCGAAGGACTGATTCATTTAGGGGAAATTAAATTGAATAGAGTGCTGGTAGTTTTTTTTTTTTTTTTTTTTTTTAGTGCATAGATTTTTCCTGGCCTATTGTAATTTATACTCCTTAAAACGTTTTTTCTTTTATTTAAATTGCCTGATTTATTGTAGAGCTGACATTGTTTGTTAAAGCAAATGGGTGTATGCAGTATTAAAACAATGACTGTATGTCTTGATAATAGAGTTCATGGTTGCTGTATTTCTCCCTGTGTGTCAGAGACGTTAACACTGCGATCATGGAGCTCCTCATCATGGTGTATGCCTGCAAGACCTCCTGTGCCCGCAGTATCATTGGAGTCATTCCCTACTTCCCCTACAGCAAGCAGTGCAAGATGAGGAAAAGAGGCTCCATCGTGTCAAAGTTACTTGCGTCAATGATGTGCAAAGCTGGTGAGAACATTGCATGATTTGATTAATATATTAACTTTTATTTATTATGTGAACAATGAACAGCAGACTGGATTTGCTTGTTTTTGGTCACATCTGTGGATGTTCTGGTGGCCTTGTCTATAATGTCCTAAAAACGATATTGACTTTACCAAAAAAAGAATTCACAATCTGGTATTATGTACTCTTTATGTATTTTGTGTCACATTGACCCATTCGTGTGATTTGTGTGGGATATGCTAAGTCTTTAATGTACAGTATATGTTCTTACAATGTTTCACTGCCTTTTTTTGCTGAAGGACTAAATCACCTGATCACGATGGATTTGCATCAGAAAGAAATTCAGGGTTTCTTTAACATCCCGGTAGACAATCTGAGAGCATCGCCATTCCTCTTGCAGTACATTCAAGAAGAGGTAATGATTGGTAGTAGTTTTAGTTTCATTTTAACTGCATGAAGATTGGAAAGTCAGCTGCGAAACTTAAGTATGAAAACTAATTTGTTTACTATCTAAAATAGAGTATGCTTATGTATGTGTGTATAATACCTGAGTTATCTTAAACATAGTAATCTATTGAATAAGTGTAAATATGAAACAATGATGAAATATATATTGCAGATTTTATATTGTATATTTGATTATAAATTTCCAGCCTGGCTAGGCTTTTTCAGATACTTTTACAAATATTATTATTATTATTATTATTATTATTATTATTATTATTGTTATTGTTATTATATTGTTAGTATTACATGGCTTGATGATTTGGGCTTGAACTATAAAAAGTGTTTGAGTTACTGCTTGGTGTGCAGATCGCTGAACTGTATTTTAGTCTCTCAATTCTATTCTATTCTAAGTTCTCCTCAGATATTAGAAGCTAAGCATGGTTAGGCCAGGTGCTGTGTTAGGTAGGGTAGGGACAGAACTTCCTAGGATGGTGTTAAATGTGCCAAGCCTAGCCTAAATCCTGTTATAGGTAAAAAAAAATAAAAACAGATCATCTTTTTTATTTTAGATTACACTACATGCACAAATGATGATACATTGTTTAGGTGAAGACTTGAACCCCCCCCCCCCCCCCTTTAGGAACCTCCCTATTGTTTGTAGTTTTTAGAGATGGTGTTAAAACCGAGAACCTTGCAATGAGGGTGGGGTATATGTGTTTAAAATCTGCAGATTCCTGACTATAGAAATGCAGTAATTGTGGCCAAATCTCCATCTTCAGCTAAAAGGTAAGCTAACCATACACTTTCTTTCTATTCCTGTTCTTGTGTGTTTGCAGTTAGCTAGTATGAAGTCATTTTATTGACTTTTTACGTTTATTACATTTTTGATAGTATCTTATGTCAGAGTTTAGTTTCACATCTCCTTAAAATGACCTACTCTTATAATTTAGCTGAACTATTCCTTATTCTGCCTTGAATTGCAGAAGAAATACAGGCACCCCTGCAGAGCCATCTGAATGCACAGCTATGGCCAAAAGTTTTGCATCACTGAGAATTTTAGGATTGAGACATTAATAAAAAATAAAATTATATAAACATAATTTAGATCTTTTATTTAACATCATGTAATCAAAGAAACTACAAAATGATAGAGTGCAGTCCGTTTTATAATAGGGCTTCTCAAACTCGGTCCTGGGGACCCCCTGTGGCTGCTGGTTTACATTTCAACCGAGCTCTCCATTACTTAACTATACCCTTAATTTAACTAAATGTGCTTAATTAGACATATTTACTTGTTTTCAGCTCTTGAACAGTTGCATATTTCAAGTTAGCTATGACATTTGTTAAGTAACTTGAACTGCAACAAGGGTTTGATGGCCCTAGAAATATCTAGTGCTTAGTAATGTTTTATTTAATGGTAATTTTTTGCCATTGAAAAGTTAATGGTTGTAAGACTGCAGTTTTAATGTTGCAGTCTTGAGATGCAAAGATAAATGGGGCCTTGTGAAAGCAGTATCTGTCTTTTGGCATCAGAGTGTTCATATTTGAAGTATGTCGTCTTATTGCAGGGCACAGTCCTTTGCTGAGCGGTTGCGATTGGGGATTGCAGTGATTCATGGGGAAGCCCAGGATGCAGAGTCTGACCTGGTGGACGGGCGTCACTCTCCACCGACTGTCAAAAACATAGGGGCCATTCACCCCAGCTTGGATATACCCTGTAAGTGAAGCCAGTGGAGTCTAATACTGCCACCGGTGTTAATGTGAAGGGAATTTGGGGATATCTTTGGATTGTACTGCAGAACACAGGGTCAAAACATGAAATATTTGAAACATGAGCTATCACAAATAGGGCTAGGCAATGTGTTTCCTCAGCCAGAATATGATAAACGAAATAGCATCAACGAAAACAACATGAAAAGGCATGTGTGCGTCTGATGGCCTTGCTCTTCCTGGCTCTTGTTCTCTAAAATTGTTTTGTTTTCCCATTACAGTTGTAATTCCAAAAGAAAAACCACCAATTACAGTTGTGGGAGATGTTGGTGGGAGGATCGCCATTATAGTGGTAAGTAAGTTTCTGTTTGTGGAGCCCAATAAAGACAACACAACATGTCTTGCAAAACTTACTCGATTGCACATTTACTCCTCATTAATCATACCATATTATACTATGATGCTGTATCAGCTTGCAAGAAACAGAATCATTATGCCCAATTACTATTCTTTGTTGTGACAGGACGACATTATTGATGATGTTGACAGCTTTTTAGCTGCTGCCGACACACTTAAGGAGAGAGGGGCTTACAAAATCTACGTGATGGCAACTCACGGGATCTTATCCTGCGACGCCCCGCGATTGATAGAAGAGTCAGCAATTAATGAGGTACGTTTTTTTATTTATTAAAATGGTTCAAACTACCTGCATATCCTCTAGAGCTGCTTATATTTGTGCATCCTTAGATGTGATCATTTGCCAGACTGTCTGTCTCTGTGAGAGACAGCCTTTCCTATGGGGGAATTGCTGGGAATTGGAGAAATGTAGAAAGGGGAGTGAAGGAAAAAATATATTTTGCTTTTGCAAAAAAAGATTCTGTTACTGTTAATTTTCAATCCCTGGAAGCTGGTGAGCTTCGACTTGCACGCGCCTCGGTATCTTATCTCCCTCGCTGCTCATTGCTGTTGTTCTACCACTTGCTCATCTGTCTGAGAAGATAGCCAGGCACTGAACTGTACTGATGTGCCTGACAGGTTCTGAGGTAGCAATGACTTCTTGTAAAGGTCTCTTTTTATTTGGTGAGCAGAACAGTACGGCTTCTAATAATTGATACTTCAGTGGGATTTTCCCCAATCTTAACTGGTGGATGGGGCGGGGGTCGGGATGGGACGGACAATAAAAAAAAAAAAAAAACAGAAAGAAAGGTGTATGTATAATCCTGTTTAAAAAAGGAGAGGGATGTATGTAGCTGCATTGATTCCTTGCCTATATATCTTTACTAGAAGACAGCGATGAAAATCCTGTTGAATAGCAATTTCACCCATTCCAGGTTTTAATGCAAGCTTGAGTAGCCACAGTGTATAGGTAACAAGCTCAGCAGACATAGCAAAATCAGGATTGGATCAAACTGCTATACAATGAGAGAGTTATTTCCATCCCTATAGTCTTCTTACACCTGCAATGGGCCAATTTCTCTGGCAGTGTTAACATGTTGCATTAAGTCTTGCATTACCCTTGTGTCCGCAGGTGGTAGTGACCAACACCATCCCTCATGAAATCCAGAAGCTGCAGTGCCCCAAGATCAAGACTGTGGACATCAGCATGATCCTGTCCGAAGCTATTCGACGGATCCACAATGGGGAATCCATGTCCTACCTCTTCAGGAATATCGGGGTGGATGATTGAAACCTTCCTTTCGAGCCAAACTCAAAGTGTATTGACTTATTTGTGTGTGTTTATGTATAGATGACGGGAATGTTGCGTTTAATTCAGAGGGGCCAATTTTGTTAAAAGGATTAATTAGGGCAAAGAGAAAGAAATTGCATATAGACTCAATAATTCAGTTTTTTTGTTTTTACGTGGAAATGAAGTTAAGGTGTATAAATAAATTGCCTTTTTGTTGCGCATTATATGTATGGTAGGTTGCACTGTGATTGTTGCGCTAATGCAGGACTTATTAATTTTTTATTTTTTTCGGAGTGTTCCATTTGTCAAGCAGCAGGACAGTAACAATGAATGCATGAGTTGTTGTAATAGACTTTAAACATTTAAGAGTATCGGGGTGTCAAGGACAGGTCTGTAACAAATGATAACTTTTTATTCTTACACATCAAAGCCTATATCCCTGGAGCAAACTGGGGAGAAATCAACTTGAATACTTGCAGAAGTCTGTTAAGTAGTTTATATGCCTCTCAAGCTGGGATCAGGGCAAGTTCACTGGTGCCAAAAGCTTGGTATAGAATTTGAATATTGTCAATATTTCATTTTTTAAATTTATTTAAGTGGTCTCAAACAAGCCTTTAGATTCGTTGGTTATTGTTTATAGTGGTAGTGTATAGATTTAAAAAATAAATAAATGGATATTAAAGGGATAAACAAAGCAAATATTTGTTTGAGAGTAACCTATCCTGGTAATATTCGTATTGTAGTAGCAGGCTGCATTTAAAGTGTGAATTGTATACTCCTTATGTGCTTCTTGAATTAGGAACTAGGAATACTTTCAATATTTAATTGCTAAATGGAATAAACTATTTTTTTATTAATTTAAGCGATATTCAAAATTGAGACTGGAGCTTTGGGCTTGTGGTCTTTTTCATGCCTTCTGTGTATTGTTAGATACAAGTTGTATGACAGTTGGAGAAACTTCCAAGCTTATTAATAATGCAGTTTGTAATTGCTAATTCAAGGGAAGCTTTTGTATTTATTTTCTGCAAATGAAAAAAAAAAAGGTAATGTGTCTTGATTTCTTATTTATCAGGCTGGAATTATAATTTTTTGTATTAAACACTTTAATAAAATCGTCAGCGCCTCCTTCCGCAGTTTTTTTTTTTTTTTTTTTACAGACCCCCAGTAGAGCTGAATTTAGAAATACTAAAGAAACTTTACATTTAATGGCAAATGTTTTGGTGTTTTCAATGTAGAAATGAGTTAATATACAATTTACTCCTTTCCTTTTTATTTATTTCATTATTTTTTTTAATCTAAATATTTCTCGTTTGACTTGCTCTATTCACAACGCAAGGTTAATGTTGAATATGTGCAAAATCATCATACAGACATTACTCGTTACAGGCCCTTCACACTTCACCTCTTGGGCAGTTGGACTCCACATCACCCACTGATATGTGTGTGAATTCACCTCATTTCAACATTGAAGACATATTTCCCCTTTTTTATTTATAATATTACACTATTTGTCTTTCATTTAAAAAAAAAAAATTGAATGTACAATGGGGTACATTTTAAACAGTGGCACAAAATTGACATAATGTGGTCATTTAGTAGGTGTAGACAGCAAGCACTGGAATTATAATTCTCTCCTTTGACATGTACTGAGCAGTGTTTTTGACAGGAGATCATCTGAAACCTCAATAACAACCCTTCTGGTTTCAAAAGAAACATAATGAACCTAGTAAACACATTGCATGCATGTTTGCTTTTGCAGAGGATTAAGATAAATGGTAATAGCACCTTTTTCCTACTTGAGATCTTGACGTCAATGACAGTCGCTGCCATCTGCTCTCGGGGGTACTCAAAACAGCCTGTTTGTTAAGTTGAACACCTTAAGAAGTGTTTTGTGTCTGCCCATTGATCACATTTATTAAGTGCCACAAATCCATCACATTTCCACGTATAAAAAATATGTACATGGAGTACAAACTAGGCAACACACAATATTAATATTTTAAATGCAGAAATATCTCTAATACATATCTCTAATAAATATATGTACGCGTGTGTGTGTGTGTGTATTTTCTTATATAAAGACAAAAACAACTATTTGTTCCTGAGTAGTTCTACTGTGCATTAAGACAAGCAGGTGCTTTCATAGTTCCATGTCACATACTGTGTTCGTGCTGTAATTGTATCATTAAGGTTAGGTCATTAGGGCTGGGAATGCTCTTTATAGGTAGATGTTTGCCGCCTTTGGTTCATTAGCTACAGTTGGTATTGTCATTTATCAGTAAGGCGGTGACATATCTCGACCTGGCCATAGTCTACTATTTGGCAGCTGCTTTTAGAATCGGCTGATACGAACCCTCAGCAGGCTGAATTTCTTAAATCTTAAATTGGCAGGATGCATAACCGTCCCTTTAACTCTACGCCCATGTGTGCAATCGTTGGTTAAATTGTTCATAGAATCGACACAAGACTACTTTTTTTGTTTTATAATATATATATATATATATATATATATATATATATATATATATATATATATATAGTTACACTAAAATAAACTTCTATGACTAAAGTCTTTCTCAATTTCTACTAAGCGGTATTAGTTTTAAACAATGTTTCATTGTATAATAATGTGAATACTAAAGTTCTTCAAATACTTGAAACCAAGTGCTGGTTATACTATAACAGAGATTACATGATAACTAACAGGTTTATGTGCTATTTCACAGTGTTAATGAGAAAAAGGGTCGAATCGACATATCCTGTTTTTAGGTTCAAAAGGACACATCTGCAGACAACACAGAGACTTTATCAACATCCCATGCCGGCTATTACAATATCTTTAGGGACTGATCCACACTATTTTTCATGAACAGGGCCTCAGATGCTTCATTAACACTTCATAAATGAACACTGTAACTGCCTGTTTTGTACCCCCACCACTATGAAGTTGTATAGGCATTTTCATATCAGTCTAACAAGACCTTCAGAAGTTCTAATCCCTATAAGCTTCTAGAGAAACAAATACTCAGTTAGTACGTTAGTGCAGCTTAAGCTATATATATATATATATATATATATATATATATATGTATATATATATATATATATATATATATATGTATATATATATATATATGTATATATATATATATTTTAATTAAGGGATTGCAGAATTTTAACGACTTTGACGTGTGTTGGGGGGGGGGGGGGGGGAATAATGCAGGTCATAAGCACAGTACTTTTTGATTGAATCTACTTCTGTTGTACAACATATTGATGTGATTCCCATGTGTGCTTGCTTGCTTAATTTTACTTCTAAACTTCCTTATTAAACTTGGCTCTTTACCAGCAGTGGCAGCAGCAGTTGTGTGGTCAGTAATGGTCAGCGTGACAGCATATTTAAACAATGTTTGCAACGGTTAAGAGAACAAACAATCTGTAATAAGAGAGAGAGCTCACCTCTGAGCAAACTGGTGCTTCACTGAGCTAATGAGCTTAATGATCAATTTCCAGCAGCTCCCCAGCCCACAGTTCTCCACCCTCCCTGCTGACCAGGTAACTTCTCTCAATAATAATCAGATAGAGCGCCTGGCACTGAGAAAGGAGCAATGGACACCAATTCAACAACACCCTATTTTGCCTCTTCTCGAAACTTCAGTGTCTCTGATATCATTGTGATTGTGGCTTATTTTGTGCTGAATGTGGCGGTTGGAATATGGGTAAGAGCTTCTATTCTTTGTTGCATTTGTTTTCTGGAGTTCCAAGAAATAAGCACTTTTGTAGGGAGGAAACTGACATTATGATCAAAACTGATTGCATTGTTATTTAAGCCGAATGACCCTTTTTCTGCACCTAGACTGATAGCTTGTTGCTGATAGAGCTTGCAAGCTGTGGTTCAAATGTTATTCCCCATCGACCACTTCCAGTCTCAACAAAATCTCTTGTTACTGATTCAAGAAATATATTAACATACTAGAAGCTTGATGACATATCCATTTTTAAACCTGGTCTGGTAAAATGATCTAGCTGAAGTAATCTTTTTCATTATTATTTTATGTACCTCAAACAGAAAGGAATAGCTGATCAGATTTTGTTTAATGCTTTCAGTAACTTGAAGGGATGGTTAATGGAGGTTTAATAAAAAGCATATATTCCATTATTACTCAAGGGTTTTCCTTTCACCAAAACTTGCATTCAATGGCTTAAAAGTATTAGAACCAAACTGAAAAGTAACAATACAAAGCTAAATCTTGTATCTTTTAGAAATGTTCTCTTCAAGTCAGTTCCTTTACTTTCTACATTATATATATAGGTTGAATGGGTGTGCAGGGCTAACAGGTTCTTCTGTTCTCAGTCCTCTTGCAGGGTGAGTCGTAACACTCTGAGTGGCTACTTCCTGGCTGGCAGAGACATGGCGTGGTGGCCGGTGAGTGACTCTGCTTCACAAAGGGATCATTGAGCTTTACTACAAATTAGATCCATTAAATAAATCACATTAAAAAAAAAAAAAAAAATCTTCTTTTAAGTTCTATTAATAACACTGAAATTACATTAATATATTAATGATGCATGACTTCCTGTGTTTTAAAAAAATATATATATATATATTATATTTAATTTATATGAAAGAAACATTGAATAATGATACATTCTACACTTCCATAGTATCGACTTTCTGTCTTCCCATGTTTATTTTTGTAATTAAAACATAAGTGTGACATGTGTATCATTTATCAATGTAGTTCATATGAATTCAGTTGTACTACGGTAGGTAGTTAATATGCAGTCACATTGTAAAGCATTGCTGTGTTCTTGAAGTACTCTCTTTAAGGACTGGTGTGTGCTGAAAACAGGTTTGCTGTGCTGCTTTCTCTTAGATCGGGGCATCTCTGTTTGCCAGCAGTGAGGGCTCAGGCCTCTTTATCGGATTGGCTGGCACTGGGGCAGCAAGTGGGATTGCAGTGGCCGGGTTTGAGTGGAACGTGAGAGAAATTTACATTATTTTGTATTATTTATTATTGTTATTAATTGAAGTTGGCCCTTCCACTCGTGGCCTTTGTCCCAATGCTGTTCTAAATTGTTTAACTGAACCAATTGCATTTTTGCTTAGCACACACTGTCATCTAATGGCCAAATGTTGTAATTGCCACTAGGGGCAAATCTCAATTGTCAGCACACACAATTATTTTTATATGTGTTGTTATTACAGTATTTTCTGTATCCATTTTATTTCTCGGTTGGACTAGTAATTATTATTATTATTATTATTTGTTTATTTAGCAGACGCCTTTATCCAAGGCGACTTACAGAGACTAGGGTGTGTGAACTATAGTAATTAAGACAGCAGTTTATGAATCGTCTAACACTTAAAGTGGACATACATTTAATAAAAAAGTTCATCTGTGGATGACTGAAGAACCCGTTTTTTTTTTTTTTTTAAATATCAAGCCAGTGAAAGAACCTTCCTGTTGATTCCTGTTGAATACAGTATATTACGGAAGTGTTTGAAATACCAAACAGAAGTAGCATCACCACTAAATGCCAGCAG
This sequence comes from Acipenser ruthenus, assembly GCF_902713425.1. NCBI lineage: Eukaryota > Metazoa > Chordata > Actinopteri > Acipenseriformes > Acipenseridae > Acipenser > Acipenser ruthenus. Next base: position 7,930,409 of record NC_081210.1, read on the forward strand.
AGGGCAGTCAGCCATCACTTGTTTCAGGACGCTGCAGCAATTCAACTTCGTTCAAAACACATGTTATTACATCACACATAACAATCTTCAGCGTTGCTTAGAAACGGTCAAAAAGCATGTTAAGACATTTCCACAGGTGATGTTTTGAAAGAAGCCCCAGGTGTAAGAACCCAGCAGCTTAACACATTCTGCAATGGAATCACATGCAGGGGTGGGACAAACACATGGAAACACCTGCCATATGAAGCACATAGGATGAAATCTGTGATGCAATTGGAATCCCTGGCAATGATTCTGTAATGTAAAAGCAGTATCCCCTGGTGCAAGTATGTTTCAGTCACAGTGGGACAGACAATAGGTCTGACATACAGTATTTGATAGAGATCTGTTACTTGGTACTTTCATACAGAAATCACTGGCTCTGGAAGGATAGGGAAGTTAGGGGTCCCTAAGTCTATTGTTCAGAACTATTCCGGGCAACAGACTTGTAGACCCCCAACTTCCTTATCCCTCCAGATCCTTTGAAACACCTTACAAGGTCGTCACATCCACGCAATCCTGGCTACCCTCAGGGACTCTATTGCACACCCCATTGACAGTGTTATGGCAGGTTTCTGTCAAAAAGAAATGAATGAAAACAGTAAATCATATAGTTTCTTATTTTTTTCTTTCAGGCTACCTATGTTCTTTTGGCCCTGGCCTGGGTGTTTGTCCCCGTGTACATATCCTCTGGGGTAGGTGATGTCACACTCTGTTGTGTCAGATCTCTATGAAGTGATCTGTGCTCTCATCTCAAAATAGCCTTAAGCAAGAAACAATGCAACTTATTCTTTTCAATTCCAATACTGAGACCTGCAATTATCATTCATTTTACAGGATTTTACTGCTGATAACACTGGCCACAGATTGCAAATCATTTAAAGAAAGGGTTGTGTTATGTATCTAGAACTATTATAGACTTTTTGTTTTTTATAATACCAGCGCCACCTTTTACAAAATGTCTTTTTCTCTGTTATCGTTCATAACCCTGCAGTGACCCTGTCTCAACAGATAGTGACCATGCCTGAATACCTTGGGAGGCGCTTTGGAGGCGAGAGAATCCGAATGTACCTATCTGCCCTGTCACTGCTGCTCTCTGTCTTCACCAAGATATCGGTAAGAGGTCACCAACCCCCTTCGCCACTCACCTTGTTAAGCTGTCATACTAGTTTTGTTAAATTAAATAGTTAACACTGTTCATTAATTATAATATCGATAACAATATCTAATGCATTTAGCAATGTAAGTTGAAGCTGCATCTACAGTGTATAGATACACTGACAAATTTATTTTTTATTTGAAAAAAATCAAAGGGCAAGTGAATGGAATCAAATATATTCAAAAGCTGACCTTATTTTAAAAATTGTTCAGGGTATAAACCTTTTCATTTAAAATTATTTATAAAAGCACCAGTACGCCAAAAACAACTTTGATAACTATGCGGTATTAACTTCAAAAATATTTTCTGTTATTTATTTATTTACTTATGTTGTAAGCAAAATGTATAAGTCAATATTAATTTACGTATGTTGTATCAGCTATATTTAAACAATAGTCATATTTACTATCCAGCCTTGCCTCACTTATTTTCTTGACCGATTCATGTATTAAATATGTACTGCAGTGTGATCAAGATGGCTTTGAGTGGCGTGGGCGGTGACATCAGAGTCCAGGAAGCAGCACACAAACAACCAGGGATAGGGGGTTGAAACGGCTACAGCCGTAAGTTTATTAAATAATAACTAAAAAAACACAAACAAAAGGGCATGCGGGCCAAAACAAAAGGTTCACAAAAACTAATACAAAATGAACAAACAAGTACCTTTTTAACCACTTCACAAACTTAGTAGCAATCGTCTGTTTGGCACAATGTCTCTATGAGTCTCTCTCCTTCTCTAACCAACCCCTTAATAAGCCCAGAGTGGGTCCTTTTATAATGTGGCTGGAGCCTTAACTACATATCAATCAATCAATTACCTCATTAAGGCTCCAGTCACATTCTTCACAAGGTTTTTTTTTTATTGGATGGGGAATTAACCCCATCCTTGCCACAGCACACAATTCAAAACAATAATACACAATGCAAATAAATACACCAAACTATAATAATAATAATAATACTACATAAATATATGCAGACTCGGCTCATAGTGAAAATGAAATGCCCCTCGGGACGACTATTGTCCATATTTACTATATATATATATATATATATATATATAAAATAGGGCCTGGTAGTGGATTGTGTTTAGACACTTTGGTTTATTGGCATGAGTAGCAGTCTTGTAATGTCTTGCCAATAACCCTATCAGAATATTGGGACTATAATCCTAACACTGGAGCATATTGGGCCCAAGCTCTTTAAATATGTCCCAAGAAATTGGCTCTATTTACAATAATCTGTCAGTTTACATTGCTCAGCGAACATAAAAAGAAGCCAGAAAAACAATCGACTGGACCTTACAGGCTCTATTTATACTGTTCATAACATTACTGGCTGTCCATCTTCTTAACGACAGTGCTGTCGGATACGCCCAGAGTGTTGCGTTTCTGACAATGCGATGAGGCTTACTTGGTACATTCACACAGTTCCCATACATGAGTTCCAGATGACCTGAGGGCCCTGCAAAGCTTTCTCATGGGGGAAAAAATAATTTTATTTTAAATCAACTTTTAATTTATGATTGTTGTAAAAATTTGAAAATGACACCCCTACTGTTTTAATTTACATGCATCTCCTTGACCACATTTTGGTTTTTGTTCAGTGAATACCTGTGATAAGTGGCAGCTTAGCATGAGCTCAGTACTTTGAACAGATGCTAGGGATAGCTCATTATCCCCTTACAAAAGCTCTTCCACTCACAGTCAGTGGATCCACCTGTGATAATTACCTGGCATCGCTCCATTTTTAAACCATATGTGTGCAAAGCAATAATGTTCTCTCAGCAAACATCCAAACCCTGAACTCACAAACTCAACTCCTCTTTGCAACACGCTCCTGTCCTGCAAGCGCCCCTGCAGAACACTGCACGTGTTGTTGCCGCGGTACAGAACAACACTAGTTTGTGGAAACTATCAGGTCTCTGGTAAGAATATCGGAGCTGTGTCTGTCACCAGCTAATCTATTTCACCACAGGATGCTGTTTAAACCAGACTGATCATGCTGATTTTAAAAGAAGGTCAGGATGATTGGACTACAGCACAGGACATTACCTCTGCATTGCTTATAAGAGATGCAGTAGAATCGGCTGTGGAAGCATGCTGCCTGGTCACAGGATCATTTGCATTTCTGGTAGACGAGAGGAAGGTTTAGGAGGTATGGTTTGCCCTAGGGGTTCCACTCTGTCTCGAAAGAGCCGTCCTAACAAGAGCCTTCAAAATGTGAGGATGGCACTCCACCCACCCCAGAGGGGAACATTGTAGCAGAATGGAATAGGTGAAACTGTTATGCAATAGGAGTCTTATTTCCATCTCTGAAGGGACTGGCTAGTGGATGAAAGGGAACTATTGCCAAATCTCAGGTTATAACTCATATAGGAACAAATACACTCAAACACATACAATAGAACCCTGCTGGGTACACAGAGAAAGTTTAAATAAAGGAAGTGCCAACCACAAGTGATGGTGGAAAAGTTAGACATTCCTCCAGTTCAGATACAGGGGGTGTGTATAAAAGGGGGTTCTACTGTAATATTAGTAAACAAATACCTCTGGGTTAAATAGCAAGAGAAAAGCCTCCCAAAACTTTGTTTCTTCTTTTTTTGTGTTCTAAATGACTTATTATATTTCAGTTTAACCTTAATCCAGATTACCTAGGAGCTATACTTCCAAGCCTTCATTAATCAAGACAAATACGTTTCTCACTATGTTAGAATTAGATGAACAATTAACTGCACCTCCTAAAAACTCCCTGGCCACCTCAGCTTGCTGTTTCACCAGTAAATGACAGTGTGAAGAACAGTGGGGTGTTCCCAGAAGATATTCAGACAGATGCAATCAAGACAATAAAGTTACATCTAACCTGCTTATAATAATACCACACTGCATTGCTGTTTGAGGAAAGAGTTTTTCTATAATCTTTAATAAAGTAAAAGCAAAATGATGCTTGTGCTGCCAAACTAATTATGTCAGTCAGACAGGTTTAGGTTTAAAACTGGTTTAGAATGGGGTCCCAGCTTCTTGAAAAAGGGTGGTGCTCATATGTCTCACTTCTAGAAATAAGATAAAAAAGATCAGTAAGACAAGCCCTCACATGCTTTGTATGAGACTGGTATTTGCCTTCAGAACATTTTCTGTCCGCCTTTCATCTTTGGTAATTGTAACACACTTAACTTCTTCCAGGGTGGTGTTTCCTTTCATTAACAAAATCGCATTTAAATTAAAACCACTTCTCAGCCAGCTGGGAACCCCATTGAAAACTAAATATCAAACTAATGTGTGTTACAATATCAACATTTGAATATTTGAAAAATCTAACTTAGTTCACAGCTTTAACTTGATTAAATTGTTCCAAACAACTAACAGTTCTTCCTATGAAACAAAACAAAAAAAATAGTATTTCCAAAAGGCTCCTGTTTTTCACTCTGTTGACATTTGTTTTTAGGAGTATTTAGGAGAACCCATAAAAGCAAACAGGTCTTGCTACTGGCAGCATAACTTCCAGTCCATGCAACAAAAAATTGCCGCGTCAGACAATGTAGTGTAAATCATAATGTCGGAACATTAGTTTACTCGTCTGTTGCACCCTATTCCACTGCTGGTCTCCTTCCCGTTTGCACTGTTGTCTAAATACATATTTTGAATGAACCTACACCAACATATACTTTATTAACATATATATTATGCTGCCAAGCATTTGTATATATGCTAAATGGCCATTGGAAGTGATGCTGAACTTGTTTTCAGGGTGTAACTTCTTGCTGAATACATCAATTTGAACACCCTTAGGCTTTTGGCTAAGCCATCTGCCAACAAGAGACAGAAACCTTCTTGCCTTTATAGGAATGCACCAGGTTTAGGGCCAAGTAGTACATCATGTTATCTAAGTTTGCTGGGATATCTTTCTAATACCTGCAGAAACACAACACTGGAAGGCTTGTGATAAAAAGCCTCTTTTAACTTTTCACAACCCTTTCAAGAACCTTATTCAAATCAGAAACTGACAGATTAATGAAAAAAACAAAAACAAAACAAGGCAACTGCTTTAAAAAAAAAAAAAAGGTCTGCATATAGGCTACTGTATTCACTTTATAAAGTATACTTTCCCAGCATTTTCCTCCCTGAAAAATCATGTTTGGAGCTGGAACTAAACCATTAACATTAAGATATCTTTTCAGGTAGACAATCAATAACAAAAAGATTGTCTGTGTTACCCTATAGTTACAATCTTAATCCCTCAACTGTCCCTTTTATCCAATCAGCTGGCAAGATGGTACACTGTTAAACAGATAAAGCATTTCTTATTAATCTGTTTTAATGCAGACAGCTTTCTGGGATAATAAACTATTAGGATGTTGAGTGATCAGTATTTTCCAAACAAAGTTTAGAGAATAAATAACTAAACCACCACTGTGTTTAATTATTTAATGAAAACTGGGATACTGACACGACTCCCCTGTTGAGGACACACTAACCTGATTGAATTCCTTTACTGCTGAAAGGTTTTGTGCAGGTTATGATAATGGGGTGTCACTCGGGATGTCTATAACATTGTAATCCCTGTGAAGCAAATGGAATCCCTGCCATGTATTGTACAATAAATAAAAGCTGCAGCTTTCAACAGTTAGCAGGTGCTATAAAGATTACTGATTACTTAACTCTCCAGATTAGAGATTTCCTCCCCAACTGAAGGACTCTAAGGTGGTAATTGCATGATTGCCAAAAACCTATTGACAGATGTTGGTACCAATTTAGTTGTGCCGGTATTGATGTACAAGGAAAGAACAAACACCACATACTTAGCAGTAAGACTGCGATGTTTTCACTTTAAATAGCTCACTTTCCCATTATCTTATTTCTAAGCAGGAAGTGATTAAAACACAGTTCTGTTTGGAAAGTAAATGCATTTGGTGAAACCTACCACTATAGAGTTGAGCACTGTGCTGATAATTGTTGCCTCTTGCTTTGGTTTTTACATTACTGCAAAGCTGACCAGCTAACTTTTAATTTTGCATGACAGTGCAAAGAGAGATTTCCATGAGAAATAGATCCCAGGCTAATTCTAAAAGACTGGAATGGAAATGTTTTTCTGACCATGTGCTTTGCTTGGGTTCATAGAAGCAGCCTGGGCAGTTTGTGTTGTGCAATTCCAGTATAGTCCCCCCCCCCCCCCCTGTATGACATAACATGCACTCCTTGTACACCACCAAATTAAAAACACAATAGAATACTACAACACCTGTACATCCCATATCATCCAATTCACAAATAGTAATAACTAAATTACTAACCAAAGCCACAAAGTCAGTCTGTTTACTCTGGCCTCTTCCTTTGGTATTACTGCTGAATCAAAGCTTACAGTTTAAGAGTGATGACACCATTCCCTTACTCGTGTTGGAACCCTGCAGACAGACCTATACTCTGGAGCCTTGTTCGTCCAGGTGTGCCTTGGGTGGAATCTCTATGTGTCCACTGTTCTTATGCTGGTGGTGACCGCTCTCTACACTATAGCAGGTAATCTCTGTTTTATTTATTTGTACAGACCAGCATTTCTTACATGTAATAACTGTGGTTCTTATGATGCACTCGAATTGACATATGAATCTGCAACCATTATTTACAAGTACCATTTTAAAAAGAAAAAAGGCAATTTGTCAATTAATCATCTTGTTTTTGCTGTAGGTGGTCTGGCCGCAGTCATTTACACTGACACTCTGCAGACCTTCATCATGATCATTGGAGCCATCATTCTCACCATTACAGGTAAAAGGGCTATCTAATTATTTGCACTGATGACACTGCTAGAGAATAAACATGATCTAATGTAACAGCATGGCTTTGACTTGAGACAATGCTGTCTGTGGATATAAATCTTGCTTGTAGAACACTTTTCACTAGATTCTCAAAGCTATTAATTCTAAATCGTCATTAACGATTGTAACATATACATCCAATAAAGTTACCAGACCAGAAATAAACAGTTCCTTATTTGTTTTAGAATTGTAAATGGTGGGTTTTTACTTTTTTTCTTTCAGACATAAATATGAGCTAATAACAATTTGGAGTAAACAGTTTTGAGAATCTGGCCCTTTGTATGAAATAGCAAATGGACAATGGTTCCAAAAAGGACAGCAGGGTAGTGCAAGTATATTCAAACAGTCTCTTTATTAGTTTGTATGTACACAGTGATGACAAAACATACCTATGGTCTTACGCAACAACCCACAGTAGTATAAGCAGTTTGTTGCCATGCATCATCATTGTTTATTACTGAGTTGCCTCTGGTGGTACCGGGGATTAGCAGCTTAACCCGGGTCACAGTGTGGTCCGGTGGTTAAAGAAAAGGGCTTGTAACCAGGAGGTCCCCGGTTCACTCACTGTGTGACCTTGAGCACAGTTGCCTTGGATAAAGGGGTCTACTGAATAAACAAATAATAATAATAATAGCAGCCACACCCTTATGCAGAGGTATAGAAAAGAACATGCATGGAGAAAGCTAGCATGCAGAAACAGCATAGCAGGTAACGCTTTGAAGAACTGTAAAACAAAATGCATCTGTATTTATATCCAAAGTCTGATGAGTTTCATGTGAGAGTGACGTAGTTCAAGACCTGACATGACCTTTCGGTTCTATAGAGCAATCAGGCTGTCAAAACTACGTCGAGAGGCAAAGAGGAGTGCAAAGCAGTACAAAAACACTGCTTAACTTAAATACAAACAGGTTAATTCAGAGAGATGACAGGCAGAAAAATAAAAACCAATAAAAATGATATGTTGGAAGTTTCTTACTGCTATGCCAGAAATACATACCATTCCCCTTTGAAGCCAAATTATCACCAGCAAGTCATGTTACAATCTTTTGCCATGATAGGTAAAGGTCTCTTCAGAACAACACATTATATGTATCAGTCCTAAAAATCATTTTTTTATTATCAGGCAACCATATAAAAAATATATCTGTCTCTCTCCGACAGCGTTTAACAAAATCGATGGCTATCAAAATCTGGAGAAAGTCTACTTGAATGCAATACCGGCAAAGATCATCCCGAACACAACATGCCACCTGCCGCGAGCCGACGCCATGCATCTGTTCAGAGACCCGGTGGCAGGCGACCTTCCCTGGACTGGCATGACCTTTGGCCTCACCATCCTTGCAACATGGTATTGGTGCACCGACCAGGCGAGTGCACAGTTAATTTACAATTAGCCTTATATTCTCCTGCACTCGTAACACCTTCGATCTACCCTGTTTAAATATCTTAAATATATACATTAGAACAACGCATCAGTACAATGCTTTTAAAACAGTTATTCTACTTAATAACTGGTTTGTGTCAGGGGTCCAGGGGCATCCTCTTTTGTGGGATTTTGTTCCTCAGATGTTTGATCTGGGACAGTTTGGAACAGGAGACCCCGAAGGGCGTCATGGAGTTGTCTACTGACACTTTGTCCCGGGTTAGTCTGTTGGGAGAGCTGTGCCCACTGTTCGATTTGACATGGGAAAGACTGTTGGCTTTGTCCTGCCTGTACTTATGCCCTCCGATGACAGGTGCTGACGTCTTGGTGGTCCGGTGGTGGCTGCCAGGCTTGGCGATCACCACCTTTATCGGGCCTCTTGCTAGCCGGTGCGTCTGGTTTTCACCGTCCGACTGGATGGTGCTGGCTGGTGATCTGGATGACGTCTGATACATCTGCTTCTGCTGTAAAACAAAATGCAATAATTAGCCTTAATTTAGCTAGCCATACCAGGGATGGACAAAAGGATCCCATTGCATAGCAGTTTGGTCCATTCCTGATTTTACTATGAGTTTAATAAAAACACACCTGAGCTTGTTATACACTGTGGCTAATCAAGCTCATAGTAAAACCTTGAATGGGTGAAACTGCTATGCAATAGGAGTCTTATTGCTATCACTGCACATACATATACACATTACAGAATAGATTATTATTTATTTGTTTATTTATTTTTTAACAGCAGGCATAGGTAAATATAGGGCAAACATGAGTGGTGTATTTGTCTCATTAATTATTATTTCACTATTGCTGTGCGTTGTCAGGCAAATGATCTCCTATACTGATCAGACAGCAGGCTCTAAATCTACATCATGTCTGTGTGCATTGGGAGATCTTGGCAAGCAATCTACAACAAGTTTAATGTACTGCAAGTCTCAACATCACACACCCTCACTGTTGCAACTATTCAAAAAAAATGAACAGTTTTTCACGCTGTCCAAACAGATGGAATTACAAACAAGATTCAGCCACTTCGAAATTCAAAATAAGCCAGTATATTATCAATCCTTCCTTCAGCTGTATGGGGGAAAAAAAGCTTATGTACTGTATTTTACTGCATGAAGTTGTATTCCTTAATTCACAGCTCTGGCACTATTGTGTTGTGTTAAGGGACTGGGTTTTCCCCTTTCTATAAAAAATACCCTTCATTTAGGTTAACTATTCAAATTTAAGGGCCATGAAAAAAAAAAGTGTATTTCCACAAATTGTGTTATTACATACAGTACACCCTCGCTATTACGCCCTTCATTATATCAAACCTTTGGCTAAAACAAACCTGGCCCCTGGACCCCAAATAAATAATATAAACACTCACTGTCAACATTCTGGTCTGTACGCAAGGGATGTCACCTTCGCAGTGAAGTTAACTCTTTTGTCTTAATGAAAAGCGCGTGCTGTGTAACTATGCCTCCCAAACGAAAATGATTTCATTTTGCAACAAAGCTGGAAACTATATTGAGCGTTTGAAAAAATTAGTAATGCAGGCATATCTCTGTCGTGAATATAGGTTGTCAAAAAGCACTCTGTTTTTTGGCTTGTTCAGCAACCATGCAGCAAAGCAAAATAGATTAAAGGAAAAACAACAACAAAAACTTGAGGATCTGATTTAACTTTTCACGTCTGGTTGATTTGGAATAAAAGCTCAGTTTGGGATTCTTGCATGTTGAATTAAAGTTTGGTGCATTTTGAAACGATTCATGGCAGATTGATTTTGAATAAAAGTTCAGCTTCTATTTGGGATTTTTGCTATTTGTACTGTGTTTTAATTCTTTAACGAATAGGATAAAGCAAAGGCAGAATACTGCCTACATGAAACAAACAGGTACATGTAATTCTCATTCATTAACTTACTCCAACAGTTTATTGTTAATTTTGATTGGCCTTTTGCTATAACGAACCCCTCGATATAACGAACGAAAAGCTTGGACCCCAACAGGTTTGTTATAGTGAGGGTGTACTGTAATTTGTGGACCTTACTAAATTTAAAAAGTAATGTCTTTACAACACAACGGAATACAGGCCCAAAGTGCCTTGATGTTTTCATGCAGTATTTATTTGTGCTGTGTCAGCATTACTTAATTTTGAGATCCATAAACTACTGTGATTCTAGCGTGATCATTAGGAGATCACTGTCTGTGATGACAAGGCTCTTTCTCTTGCTTGCAGGTCATTGTGCAAAGGTCCCTATCAGCCAAGAACCTGAGTCACGCGAAAGGTGGATCTATTCTGGCCAGTTATCTCAAGATGCTACCCATGATCTTAATAATCCTGCCAGGGATGATAAGCCGAGCACTCTATCCAGGTAAAATATTTTTCTACTGTAATAGTGGATTTTTTCTGGAACCAATTGCAATAATACCCTTTCTTAACTAAACTATAGTTTCCCCAGCCTAACCTTGTTTTAATTTAAAAAACTGTAAAGATTAAAATCTCACCTTCCTACCGTAATACAGACGATCATTTACAGGGAGTTTCTGTCTTTTCTCCAAGCCCTTTATGTCCTCTAATGCTTTGCTGGTTCGTTCCTGGTTATCGTCCAACTTCTTTTGGGACTCGGGCCGTAAGTCCACCAGAGACTGTGAGAACCTAGCCATGCGGTGTGTAGCCTCTGGGTCATGATGACTCACACCATTGAGGATATGCTCATGCTTGGTTCCCTGGAGCCCACTGTCGGAGTCATTGTATTCAAAACATTCCTCGGATGCTGAAGAAGTACTTGATTCGTCGTTGACAAATTCACTGGAGTTAATGTCATCACCACTGCTCTCTTCCACTTCCCCCTCCTCCTCTTCTGTATGAGCTTCAATACTGTCCACTGTACAGACTGCCACATCAAGTTCAGTTTCTGATTCTTGCTGTTCTTCTGTTTTTGGCCTGGCTGAATTGTGAGGTTTGTTAGAAACCTCTGCAATATCTAGATTTTCATTTGAAGCAGTGGAACTACTGTTTAATACTAAATGAACAGTTCTGGGTTTAGGAACTGGTGGGGTCGGCTTGCCCAAGGATTTTTTTGGTTGTTCATTTGCTAAAGGCTTGTGTTCAGTTTTTGGTGCACGCACGACATCGTTCTTTTTCACTTTAGCACTGCTTCCAGGCTCCGGGACCTTGGCGGAATCCTTGGCTGCCTTTTCTGTTTTCTGAGGAGCGGGTTGATCCTGGGTGTCTGGGTGTTGCGCTGGAGTAAAAGGTTCTTTGAATCGTATTGCTTGTGAAGTTTTAAAAAGCTCTGACCTCATCAGGTGAGCCTGATTGGGTTTCTTCGAGTCTCTAATGTTAATAAAGCCAATGACGTCGCTTGGGGGATCAGGCTCTGGCCATGTTGGTACATAATTAATCATGTAGGCCCGTTCAAGGTAAAGAAGTCCCGGGTGGACTGACGGGAGTTCCTGTTTGACCTCGACCGGTCCCGGAACTGCTTTGGCTTTGTCGCTGTTCTTTCCGGAAGATGTTTTAGAGGCAGTCTCCTGGTTACCAGCCATTAGAATGGTATATTTGGGGTTTATCATCTTTCGTGCTACTTCGGCGGATTGGACGGGTGGCGGGGCTGCCTGTGGGACAGGTTGAGGCTCTGGTTCTTCCAACAGCTTAATAGTATTCAAGTTAACTTCTTTGGAGTTCAAGTAGAGATCTCGGAACTGCTTATCGAAAGTGTCCACAGCCTGTCCTGTAAGGACCGTGATAAGGTTTCTGTCCATTCTGGATGCAGTCCACGTAAAGCTTAACAAAAGTATAAAACAAGATTAAATGATTTAAATTGAAAACAATGTTTTTTTTATTATTATTATTTTTGGTAATTATTGGAATAACAATAATCAATACAGAAGAATCAATAAATAGAAAAAAATGCCATCTTCAGTATTAGAACACTGAAGGTGGTTTTGTCTAAAAGTTTGTTTGGTATTTCTCTTTTGAGGCAACATAACTTGCTGATAATAAATCAATTATTGTATTTTGGAAAGATGGATGTCTTTTTAAGTAACTATTACTGCTGCTAACACTGCAGCAAGACAGACAAAGCACACTAAAACACAATGAAATCAATATTACTGCATTCGCTACCTGTACGAGCCTGACACAGCCCGGTCTCCATCGACAAACATGAACTTCTGGCTCATTAAGCCTCGGATCTTCAACGATGAACGCGTGTAAAACTCTGTCCCGCCAATACTGCGCACTCTCAAGTTCTGGAAAACAAACAAAACAGGAATTATACTATTAGGCCTATATTTTTTCTTTTTGAAAAAATGTAAAAGAAAGGTGCAGGACTGGTTCATAAACTGAGTTCAACAGGTTAGGGGGAATGTTTTGTATACCAACCCATTCCTGATTTACCACGCCCTGCAAGTGCGGATTCAATTCCTAAGCACCCAAATACAACTGTCAAAGCTTGTGATGTACAGTAATTGACAAGGTTATGATTAGCAGTTCAAATCTGCAGATAACAAAATTCATCTGAAATCTCTTAATTTGCAGACTCCCGCGGAATTTAGTCTTCCACAGGTTCGCCATATTCTGGAGCTTGATACATTAAATATATTAATACATTAAACTGGAAGCATTAACCCATAAATTGTTTGACATGATTACGTTTACTTGATTTACATTTTTCTAAGCCATTATTAATACAAATTATAAACACATGCTACTCGAAATTGCTGCCATGTTTTACATATTTTCCCACCGATTAGGATGGCCTCTAGTTCTGATCATAAGGAACACAGAAAAAAAACCTTTCAAAATCCGTGACAAACTCATAGCAGAAATTTCTCGGAAACTTGACATAAAACAGAATTGTTATTAATATTGAAAGCAATATTTAAGACTAGCTGATAATGTTTTTTCTTTAGTTTTGTGTAGTAGATCACTTGAAGGCCATTGACTTTGGGTTTGATTGTGACATCAGACATGTTTAATTAATTTGTTTCTATAGCCTGTCCAATAGATGCTGATTGAGTTCCCAACAACTTCAGTCACATGATCACAATGGTACACAATATAGTGGCATCATGACGTAACGTGATATAAAAATAAACCCTAAATAGCTACCATCCCATCCTTCTTCCTTTGTAAGGAAAGCCTAGCTTTGTTTGTCCTTTTATTCAAGTGTAACGTGTATTTTCCTAGGGTACTAGGTAGTATTTAACCCCACTGGAAACAGCGATTTTACTAGGATTTACCGAAATAAACTCTGTAATTACCCAGTTTAAAAGAAGGACAGTCGTTAATTATACTGTGGTACTGATACATTTGTTATCTGTATCAGATTTACGTAATCATTAGATTGATAGGTTTCCAGTTTTCCAAAAAGTTACAGAAAGTATTTCACATTTAAGAAATCATAAATTTTACTGCTAGCTATGCTCTGCTTGTTCCATGAAAAACCAAACAAAGCAAACTAACTAAATATGAATTTACCTAAAAAAAACACAAATAAATCAGTCAATTAACTGAAACGTCTATAACTATTAATTACTGGAATGATCAGAGCATAGGGTATTCTAACTGCAATTCATTGCATTTAGGAGAAAAAGACATAACCCAGGAAAGTATTGAATATAGTAATACCACTGGGTCAAAATCTTTCCTATTCTAACCATGCTAAAATAATCTGCTTGTAAGAATCAAGCAATCCACTTACTAGAAACATTTCGGGGCAAACTGACTGCATGTAATACGACACTGCATCAAGTTCAATGACGTGTACAACCAATAAAGCTGTTTTTTAATTTGAATTTGATCACATCTCGCATGATTAGGCACGTGCGCAGCATGTATACAGTATAATCCCTGGTCCGCAACGACTCCCAGTAGAAAAAAAGCAAGTCGTGCAGCTTATGTGTGTCGACATGGCAGGAAAAAGAAAGACGCGTGACTGCATTGTACAGGTATTTTTTGTGTTCTCTGTTAGTGAAAATCTGTTTTAATAAAGTTAATGCACATTAATTGAATACATACTGAGTACAGCACTGTTACTGTGTGATATGCATGTAGAGGGAGGGGGGTTGCGTAGCGCGGCGATGGGGGGAGATTGCAGAGCTTTGCAGCTCCACTTAGTGAAAAATTGAGATTTGCATAAAAAAAGCAAGCTACAGTTGCTTAAATGCAGTGGTAGTCCTGACAGTAAAATACTGTACTGTAATGTCATTTTAATTCAAAGGCCATTACATGTAACAGCACACGGCAGTTAAATTAGGCACATATCGGTTAAGAATCAATCGTTTATAAGAATCAAATCATCTGGGATGGATGTGATTCTTATAAACGGAGTGCACTGTGTGTATATATATATATATAATATCATCCAAAAATACAGCCTAACATGTAGTGAGCAGCAACGCCACAGTGCGCGTCGGTCTTCCAATTAAAGCTACAGCACCACATTAGCTACGCAGTACACAACAGAGTACCATCATTTTTGCTGTATTCAGAATAAAATAACACATCAAGTAGCAACCAAAATATTCTACATTTGTTTAACTCTAACAAATAAAACATTAATAAAATAATCTGAATAGTGCAACAATTCTACATTGTTGGAATGTATTCTCTATTGTTCTGGCCAGGTTACAATATTTCAATCAATTAATCAACGCATTTTTATATAGCGCCTTTCATGGCAATGCCATCCCAAAGCACTCTACAGGAAAAATAAATAAAAAAAATATGAAGTACAATGTCATCAATCAAATAGAAATGTGATTAAACATTACAAAATTATTTATATTAGAAAAACTAATGAAATCCCTATCATCAAAAGCTAGGAAAAACAATATTTTTACAATATTCTTAAGAAATAGAAATACATTATTTCATAATTATTATTTGTATTTCATACAAAAAAAACACATTAACGAAACTGTACAGCTCTGCTGTGTGCCTGCATGTTCTATTCGCCATGCACACAGTGCTATGCAGTGATTGTCATGTGACTATATGCAATCTAGGCTGGAAATTTAAATGCTACACTGTAAACAAGAAAACGGATGTCTCTAAAAAAGCTAAAAATGCGTCTGCAGCAGATCACGTAAAGCAGTATCCAGCAGGAGTTTTACACAGCGATGGAGGTACGCTCTTCTGTACGTCCTGCAATGTTACTGTAGATCACTACCGAGAATCAGCTGTTGACAGGCATATGGAAAACTAAAATGCAGTATGTAATTCAATATGTTAACATAACATTATTCAGCAAGTTTCATTCAACTTTATGAAACAAAATTCGTTAATTCTTTAGCGTGATGCAAAACTTTTGGCCATAGCTGTATAATGCATAGTGAACTGCACATACAGGTAGACATGTAACTCAAGAGGTTTCAAATCTCAGAGATGGAATTACAAGCTTCTATGTTCAGTATGTGACATGTCTGTTTTACCCTTCTCTCCCCAGAGTAAACTAATGCACCGCCATTGCTTACATAAGTACCATAGAGATAACGACTGCTGTTTGCTAAAGTCAAGCAATTCTCATTGCAATCCCAGTAAATCCTATCGAATGGAAGACGCAATTTCATTAAAATCCATGAAGTCTAAAGCAAAAGGCATTGCTGTCTTTTTTTTCTATGCTGCCAAACTTTCAATTTGTGTTCCCTTTGGTTACCCCCAGCTAAGATGCTAAAGTCAACTCTATTTTACAGAAATCTGTAAAAACAGGACTGTTTTAACACAAAGCAGAGCCACCAGCCATGAAACAAAATCCACAAGGGCCTAAAGGACACTGAAGATTTAGCGAAGTCATGGCAGCAAGTCCTGTTGACTCAGGCACTTTATGAAATACACATGAACATGAGAGAAACTTGTTTGATTATCCTGCCCGTAAAAACAGCACCACTGTGTGGTTTTGAAAGCTTGTACTTCAGAACAAGTGCCAGTATACTTTGTTCAAAGGTATTAAAGAATCTGCTATTGTCAACTGAACCTTAGCTTGCCATTCTTTACATTTATCTTGAGGATAAACCAGGTGGTTACCATGGGTGCACATTAAAATACACACTAGTCCTTTCTGAACTACTGGTACTTACACCTGCTTTGTATGCAATGATTTGCAAGCAACCACTTTTTAGGAATCCAATATTTACTGTTATTTCAATATGTGATAAAGACCCAATGAAGTCTATCTTTCTTTTACATTCTTTCTTGCACAGAAAAAAAAAACAATTTGAATCTAGCTGTTAAAAAAGACAGGTACTGATCCATCTAAAAAAAAAAAAAAAACTTCAGAATATGAAACCTTTAATCTGATTCTTGCTGAGGGTTCATCAGATTACATTTGCACATATGAATGAGAAAAACTTCTAGGTTCATTCACGCTAGCTAATTACCCAGATAATACCCCCCATTACATTACTAAGGGGTGAAACCAGGTTTCTTGTATCTTCACTTTCACGTCAACTCAATTAACTTGGGGACTGAGCTGAGAAGAAAGCAAGAGGCTTTACCTGTTTCAGATACCCTGGGAAAGGATGATTTGCAGAAGAGGCTGTGGAAGTTTTGCTTAAGCCTTAGTTTCTGCTATTTGCAAGGCTTAACAATTACCAAAATGGTATGTCTTAGCTATAAGTAAATAAGGATATAAAGGGCTCCCGAGTGGCGCATCCAGTAAAGGCGCTCCTCGCAGGATGTGCCCTATAGCCTGGAGATCGCTGGTTCGAATCCAGGCTATGTCACAGCTGACCGTGACCGAGAGTTCCTAGGGGGCGGCGCACAATTGGCTGAGCGCTGCCCGGGTAGGGAGGGCTTAGGTCGGCAGGGGAATCCACGGCTCACCGCGCATCAGCGACCCCTGTGGCCGATAGGGCGCCTGTGGCTCTGCAGCGGAGCCGCCAGATCTGTGTTGTCCTCCGGCACTATAGGTCTGGTAGCATGAGTAACCTATTCACGCTACCGAATTCATTTGTAATCATCACATTTAGCTAGTGAATCACGTAGTTTCAATGCATGTTGATCTCACAATATTTAGGCAGAGTGGCTAGGGTAGAGGGTGGCCAAGGTTGGCCCTTCCAGTCCGGATCTTTGTTCCAACTCTGTTCTAAATAGTTTAATTAAACCTCTATCCAGACCCTGAAGTTCTCTATTACCTCATTTTACCTGTTAACCTGGAATGGACTCCAGGACTGGGATTGTCCACCCCTGGGCTAGAGTATGTAATGGTTAATAGTGAAGCTGTAGTTTAAATTGTTTATCTGCTAGAGGCAACTAACACCGGGATAAGTACAAAGACATGGGCATGGACTTTATAGAAAAAAAACAGATAATGAAACAGCTACTGCTGGGAACTTACAGGGACAGAGAGAATCATTTATTTCTGAGAAGCAGTGTTTTCACCATATGCAATAAAGGAATGTCTGGTATGTGGATCCAAATGGCAGCTTTTTTGCAGTGTGGTTAGCGTGGCTATGATACGACTGACTGGGCCTCCTTTTGAAAATGCAGGCCTTTTACAGCTCGTTTGTCCTGGCTTTTACATACACAGAACAAAATCACGGGAATCACTTATTCACAGGAAATGTGTCTAACATGTACTGCTGTGCTGAGGTTAAAAAGAACTATGTTTTCCTCACACTAGTAGGTTATTGCTTCTAGCTTTGTTTTTTTTTTAACCATTTGTTTTCCCTGCTGTTTGGGCTGCTTGTTAGAGAGCAGTGTATTGCATTGCACTTCAGGCTTCTGAATAAGGAATGTTCCATTTCACTGACCTTCAGGTGGCCTGCATGCATCCCTGCCTTCTGGCACATGTGCAGGAAATGATGAACATTAGTCTCTTCCAGTATGATGTAGACTGCTACTTTTTTCTTGAAACCTGCATCCAGCATATCTTTAAAAATATCAACATCTGTGAAAAGGTCCATGACTACTGCTATCACCTGGGGAAAGCATAAACAAAAAGTCTTCTTGAAAAAACTTTAGGTGCAAAACTACTAGTATTTTAATTACAGCACTGTGCATCTGCAAGGGTGATTTTTGTTTGTTTGTTCTGCTGACAGACAGGTAAAAAAATGCTTTACTCCAACTTTGAATTATGACTCATACTTGAGCTATGCATTCTTGAGTATTATTAACATGAAATTATTGTAACTTTACTGTAAGAATCATACACCAAAATACTATACAAGCATAAAAATACAGTACTTCTTTTTTGTAAGTGAACACCAGACAAACTAAAAGTTACAACCACTCTGTTGCAACAAGTTATCGGGTGTTACATTTAAAAATTAACAGTAACTTAAAAATATATATTTTTCTATGTATACTGTGTCTCAGTAAACCGAAGTCGCTTCTGATCAGAATTATTTATTTAACTTAACTAAAGTAAACTATGCCAGAATAATAATGTTAGAATATGATAAACAGTTTTGTACAAAAACGCATAGACACTACGCTATATAACGTTTCTTAAATTCAGATAAAAAATAAAATGAGTCTTTAACAAATACAATCCATGTTTGTTTTTTTTTTTTGTTTTTTTTAAACAAACAAACCTTCTGTGCCTGAACGATTATTTTCCTGACTATTTCTTTGATGTGCGTCTGTCCCTCCATGGGTGGCTGTGTATAAACATTCGCTCTGGTCACCCCTCTGTAGGACGCGCTGTCCGGCCATCCCCTATCCAGTTTTGGGATGGAAATGTCAGAATTGTCCGGCCAGTATTGCAGGGACACGGCTTGGCTCTCCTCATCGCCGCTTTCATGGTCTCCTTTGACATTTTCAGAGCCTGGCTGGTAAATCTCCACCACCTTGCAAATCCGTTCAAGCTCTGGTTCTGATAAAAAGTCCCGAATATTGTGCTTCTTAATAACTTCTTGGAAAGCGTCGGGTCCACTTGACAACAAAGCTTCGACAGCTAGCCTCTGTTCCTCGCTGTAGTAAAACTCGGGCTTAGATTCGTTTAACCGCCAGTTTACATGGTTATCATCCAAACACTGGAGCTGAGACAAAGCCATTTTTAAAGTCTGTAACTAAAACTTGGAAGATTCTGTAAGTAACGACAATAGAAAATCCTATTTAGTAAAATCCAGATGTTTCCCACAGAGCCTAGATTTAATATATATGTATATATTTGCAATTACTATATGTATAAAAAATAAATAAACAAATAAAAACCTTCAGACTGACTGGTTTCATGTACTTGTATTTTTTAGTCGTGTTGTTATATAAGAAAATACACGTTTTCTCTCCAATCTTTCATATTCAACTGGTAATACCAGAGTTTCCCTTGTTATAATTATAATTCAACAATTATTATTTTTTTTTTTTGGTTTTCCCAGTTCCAAAGCGAGCATGTAATCGTCGGTCTTTCCAGTATGATTCAGTAAACTTGCCTCTCACTCACACTAGTGGGCTTGCTGATGTGGACAGGTATGCAAGACAGCCTCGGAGTTGCTGGTCCCTCCTGCTGCCTCGCCCTAATCACATGACTGCAAAGAAATGTCCTATGTTCTGACTCGGCGCGGCGCCTACGGGCATTCAAACGCAAGCGGCTTATTCATTACCTCATCATGCTTAATTATTATTATTATTATTATTATTATTATTATTATTATTATTATTATTATTATTTATCTAAAATGTAGGACAAAATGTAGAACTGCTTGTTTAATAGTCATTTGAGGCACTACTGAAAATAAACAGCTATGTAAGCACATAGTATGCCCTGGAACATAGAGGGACTGGCAAACATCCCACAGTCTGCAATAAATGAATGCTGACTCTGGAAGCAGAGTTAAATATACAGCTGTATTAGACCATCATATTTTTTAGAATGTATCTTTAACAACTGTAAAAAACAATAATTATTTCTGCTGTATTTTTATTTTTATTTTTTACAGACACATTCTTTCCTGTAATTTCAGATTCGGTTGCCTGTGTTGATCCTGAGGAGTGTGTCAAGGTGTGCGGTGCAGAAGTGGGATGCTCCAACATTGCTTTCCCAAAGTTGGTTATTGAACTCATGCCTAGTGGTAAAAAAACTAGTATTTCTGTCCCCTGTAAACATTGAATGGTACACTAATGTACACCTCTCTCCCCACCCCATCTCCACTCACTGTAAATTTTCCATAAGTGGACATGACCAATTTTTATCACCAGACTTGTTTATCACGTTGAGCTAAAGTGCTTCCCTCCACACACACTCTTAAAGGTCCTTTCTTGCACACACTCACTTCTTGTCTCTCTCCCACCATCGGCCCCCTTACTCACTATCTCCCTCTGCTCTGTTCAGGCCTACGTGGTCTCATGATCGCTGTGATGATGGCGGCCCTCATGTCCTCCCTCACGTCCATCTTTAACAGCAGCAGCACGCTCTTCACCATTGACATCTGGAAGAAGTACCGCAAGAACGCCAGCGAGCGGGAGCTGTTGCTCGTCGGGAGGTCAGTTCAGGCACAGCTCACAACATGATCGCCAGGCCCTGAAAAAATTATTTTATTTTTAAAGTTTGTTTTACCTGATGGGTCCATGAAATCTAAAATCATTTATCTGTAGTCTGACATTTAGCCTGAGACTTGTGCATTTCTTTTGTAGGATAGTCACAGTGATCCTGATTGTTGTCAGTGTGGTGTGGATCCCAATCTTGCAGTCCGCCAACAGCGGCCAGCTCTTTGTCTATATCCAGTCTGTGACCAGCTACCTCGCCCCTCCTGTCACTGCAGTGTTTGTTCTTGCTATTTTCTGGAAGAGAACGAACGAATCAGTAAGGCTCTTTTTGACATATATTTTTTATAAATTGCAAACATGCACAAACCTTTACTGCAGTACTACTGTAGTGCCTTGGGCATTATAACTTTGCAGAAGTTACACTTCTGTGCAATACTGTAATATACAGGAAGTTATTGTAAGTATACTGCATACTCACTGCATTATATTTTTGTTAGTGAAGATGATAAACAAGGTGATAAATGCAGAACGCATGACGAAGTGTACAAGTACACTTAGTTACAGCTAATACATTATTTGTCGTTTGTGTTTTTAACATGAAGGTGTGTTGCTTCCACTTGAACAGATGGAGTCATTGAGCAGTAGTGCCAGTGAATTGCAGGCTCTGCTTGAGTCTTTGTGTTGTTTGTTGATTGAAACTGTACCATATCCTGTTAACACTGGATAACAGGATTCGGGATCCAGATGACAGTGAATGACTGAGAGAATGCACTGTATGCAATAAACTGTATGCACCACCATATATATTGATATTGGATAAACAATAAAAGGAGAGGTGAAAAAGCAGCTATACCATATTGATTTGATAAATGTAATCTAGTGTTCAACATAAGTCTGCCCATTATGTCATCCGCACAGTTCCAGGCTTTCATTGAAGCAAGGGAATCTGTACTTGCTTCCAGTAGTATACTCTGAATACTCAACCAGCAGTAAGACTCTATGTAAACAGTGCTGTCTAACTTGATCATTTTGCAGATTTTCAAGTTAGCTATAACATTTCATAAGTAACTTGAACTCTGCAACTTTTAGGAGCTGAGAACAATTAAAAAGGTCTAATTAAGCAAATTATTAGTTCAATTAAGGGGCTAGTTAAGTAATTGAGAGCTCCGTTGGAATGAAAACCAGAAGACACATGGGGGTCCCCAGGACCAGGGTTGGGAAGCCTGGACCTAGAACAAACATTTCCTGGTCCTTTTATAGCATGTGGCCAGGGTTAATTGACAATCAATAGATCAATCAACACCTGGCCACATTCCACACTTTCCCAATCAAACATTCCACACTTTTCAATGAATCAATTCAACATTTAAACAATTAAACAATTAAACATTTCCCCAAACCAATGTACAGATGGTGGCTGTGCAAAGGTGGCCATCTTGGCCCCAGGCTGTTCATTCCCTTCTGAGCCTTCATGTTTGCATTCCTATATTTGTGGGGACTTTTTACTGACTCTAACTATATTTTTATTTACTATTTCTAACTCCAGTCAGACAAAACTCCACACAGGGTGAAAGTCGACAACAAACTAAATATTTTTTTTCTTTTTTTGGAAGGCATATTTAATTCTTAAAAACGTGTTTTACAAAGTGGGGAAGTCCCCACAACGTTGTTTTTTCAGGAGTTACTATCTTTGTGGGGACATTTTCTCAAAATTTGTCCACACATTGATAGTAATACCTGCCCACACACACGCAGCCTCTGCTCTTCCACACCTTCTTATAACATTTTCTCCTCCATTACTCCCTAGTAATTTCACTGACCCCCTTTTTAAGCATTTACTTCTCGCAACCTGTAGCTGAATCAACACTGAGCTTTGGCAGGATCAGACAGAACTGCCAGAACCCAATCCAAAATGCGTGACTCAGTCAACACCTGGAAACATGCTGTTTAGATGTGGCTAGTGGTTAAATGCCAACCTTCAACCTAGCTGCCTTTTCTTGCAGTTTTACCTGAGGAAAGTATGTAATCTCTCATGCAAAATTCAGGTAGGATTTACCTAAGCTGTAAACTCCACTGTATATAAGCAAACAAATAATAAAAAAGTCAAATGTCTGTGACTTTAATTTGAGTTGAGCAGCTCTGCTTTTGCATAGAGAGATTCTTTCCAACTTCAACTTACCAAAACTAAGGTTTATTTATAAAGTAACAATTGTGTGATTTGAACCTTTTGAAAAGTAGAAATGCCCTGCATTCATAAACAATGAGAAACCTGAACCTGTACCTAAGGTTCCTCTTTAAATTAATGTACTGAAAAAGGTTGCACAAGTCTACAGATCTGAAGAGACTAAATGTATGTGCACTATATAGTAAATGTATCATGCACTTAAAACATTAATATATGTGTTTTTATATATATATATGGTCACAGCTGTAGCTACTTTAATTGTCTGTTTTTAAGTCAGAACTCTCTACCTGTGCAGCAATGTTGTGCCATGCTACTGTCTAAAAAAAACACAGCTTCAGAAAAGTTTTCAGGACAACAGAGATGGCAGTTGGCAGTGTTTGGTTCAACGTGAAGAACACTGCATGTAGCCAAACAATTACAGTGTTTCACTTTTAACATGTGTTTAAATTACATATCAACTCATTTTAATATGTTTTAGTTTCTTGTTAGCTTTACATTTTGTAAAAGCCATGCTCATGAGCATTCACAATGAGAAATAAAATAATGAACAAAAAACTAAACAAAAAAGAACATTTACCAGAATGACCAGTTAAAAACCTGTTATGAAAAAAAAAAACCCACTTCTGTTTGAAATGGCCTCTACAAATACTCAAGAATGGGCGTCATTCTGTCAGTGAGGCTGTGATGTTACTTCCTTGTTTGCAGGGTGCATTCTGGGGGCTGATGGTGGGGCTGGTGATCGGACTGACCCGGATGATCTTGGAGTTCATCTACCCTCCTCCACGGTGTGGCGTGTTTGACCCACGGCCATCTGTCCTGAGGAGTGTCCACTACCTCCACTTTGCTATCATCCTCTGTGCACTGACCGCAGGTGTTGTCGTGGTGGTCAGTCTGCTGACAGAGCCTCCCACTTCAGCACAGGTAAGGGAGACAGTCCAGAGGGAGTTACAGGAGCAGAAAGATAACTTAGACCAGTGGTTCTCAACTCTGGCCCTCCAGATTCATTCCAATCAGGTCCTGTTATTTGCCTCTTAGCAGTTAACTACATTAGAACCTGCTTGGAGTAAAAACCTGGACTGGATTGGATCTCGAGGGCCAGAGTTGAGTATCACTGACCTTGACCATTGCATGTCCTGATATCTGGAGTTGAGCATCACTGACCTAGACCATTGCAAGTCCTAATATCTCCAGGTTCTGTTGGGTGTTTGAAGGCAAGTGAAGTGACTGGGAGTATTTATAAACATATTTATTGCTTAGATCTCTAATCTAAGGGTGTCCTATTTTAACATTGCCTGCCTGTCTTTGTATTAGAATATCTGTTTATACAATCAAACAGAGAATACAGTGCTTGTTTAATGTGCATATTGCACCACAGTATCACTGCATGATGTTCTTCATTCACACAGTACCTGATTTTGCAGGTTGACCCTGTCAGACTCAAACATAAGGATTGTTCGCAGAGCACATGTTGGTATAAGCTCTTTCATTAAACAGAGTAAGACAGCTCTCCTGTTAATAACCATTTGTTTTATTTTAGATGAAAAACCTAACTTGGTGGACCCTGTCTGTAGAGAAAGCCACTCCTGAAATCCAACTGCAGAAAATATCACCGGCAAACGTACCATCGGAGCGAAGGAAAAACAGTACGTGTTGTCATTTTATTTACTAGAGTTGGGCTGGAAATTCAGAGTGGACTAAACCAAGATGAAATCCCAATTGAAGACACTGCCGAAATATGGAATATTAAAGGGTACATAAGGACCTTTTTATTTTACTGTGTTACTGTGATGGGGTGCTAGCTCGCCCCTATAATTTGTGTTGTTGTTATTGTTATTTTTACTGTTTTCATTATGTTTATTATTCTTGTTTGGTTTGGATCGGCATGGAGGGGGTTAAATTCCTCCCTGTGAAAAATACATGTGAGAATGTGGCTGGAGCCTTAAGTGCTTAATTGTTAATTATTGGTTAATTGGGCTCCAGCCACAGACTATAAAAGACAGCTGAAA
Source organism: Acipenser ruthenus (assembly GCF_902713425.1). Taxonomy (NCBI): domain Eukaryota; kingdom Metazoa; phylum Chordata; class Actinopteri; order Acipenseriformes; family Acipenseridae; genus Acipenser; species Acipenser ruthenus. The sequence continues at coordinate 7,955,459 of NC_081210.1, forward strand.
CCCTTTTGTTAGGAGAGGATGATTTGGAGTGGTTTTGTTCAAAGAGACACAGAGTAGGTGTTTTCTGTAAAATACTTGTTTAATTTGATGTGTTTTGTTTGGAAGCCTTTGTTTCATGTTTTCTGTCCCTGAGTCTTCCCTCTGCTGCTATCCTGCCACAGGTAGTGTTAGAAGTGGGATGACTCAGGGACAGAAAATGCAGTGAAACCAAAATATTTTAATTGACAAAAGACAAATAAAAAAGGCACAATAGCCAAACAAAAGGTTTCCAAACAAAACACATCAAATTAAACAAGTATTTTACAGACAACAATTACTCTGTGTCTCTTTGAACAAAACCACTCCAAATCACCCTCTCCTAACAAAAGGGTTTCAGCTGTCTTTTATAGTCTGTGGCTGGAGCCAAATTAACCAATAATTAACAATTAAGCACTTAAGGCTCCAGCCACATTCTCACATGTATTTTTCACAGGGAGGAATTTGACCCCCTCCCTGCCGAGCCAAACCAAACAAGAATAATAAACATAATGAAAACAGTAAAAATAACAATAACAACAACACAAATTATAGGGGCGAGCTAGCACCCCATCACAGTTACATGTTCCCATGTGTTGCTACAACTGTTTACGTAAGGTGTGTGTATTGTTTTAATTTTTCTTTTCTTTACATTTTGAGCAAAAAAAAAAATTAAAAACAATACACACACCTTACGTAAACAGTTGTAGCAACACATGACACAATACACAACCTTACACGATAATTATCATTATCAAAATGCAACATATGCAACATAGATATTAATACAGTTTTTTTTTTCAAAGTAACAAAAAAATACTTTTTACATGGAGGGTTACAATTACGTATTTTAAATTTTCTAATATTTAACAGATTCTCTGCATGCTGTTACTATTCCCAGCAGGTGAAAAACATGTTTGTCTGTTAACTGTTTTGCTCCGATTGACTCTCAGGTTTAGAACCAGAAGCCCAGGATCAGTGTTCCTTGACCAGCCTCTTCTGCAACACTCAGCCCCAACCCGAAGAAACTCCTAAACCCAGACCCGTCCACAGCACCTACGAGAACCCGTTCTGGTCGCGGTTCTGCTGCGTCAATGCTATCATACTCATGTGCATTAACATTTTTTTGTATGCGTATTTTGCATAGCATTGCATGTTTTTTTTTGGAGTGTCTTACAGTTTTACAAATTGTTCAATAGAAAAAATGTCCAGATTCCAGAAGGGTGAAAAACCACAGATTAAAGATTGTTCAAGAAATACAGGTGTTTTACCAAAAATTTTACAGAAACTACAGGAACGCCATCATTTTGAGTTTACGCAACATGCTGTAATGCCATTGTTTAATATGTTTTGTTTAACCCCTTATATACACTGGAATTTTTAGGAAATAAATAAAATGTATGACACAAATAAATACAATCATATATGTTTATCATTTACACATTTTATAGTTTATTGCCTACACAGTAAAATGAATAAAGCAAGTAAAGTAAAACTAAGGGTTTTAAGTGGGAAATTAGTCTGCCTAAGCTTAGCTTTAGCTCAGATCTCATCTCTACTCTACTTTGCTAATGAGTGCTCTAGTGCAAAATGAGAAACAGCATGGATACCCACCAGGGACATTAACATTTTGAGTTATTTGTTTCTAGTTTTCAAACATTAACAGATGACTGGTACATAGATTGCTCTGGAATAAACCCTTTGTACAATAATTCATCCCCAGTTTCCTTTCCTCGTCATTTTCACAGGTGAAGAAGCACACTAAGAAGAGTATCTTCATTCTCAACTTAGTTGTGTTTCAGCAAAATATTTACATGTTTTACTACAAATATGAGTGAACTGTTGGAAAGATACCTATAATATCTGGTTTTGTGTGTATCCTATAATATACCACACATAGAAAATATCCAAGGCGATAATGCTTTTATGGCGATTGCCAGGCCGAGGACAAGGCCAGCTTGGGGTATTCTTATTGCAAAGCAGATTACAAAACAAATGAAAAAACACAGTATCACCCTCTTGGGTAAGATTTAGAGAGAGCTATTTAGTGTCTGTACATAAGGAAAAAACAACAACACAATTTTGATACATTCAATAGTTACTGCTTTGAAGGCAGAGGCATCTGATGCATTATAGAAGGTAAGCGTCTCCAAGGTCTCTCAGCAAATCTAGGCTGAGCTGGCGTGGTAACTCTCTCAGTATTACCGTACAACACATGTTTCCTCTAACAGTATGTCTTGCTGTTCAGATGTCCCAATGTTCATCAACCTCTTGCATGTAAGATTTGGGTGTCAGGATTCGGCTTTGTGCACATTTCACAACAGATTTAAGTACTGATGTTTATATCTGCATGTTTTTGTAAATGGATTAGAGGTGCTAGGAAGTGCACTTTGAGTTCCAGTGTTGCGTGGTTAGTGGTAGGTAGGCTGGACGTATTTAGATGGGAATACCCCCACCTTGCCATGGCACCTCCCTTTCCAGCGGCTGGGGTCGGAACAGTCCAGGACCTCTATGACGTCCCCTCTGTAGAAAACCAGCTCCGATAAGTGCTGTGGGGCAAAGTCGAAAAGAGCCCGGGCCTGCTTTGGCTTCTGAAAAGGTGAGCAACAAAAAGGGGATATTGTCAAACACTGCACCTGCCTTCTTTAATATTCTATTGTGATTCATTACCATTTGCAACCAGTATACTTAGGGATTAACATAGAATTTATAAGCTGTGCAGCCTGGACCCCCTTACTACAACAGTCTGCTGCCTTGCGGGAGCCTTTGTCACACACACGACTGAGAACGTGGGCAGACTCCTAGAACGAACAGGAGACGACCTGGTAGTAGTCGTCCACGTCGGTAAAAACAACATTGGAAGAGACAGACCAAAATCCCTGCAAAACAAATTCAGAGAGCTAGGAATGAAATTTAAAGACAAGACCAAAACTCTGGTATTTTCTGGGATACTGCCGGCATCCGACCATCCGAATAGCAGGAAATAATCAATCTAAACGCATGGCTGAAATCGTGGTGCACACAGGAAGGCTTCACCTTCCTTGAACACTGGACCACATTGTACAACAAGGACTATCTATATAGACGGGACAGACTGCACTTAAATAAAAAGGGAACCAATCTACTCAGAGAAAGGATCCTCAAGGAGGTTCAGAAGCATTTAAACTAGAAAGGAAGGGGGGAGAAATCAACAAAAAACAGAAGGGAGACTACATCAAAACAAGGGTAACAACTCAGGTAAAATAGCTATTAAATGCATTTCTCTAAATGCTCGAAGTCTCAGAAACAAAATGTTAGAACTTGAGGCTACTGCACTAACGAGTAACTACGATGTGATAGGTGTTACAGAAACTTGGTTATCTGAGAGTGATGGAGACGCATATAATATTAGTGGGAATACACTGTATAGGAAAGACAGGCAGGACAAAAGAGGCAGAGGAGTAGCGCTATACATCAAAAATAGTCTTGAAGACAAAAATTCAAATGGACCGCCAAATTCAGGCAAAATAATCTGCTATACAATGACATTAGAAATGCGTGCCGCAAAGGAGAAGCCATATTAATGGGAGATTTCAACTTCTCCCATATACAATGGGAAAACCCAGTGGGGAGCACGACAGACAGAATTGAAATGGTAGAAATGACAAATGACTGCTTTTTATTTTATAAGAGCGTTTTTTTAATTTTTCATAATGATGGTACTATTTCAGTGCATGAAAGATTATTAACATCCAACAATGGGGCCATGCAGGTTCAGATTAGTTATGAGTTTTATGGCAGGGGAGGCAACTCATGTATTACAGTAGGACCTGGTTAGAAGTTTAATTGATTCAATTAAATAATCTTAAGAATGGGTGTGGATTAAAGACCGGAGGGCCTATTGAATTGATCTAAACAGCAATTTATTTGTATCGCTAACATTGTATACCAAGGTTATAAAACACCAACAGGGTACTGGTCATCTTCCCACTCCCAGTAAATAAGAGAGACAGACTGGCAGGTATACAATATACTCTTTTCTATTAAATGTTGCATTATTATACTACTCATGAGTTAAGTAACCTTCAGACAATGATTAATAATAATCATTCTATCTCACGCTCCTGCTGTTTGAAAACCCGATGCCAACTTCCTTGAGGCAGTGCGTTGTCTTAACAAAGGTTGTGCTGTTCACCTTGGGCTTGTGTTAACGATGGTTCAGAAATGTATTCATGAAGCTGCACTAAACTGCTGTTAAGCCATCTACTATATAGAATAGTTTAATGTATATAAAAAAAAGTTTTTATTTTTGTTTTTTTACATAATTTCTGTGTATTTTAAGTGAGATGATTTATTCATTTTCATTCTTAAAATGACGTTTTGGTTTGCCTTTTGTGTACATGGACGCAAATTCCTATTAATTCCATCTCCCCTTTCTTACTTTTTAGCTGGGATAAACCATTTGGGGAAAGTACAAATTCATGCATTTAACATGTCAGGCAATATTTATTTGGAGATGTAATTAAACTAAGCCATCACTGATGATATGTTCAGCTAAATATGTGTGGCTCCATGTTGCCACTGTTAAGATTTGCATGATGTTTGCTTCCCATTGAATTCGGCCAGTGTTGCTCTCCATGGCAGCCAAAGGAAATCTCAAGAGCTGATAAAGCAGCAGGATTTCATCTGACATACTGTATCAGTGAAAAAGTCTATTTTGTAATATTTGATTAGTAATTAAATGTAGCTGATTAAACCTGTTGAAACTTTGAAAACTGTGTTTTGAAATGCAGTGCTTGAATACAGTCTGGCGCCACAAAAAGGTATTGCACAGACTTGTTAAAGAACTAAACCATTAGGGTGGCTGACAATAAGTGCCTGGTTAATTGTTTGAAAATAACCTTCCAATTTATAGCCAGTTTTACAAGACTGTAAATAATGAATGGTCAGGAGCAGTTGCAATATCATATGTCACAAGTGACCCTAAAACCCCTTCTCTCTTGTACAAAGTGATGCTCCTTTTGAATGAAAGGCTTATGCTGCAGAAATGTATGGTCCTTAGATGGAACCAACTTCATTTCTTTGGGGGTTCCCCGCTGATGATGGAAATGAAAGTGAGGCATGGAAACCCATTGATCAGAATGAAATGCATGCACATAATAGTTATCAGTCCAGAACTCTTACTTCTTCTGGGAAACTCTCTCTGAAAAGGGGAAAAGCAGGCACATACCAAACCTAAAATGTGGATGTCAGAAGTGTAGAACTGGACTGCCACAAGCAGAAACAAAAACATGCCCAGCCTGTACACACATGGTAAAACATTGCAACATGTAAGGGTGCATCCGCGTGGAGTGCAGGATGCACCCTATAGCCTGGAGATCCAGGCTATGTCATTGCCAACCATGACCGGGGGATCCTAGGGGGCGGCACACAATTGGCCGAGCGCCGCTCGCTATGGGAGGACTTAAGTCAGCAGAGCAATCCTCGGTTCACAGTGGATTGCTCATTGTGACCCCTGTGGAGATATGCAGTGGTGCCATTCAGATCTGTGTTGTCCTCCGGTACAATAGGTCTGGTGGCTTCGCTGTGGATCTGTAGTGTGAAAAATGACGGATTGGCAGAAACACATTTCACAGGATGTGTGTTTCAGCCTCCATTTCCTGAGTCGCCGGGGGTTGCAGTGGTGAACCGGGATAAAAATAATAATTGGGCATTCCAAATTGCGGAGTAAACCGGGGTAAAAAAAAAAACAAAAAACAAAACATTACATTTGAATGCAATGATGTAAGGGAAAAAGTTCGGTAACACATACTTAGCTGGTCCGCCTACTGGAGATCTTCCTGCAAATCTAACTACTGGTTTTGTATTCAGAGCCTGTTAGTTTGGTAAGCATAATTTAAGCGTTTCAAAACAGCATTTCATATGCTATGAAAATTCATGCGGTAGCTTTTACGTTACAGAATCGTGCACCCACCTACTGTACCAGTTAAGACGTGTGTGCTGGAAAGCCTTGTCAGAACAACGGTCAGGTAAGGGCGCAGTGACAGCCTTACCTGACAATTTCCTGTCTTTTTCGGAATTGTCTGCTCTAACCGTCAAGTGAAGTGTTCCTGCTAAACAGCGCGCTCACAGATTGGGAGGGAGATCGTTGACTAGGATTCTTTAGCTCTCTGTCACATATCCCACTGCTCAGAGTGGAGGAGAAGGAACACGGCTGAATCTACTTTCCCCATTACACCCCCCTCCCGGGAAAAGTAATCCGCATTTTGATGATCTTTCCCTGCATGGTGTGTCATAAAATACATGAAAGATTGTAGTGCCAGATACGACCGAGTTATCCAGGTGTTGCTATCCTTCATTGTGCTTAACCATCTGATTGGGGCGTGGTCAGTGACAAGATTGAACGAATGTTCCAATAGGTAGTACCGTAAGGTCTGAGTGGCCCATTTAATGGCCAGACATTCCTTCTCTATGATGGAGTAGTTACACTCCCGAGGGAACATCTTTTTACTTATATAGAGGATGGGGTGTTCCACTCTGTCAACCTGCTGGGACAAGACTGCCCCCACACCGACATCCAATGCGTCAGTGTGGAGGATGAATTCCTTATCAAAATCTGGTGTGATAAGGGTGGGGGCTTGGCAGAGTCTTTGCTTAATAGTATCAAACACCCCCTGACATTCCCCTGTCCATGTAATAAAATTTGGTGTGGTCTTTTTAGTAAGGTTCACTAGACGGTTGACCACTGTGGCATGCTCAGGGATAAAGCGTCGGTAAATAACTGACCAACCCTAAGAGAGACCTCACCTGGGGCTTAGTTTTCGGGATCGGCGCGTCCATCAAAGCCTGGACTTTGATGGTGACGGGTTTCACCTGCCCCATAACAAATCCCAAATATTGCATCTCTACTTTGGCAAATGCACATTTACCCAAGTTGGCTGTCAGCCGGACTACCCTTAGAGACTGGAGGTCGGCCATGAGCCTAGCCAAGGTGGAGCTGTAAATAACCATATCGTCAAAAAATCTTTTTTTTCTGGCCCCACACTAGGTCTGCGCTTGAGTCCCACATGTCCGGTATATTGAGAGGGGCTGGAGTAACATCTGCCCTGGATGGCCCAGTAACCTCGGCCTCTTGGTCACACTGCATACCGACTCCTTTTGAGTGGCGTTTGATACCATCCACACTCTCTCCCACCAGACCCGAGCCTCGTTTCAGTGGTGCGCCTTCCCATTTTTCGGTCCATCTCTCTTTCTTTGTTTTTCTAGGATGAAAACGGGAAGAAAACAAGTCAGCTTGCAGGGGGAAAATCTCACCAATCGTTTTCCCTGCTGTGTCTGCCACGGTTACGTGTGTGGTCGGGACTGCCTTTTTAATTAATTGTTTGAGGTTCAAAAGCGACCAGGTATCACTCCAGATCATCCTCCGTTGTCATTTTCTGCGCCCGCGCTTTAGGGGGCGCCATCACTGGTCCTGTTGGTAGTGGGGAGTTGTTTCTGATGCCGATCCTCTTGATCAGCGTTGCGTACTTTTCCTTTCTCTTTCTCTCCATCTCCTCTCGTCTCTGGTCCAGTGCTTCCAGCAGCAAGGACAGTGCTGTGAGTCCATGATCCTGTTTCTGACACCATGTGTGGCAAAGTAGCTTGCCATACGCAACTGAAGTTGGTGCAGTGCTCAGGAATGACACACACAAGACAGTGGAAGTTCAATAAAACAGTTTCTTTATTTGGCTGGGTTGCGTGTCAACAACACTTGTTTTGCATCATTCCGTGCAAAACAAGGAAACAATAAAACACTAATAATTAACACACAAACACAGACACGGTCACTCCTCCCGATAGTGAGTGATCTTGTGCAGGTGTGGTGAAAGACAAACAGTTCAAGAAACAGTGCTGTAGTGTAGTCCGGGTTTAGTGCTGGCTTGTAGCGACAGCTCCCGGCTAGTGCTTAGCCATCTAACAAAGACAAATGACAAACAGTTTGCACATCAAACAAACAAAACACAAAACTCTCACGATAATTAATTACGTCCGTTTCCTTTTTGGTCAAATCTCGTAACCACATCAGAGGAGAAGATTTCATCGTCACATCCCCAATTATACCCTTAGTCACACCCCCTGTGATAGCTCGTCCAGTCACGTCTCCTCCAATCCATAACTGACACATCGCATACCGCTTTAGGGTGATGACGTCGGGCATTGTGACTCCGCCCCCTTCCTAGCTGGCTGGCTTCCGACTGACCCTGGAATGAACTGCCAGACCAATCAATACGAGGCACTCTGTTCCTGTTAAACAGCACCCTCACAGATCAGGAGGGAGACTCTTGACTAGGATTCATTAGCTCTCTGTCACAGCATTACTGATGAATCGTGAGCTTCGAATTCTAGGGTTCTAACCAGCATGCTGCAATTTTATAAACAGGGAAATATTCATTGAGACTCATAAGAAAGTCATGGTCTGTCTTTATCTGGAATCACTCTTTTCCACCCACCAGAGGGACTGAGTGAAATGGCCATAAAGAATGCTGGTCCTGAGAGCAGGATCTACTCAGTTATCTCCCTTCTAAATATCTTAAATACCTCAAACGTGCGCTCTTCATCCCTCAGGAAAACTGTCTGCCCCCTGGCGATGGATGTAGTTCGATAATAGTCCACCAGCTCATTGAGGGAGTTGAATTGTTCTTCCCAGATAAAATATCTGCCTTGTCCATTGTTCATGACTTTGAAATGCTGCACAAGATCTCCGTAGCTGCAAACAGAATAAAAATCAAGTTTGTTTTCTTTTTGTTTGTTTAAAAAATGACTTTGTACTTATAAATATCAGTACATTAACACAATAATGACATTGTAGTGACATTGTTACAATGCATTATATGGCAAGTGGTTACCAAGTGTATGTTTTTGCAATGACCTTTGCAGTATCAAAATAACTTTATTGTTCTTGAAAAAAAAACAAAACAATGAAGCCACAAGACTATATGCCCTTCTAATAAGAATTTTGCATCACCTAGAATTTTAGGATTGAGAAATTATAAAAAAAAAAATAACTATATGATTATGAACATAATTTAGATATTTTATTTGACATCATGTAATCGAAGAAACCACAAAATAATATTACAAAAGTCTACCAGAAGTCATAATAGTAGAACAGAATTTTGAATTATCAAATTTTTACATTTTTGTCAGTTTGTTAAGTAAATGGAAAACTATGTAATCAAATATGTCCCACTGTGGACAACACCCTAAAACAGAATCAAACCATGACGTTGATCTGTCATCACATCGGTAAGCTTCATATTGTACACTACCAGGAACTATTGTCAACAGGAAATCTCATGATCCAATATTTACTGTTTGTTTGTTTTTTTCTCATGCACTTTGTGTATCCGTACCTATTAAAAAAAGTGATTTATTTATTTGCAAATCAATCCAGCTATTATTTAAGTTCAGTAATTACACAACACATCACTCCTAGAGTATTCCTCTTTCCAATACAGAATGTTGACTCTGAGCTTTATACAGATTTATAAACTGTTTAAGAAAACAAGTAAAAAAAAGTCTAATTAAGCAAATTATCAGTTCAATTAAGTGTCTAGTGTCGAGCCACTGCCATAGAGCACCTAGCGTTAATGTCCTGCAGCTCCCAGGATGAATGAAATAACACCGTGCGTGTGAAGCAGCATTTTCTCTGTACAACCCATTGAGTAATGGGTTTCCATTGCAAATAGCATACGACTTCTACTTTACATTGTGCAATTAAACAGTTAAAACGGTCTCGTGAGGATTGATAGTTGGGTGCGGGGTCAGTAATGTGAACTTGAAAAGTGGAAGATTCGTGTAACAGATCAATTGTGTATTTGGCCAATATTTTGAATTATTTATTTATTTTCAGATTCTGGTACATTAATAATGACATACTGTATATTTAGCACACAAGCCTATGATAATGCTGATTAAAGTTGATACATTAACAATGTTATTTTCCTGATCATATCATTTTTTTTTGCAAGTACGTGTATTAAATAATGTAACACAGTGTAGCTACAGTATAATTCATGTACCAAACAGATTTAACTAAAACCAGTATTTTAAATATGAGAACAGTTGTTTTAAAATATATTGGATTACCAAAAGCGCTTTGTCAGCTAAAAAAGAGAAAAAAAGTTCTGACAACACCCAGTTTCTGCTACTTTGGAACATTTGGGCGTTTTTTTCTTTAAATATTAAGGTAATTAAAACATATATTAGTTATTAATGTGTTGGCTTAACATGGGCTCTGTGCGAGTGCTGTGCTAGAGGTTGTTGAAGTATAAAATACAAGCAAAAACCATCACCAATATTTAAATGTCATCTATCAATAAAAGGTGGCAATGGAAAAGAACACCATACAGTATGTCTACAGTAATGTGTCAATATATTCCGTACATTGGTTGTCTCAATTTATAATATATTGGTCAAGCTGGGGCTATATTTAATATACAAAAAAATACTTACTACAGAAAATCTAATAGTTCTGAAGTATGTTAGAAAGCTATAATTATCTTTAATATGGTGTTTTATAACTACAGGAAAGCTCCACTCAATTAAGAGCTTATAGCTTATATGATTAAATCAACACTGCAGACATCTTTCTTTCTTAAATAATATACATTTTTTTATTAATAATTTCATTTCTGGCTCAGTGTTTCTGGCTCAGAGTATATTTGGTGTGGTAACTTTCCCAAACTGGCTAGAATCCCCATTGTTAGCTTTACCACCGCCATTCATTATCAGATGACACTGAATGTAAATAGATTGCACATATCTAGCAGATATGTGCATCAGAGCTTTTCTAAATACTTTCTCTTTAAGATCTCAGCTGCTTTTTATTATATTTCACAATGTGCGGCATTAAGATACCCTTTTAAGAAGGTTAAAGGGGATAGATATCAGCCATGCCAATTGCCTCTTTACCGTCTTCCAGCTTCAGTGTATTTCATGTGCATGAAATGTTTAACAGCAGACTCCCCCGTCACAAGGATGTGGCTGCCACACCTGGATATTTCCCTTATAGGTGGAGGTTGCTTTTGCATGTAACGCCCCAGGCAAGAGGTGTGACTGAACTAACAATGGCAAAGAAGGTGGTTTTTAAACTCCACAGGGTCATGTTTTACTCCTCAGCACAAAACAACTATTTGGGACGGATTACACATTAAATATCTATTGCTGCTCACAATACAGCTCATCGTCAGTCATCATATTTAATCAGATCCAAACGGATTATAACTAATCCGTAAGACATAATTACTATTAACCATTGTACTTTAAGAAGCTAATGTTAATAAGCAAGGAAGCTATTCAAAATATATTATTCTTTAAAAAAAAAAAAGCAGTTGACAGAAACTGATATCTGATTACGCTAGCGAAAGAATTAAAAGAATGGTTGCCTTCAAATCATTGTCAAAAAGAAACTTGAGAGTACATAAATTCAGATAAATGTACGGTGTAATTTACACCTATGAGGTGAATTGTTTAACTATTTCCCAGGACTCTGTGCTAATTACCGAAGGCTTTTCATTCATAAAGGGTTAACGGCTGTCTTAAGGGGAGAACAGGAGTTCCTGATCGGATTTCGACCATATCTGCTTATTTAACCACCATTACTATTCTGAAGGGACAACTGACATGTGTCATTTAGCCCCTTCGTGAAGGAATATTTTAATCATCGGTTCTGAATGTCAACCTGCTAATCATAAACCTGAACGACAACAAAATGCTATGTGTTAATCTATGTGTTGTTTAACGCTTGGTGCGGTCAAGTCTAAACTAACGACAGCCTCATTTAACAATGTAAAGAGATCACCACTGTCAAAACAAGTAATCTGAATGTTTAAAAAAGGTCACCTGCCAAAAAAATGTTACAATAAACCATGTGAATTTTTTTTTAATACATATTTTGTTATTAGATTGCTGTGCACTGTTATACAGTTTGCTGTCCACGAGATTAACATTTAGAAATATTTAGAAAAATGAACAGTATAAATTGTCATACCGCATCTGTGTTATGCCAGCTTGGACCAACTTGCATGGATAGGTGGGGAGGCACTTCAGTACAGTACCGGCAAGGTGTGCCACATCACGACTGCATGTTGTATCTTGCACAACATTGTAGTCAGGAGAAGATGTGCCTTACCCCACAGAACACGACACAGCAATGCCAGCACCTGTTCCAGCTGATGCGAGCAGACAAGGTAGCACAGAAATACATTCTTTACACAGCTAAAAAAAAAAAAGCAACCAAACCAAAATATTTAAATAAATATCTGTTTATTTATTTAAATGTCCTGGATAATGTAACAGCGTTATTTTTTTATTATTGTTATTATTAAATGGGGGGGGGGGGGGGGGCGGGCATTACCTAATGGGAAAGGAGGACAATCCTGTCAACCAGCATTGCTTAATACAACAGATATATTATACATGGTAAATTCTAGACATTCTGTACAGTACAGCCTCTATGTCACACCCTATTAAAATAGTTAAGATTAACTGAACTTTAATAAAAGTAATGGCTGACACTGTATCCTACAAGATATACACCCAACCTCTTGGCTATTATCCTATTATTTAACTTTGTGAAGTTCAATCCACCAGTTCACAAATGACAGCACTGTCATTGATGTTAAGTTGTGTTTTTCTTTCTAGAAAATTATTTTCAGGTGTCAGAACTATAGCTGTGGAAATCAATTTAAAAAAAAATGATATCAAGGTGGTTCCCCGATTACATCAATGAAATGTGTATTTGCATGTTCAGTATCTGATTGAGGAACACTAATGGGCAGCCTCAGAGAAAAAGACAAGCCGCACATTTTTGCTTACATTTATTGATGCTTCAGAAGATTGATTATGCTGTTGCATCACAATGATTCATTCACTGTTTAAAGTTTGCTTTAGCCTGCTGATCCCACTTCCTGGGTAAGACTTGTTTGTTCAAAAGAACAGGTAAAAATAGATCAAATCTGAAACACGCTGAGTGAACGGCCTTCACACGATTCTTTGATTCAAGCCTAATCCTCTCACAGGCAAATATCTCAAATAAATGAACAGCGAAACCTAAGAAAAGAGCTGTGAGCAATCCGGGAAAATCTATCAATAACATTTATTTTGAATCCAACAACTGCTATCTGAGGTGATTTAAATATACTGCAAGGAGAGGCTGGCAAATATTGAATTTACTTGACATTACAAATGTTATTACAAATGTTTTTGTGTTTGAAGAAAAAATATTTTAGACTGGGGATCACTTGAAATGCAAATTTAAGTTAGATATAGAGAGGACGTCTTCTATAAAGTATTATAATATTTGTTTAATGTTATTACGCATGACTCCAAACTGAGTAATAATTTAGGCTTACATGAATCACCTGAGAACATTCACTTTCCTGAGTTTAATATTCATCAGCTCTAATGACCTCAACCTGCGATGTATTAACCATCTTATTATCACTATAATACAAACAATAGACCACCATTGGTGTTGAGTTAATTAAATTTCTCAGTTTTAACATCTAATTTAATTGTTTATTGATGGATTCTTGTGAAAGCATGTTCTTACATGCTTAATAACAACTGTAGCTTATCAACTGAACTGTGCAATGCTAAAATCTTATTAAAAAATGAAAGCCAACAATAAAAATGGCTTCTTCTCCAGAATGTACTTTCCCATCCTGACATCCTGCTCAGTTCTGTTAAATATGTGACTTGGCAAGCAGTTACCCAGAAACCACAGGGTTTATTGCACCGTTCCAAAAAAATGAAAAATTCCCCTGTTGGACTGGAAGTCTTAGTCACTCTGCTGATTTTGAAAACATTTAACTAATATGTTTGACAATAAAGAGCCTTCATTACAGTTGAGAAATGCAAGTAATACCAAATGATTTGTTGAACGCTGGCCTCTTTCTGTTCCATTTTGGAGGTCCATTCCTGATTCTGTCACTAATGCTTTTTTTAAACTTAATTTTGAAAGCTTGCACCTTATCAACACTGTGCTTTACAATTCTGAACCACATAAAACCATTCAAATTGGGAGCATTGTGCGCAGGTGTTGCGTGGTACAGGTGGTGCGTGGTGCCAGTTGAGTCATCCACAGTAATGTGGTTATTTTTTTTATTTATCAAAGGAAGTCATGATTCAAACACAAATATCATCCTTTGCCCTTTTAGGAGCTCAGCTTTACTCAGGTTTCTGACACCACATGCAACTCCATCTAGACACCATCTAACGACTCTACCAGGAGATTCTGAGCTTACTTTTACCAAAGTTAAAAACACATAGTTTACACTAAATCATGTTTTTCATTTCCTAGTCTTCTCTGAATGAATGCAGCTCGGTTTATTATAAGCCAGCCTTTAGGGGTGCATGTAATTAAAATATAGCCTTCCACTTGCAGGAAAGCTTTAAGGTGCAAACCTACCTGACGGACACAGAGAATTCCCCCGGGGAGCTCTCACTCTCCCGGACCAGGAACGCACCGCATTCTCGTTGCCGGGACAGCCTCTCTTCAGCAACATGTCTGGAGATCCGTCCAGCAAACCATCTGGCAAAACACACCCTTCTACATTAATAGAATTGCTTTTAGTTGCAGCACTAAGCAAAGTTACAGAGAATAGAAAACTAAACAGTTTCACTGTCATATACTGAAAAATACATTTTTTAAATGTACAGAAATATTAGTATAGCAGATTAGCTTTTTCTGTACTACTAGAGAACTCTGCAGTTCTGAGTGGAGTTATCTTTCTGAGACCTGTATACAGGGCTGCATTGTTGAAAAAGTGAAAATAAGGTGTTACAGTATTTGCTTCAAACTGTAATCTTCACCTTTGTATTACACTACTTGTTATTTAAAAATGCCAGTTAATTTTTTTTTGTAGAGCATTGTCTTATTTTATTTATAGTCAAAGATTATTATTATTATTATTATTATTATTATTATTATTATTATTATTATTATTATTATTATTATTATTATTATTATTATTATTATTATTATTATTATTATTATTATTATTATTATTATTATTATTATTATTATTATTATTATTATGGGCAGCAGTGTGGAGTAGTGGTTAGGGCTCTGGACTCTTGACCGGAGGGTCGTGGGTTCAATCCCTGGTTGGGGACACTGCTGCTGTACCCTTGAGCAAGGTACTTTACCTAGATTGCTCCAGTAAAAAAACCCAGCTGTATAAATGGGTAATTGTATGTAAAAATAATGTGTAAAAAATAATGTAATTGTATGTAAAAATAATGTGATATCTTGTAACAATTGTAAGTCGCCCTGGATAAGGGCGTCTGCTAAGAAATAAATAATAATTATTATTATTATTATTATTATTTAGTTAAAGGAATGTTGTAAATGATATGGCTATGAACTGGCTCTGACACATTAGCAAGGGGTTTGTTGAATCCTGTTAATCTGGGATGGGTTCAGTCAACACACAGTATTGTCTGTGTCACCACTTCTCAAAGATACTTACGGGTGTGGTTTTACTTTAATATAATTCTTTGGAATAAAGCCCTTCAGCCCTCCCAGCTCTGCTGTGAACCAGTTCTGATCATCTTCCATGTTTGTGATCTGGAATAACAAAAAGAATTGGGCCAGAATGTTATCTGTCTGTCTTTTTAAATAGGACTAGCGGGGGTCACAGTGACTGTTTGGGAAGTCATGTGTCTGTGAGTGTATTACATTTTTGCACTCTTCCGCACAGCACTGTGAATAACAAATAACATGAACCAAAAACAAACTGTGTTTGCAAGAGGCTGTTACAGGATAGTGACCACATTTATTTCCTTTCCCATTTCAAAGAAGTAAGCAAACATTTAGGTTAATCAAATGCTTATCATATTTATAATCTAGCCCATGGAGAAAATATTGACTTGCAGCTGTTTCCTGTGAAAACTTAACAGTAAAATGCTGCTTGGAAAAAAAAAAAAAGTACACTACATACACAGGCAGACGTCAATATGTTAGGTACTTGCATGATTATTTACTGTTACGTACGTACATACATACATACATACATACATACATACATACAAACATGCATAGAAATTCTTAACAGAAAAAAAAATCGGTTGGTAGAAGGATGGTATATACATGACTAATAATCACTAACACTATTGTTCTTTTATATTCTTTGTAAATGCATTTAACTTACCTTCAGTATATCCCCTTTTTTAAAACTGAGTTCATCATTCTCTGAAGCTTGAAAGGCATACAGAGCTACAGCTTCCATCCTTCAATATGCCAGCTTGCATATGTACAGAGAGGCTGGGGAGTAAAGTAGATGTATAGAGCTAATATATGTCAGCTAAAGTTTGCAGGAAGAGATCAATTCTAAATGTCGTGCCCCACAGAGCTGATTAAGTTCCCGACTCTCCTTTGCTCAAGCCCACACTGCATCGCAATCAGGATACCAATGCCATCTATCTCTGCAGAGAAGTGAGTTCTGCTGACCTACAGTCACTTCCTGTCAGATTCAGCCTCACTCAGTCAGGGACCCTCACACTTTGAGGTTTAGGATGAGAATGTGAACGCGCACAGGAAACATAGAAAAAAAACACACACTAGCTTAAAAATAAGTGTCACGGGCCAAATCTTTTCGCCTGTAAAAACTAACTTCAATAACACTTTAAGTTTTTGTGTTGAATCTGAGAATTAGGACAGCACAGTCACTGCTACGCTTTTTTTTTTGTTTTACTGACTTCCTTTCTGAAACTACGAGTAAAGCAGATTAGGAAAATGTTTATACAATATCTTGTGGAATACATTTCTAATGGTGACACTTTATAGTGAATTTAGGGATAAGAGGGGTAACATGTTTGTTTAGGGGTCAATAATAACCATTTCTGCAACGTTATTAATTAAGCTATTAAAAATTAGATTACACTTTTAAAATCGGTTTTAAGAATGTTATCATGTATAGTATTACAGATCCCTGTTACAGATCCTTAAACTTAAGGGTTACCAATGTAGCTTAGAGAACATTAAATTAAATAATAAACCTTTTTTTGTGTCATCTCTAAGAGATTACAGACACCAGAGCCCTCACAGACTGATCAATGTCTGAATGTACCACAATCACATGCCACAACAGCTTAAGGGCATTGCTAACTGCATAACTTAAGCAAGAGGTTTCTGGTTGTGAGGATAAAGTACCACACATGAAAGTCACAAGGGGGAAATCCTCTGAAGATGTGATATGTATACTTGTAAACAATACTTGCTAGTGTTTTATTTTAGCTGGATACGTGTAATAATTTAGTTAGTTAGTTATTTATTTTTTTTAAAGCTTTTTCTTGAGAAAGCTTTGTCCTCAAATACAAACTCCTGAGTCTGTGTGTAGCCAAGAAAAATAAAGATAAATCCTTTGCAGTGTTGACTGCAAATATATAAAAGTAATTCCATACATGTAGTGTGATTCAAATAAAACAAAAGTTGTGCACGTTTCTCTGTCCAAAAAAATGCAAGCTATGTAATTCTGACCAATCTTGGATGCTGGAGGTACAGAGAACTGCAAAGTACAGCTCATGACAAGATGCAGGAAGCATACTGTAACATTTGTGGGAAATGAAGGCAGGCTCACACAGGTATTTCAGGTCCTCAAATGCAGTGGTTTATTAAGCCGGGACTCTACACTTGGCAGTTAAAGCGTGCTGCTTTACCAGCCAGTGGTACAACTCCAGCTGAGCAGTGTAGTGCTACTCATACTGTGACAAGATAATCATATAAAAACACTGTTTTGGCTGTGTGCTACAGCCAACTAAGTGCAGTCTCTGGTTTCTTCCTTGATTCTCTTTAGACCTGCTTCTCTCTGGCTCTCCTTGGCTGTTTCTCTCCACTCTTTCTCTCTGTTCTTTAGCTCTCTTTCATCTCACCACCAGCTTTCTCAGCAGCCTGCTACATATCCCCCCCCCCCCCCGCCCAAGTCCATGTCAAACCCCCGGTGCACCCGCCACCAATCCCAAGCATACACGGCTTGCCGCTCTTGATCCCTTGTGTTACACCATCTTATCCCCTGATTTGTGACAACAATGTTGCAACCGGGTCCCGCTCTTACGCCAAGCCAAGCTTCTGATTGGTTATGATTCTCCCATCTCTGACATCCCTGAACACCTGCAGTTCAACCTTTGACTCTGGGTCACAGAGCCTTCCCAAACGCAGTTACGGCAGACCCAGGGTCATTACAATACATTTCCTACTGGTGTAGAAATCCAGTAATCAACTGACATGTACAGAAAAAAAAACATGTGTTTTGACAAGAAGTAAACATTCCAGGCTGCACTATACAAATTTAAATATCTGTTTGATGGAGATATTAAGTAGCAGAAAATTAAAGGAAAACTATTAAGGTTTCAGATTGTTAGTGTTTTACCCCTTTTTTCTACTCTCCTTTAAGAATTAAACTAATACCTTTTAAGCCATTTGTGTATCTCTATGACAACTGAAAAATGTGTTAATAGTAAAATTGATTTAATTTACCATTTTATTCTGTGAAACAACTAAATGGGCTTTTAAATCGGCCAAGCCTTATTTTTTTTTTATTTAAGAGCAGAACGTACAAACGAGATCACAACACATAGACTGATCTTTATTAAAGCTATAATGAACAATAAAGTATTTTATGCTGGACACACTTTATAACAATCGCTATGCGTAACTGTATTTACATTTAAAAAGATGAGTCGTGTCTGCTTTTAAATTAAAAACTAAGACTTAATAAATTAAATCAACTATTAACATGTTTCTCAGTTATGATTGAGATACACAAATGGCTTAACAGGTATCAATTGAATTTTTAAAGGAAACTAGAAAAGGTAAAACACAGAAAATCAGAAACCTAATTAATCTTATATTTTTAACTCATTGAACCAACTGCATCCTTTGCAATTTAAAACAGGGTATGGCTTCAGCAATGCAATGCACACCAATGTCACAACATGTTTTATAATTGCTCATACATCTTTGTAACAACCGCTTTTTAAAAATGATTTAAATAAAAGAAAATAGTTTCATGCATGCGTGTCATTCTGCAGCAGCTTTTTGTAAAGCAAAAAAGTTAAAATGTTAAAGAATGTCAACAAGACATACAAACAAAAAGCTTATATTGAGCTAATAAACTATATGAATTGTGCTGTTTCATTGTTACATTGTTTCAATTGATTCATATTGGATTACTTATTTGAATGTCAGATATTATTATCTGTAATTAACTTTGGAGGGAACTAAAAACATTTTTCACAGGATGTAAATGACAGCATATAATTCATCACCCCACTTACAGCTGTGAACAAGTGTTTTTTTTTTTTTTTTAGTTCAGTCTGCAACTGTCAAACAATTGTGTGCAAACATGTTTAGTTAATGATGTCTTGTCCTTTGTCGGTGAGATGAGATCAGAACCACTAATGCCTCTGCCCTGTACCTGAAAATGAATTTCAAAAACAGGAAAAAATTTAAACCTTTAAAGAAAGAGCTGCCAAAATCCTCTCTGGTGTTACTTCTAAACAAGTTCACTGGACTGCTGCCTAGCACTTCTGAGTATTTAAAATACATAACCTGACTAGCACAGATCTTTGATTAAAAATGTATCAACAAGAACAACACATACCTGCTTAATTCTCATGCTGTGTCCTGTCAGCAGCCAGCAGTGCTAGGGCTTGGTACATTTTTCAGCAGAAGAGTTGAGAGGTGCTAGGTTTGTGGTCTTTGGGGTTTGGGGTTGTAAATGTGCATGCAGTGAGCACAGCACAGCCCACACAACACTTTATTTTAAAGGAAGCAACAGAATAAAACAGACATTTTGAGAACAAATAAGGATGTTAACGTAGAGATAGAGATAAATAAAAGTTTTTAGTGCTTGATCTGAATTTACTCATGTGCAGAGTAAAGGGAGAGGACGAGCTTTAGAATCACAGGCGAATAGAGAATGATTTGAACTTGAAGTTTGGTAAGTGAGCTTTCTATTGGTCGTTCCATATATCTGCACACTGTAACAGGAACAAGGTGAAATGTAAATAATCAGACCAAAGCCCATACTGTTTCAGATACAGTGGGAAATTAATAAATACATCCTGAATCTTGGTATAGTCTTACATTCTCTGCTCTGCCTATGGTCAGGTAGGACACACATACATGCATACATATATATTATGTGAGACAAAAGTTATGGTTTAATTGAAAATATAAAATAAAAATAAAAACATTACGAAGGATACGGCCCACAAGAAGGATGACTGCAGTTCTATTTACAGCCCGACTGCCTGACACTGATGTAGTTTCCTATCGATTCAGGGTAGCTGCTGGTTCACATGCTTCTATTTTTTTTCCTCAGGAAGCTGTACTGATTAGCATGGCCTCTCAACCATGGAGGTGCTCACAGCTCTGCAGGGACAGCTGTCTGTGGTTCTGTCAGACTCCAGAAAATGGAAAAAGGGCTAAACGAACATGCAAGGCAGCGTTTGGCTTTTAAGATACTTTCTACTGCAAAAATGTGATTTAGTCAGCTTCAAGTTGACAACACAGAGCATGAAGTGGCAGTGTCTTTCTTTTTCCGTACTAACAAACACAACTTGGTGTCAGAAGTCGCTTGAACCAGCCTTCAAAGAAAAAAAAACGACAATGGAGTGCTTGGAGTACGTCCAGGGCAAAGTAAACTAAGAAAAAAACTTTTTTTTTTGGTATGAAACAAAGACATTATTAAAAATCTAAGCCAATGCATTTTAATGAAAAGGCCTCACTGCATGGAAGGACTGAGCTGCTGGAATTAGAGCTAGTACCCTGCGTTGCTAGGCAACGGAAAAGGACATATAAAAGGGAACACTTTAAAAGCTACCTATAGAACCTACAGTGTTTGTATTTTTTCTCACAATGTCAAACCACGAATCTCCTGCACCTCTGACAACATATCAGATAAAACCACCCGATGCTTTTGATTTTACACGACCAAAACAATTTGTTAAATGGTTTAGATGCTTTGAAAGATTCAGGATGGCTAGCAGCCTTGCTCAGTCCTCTGAAGTGCATAAAGTAAACACGATGATTTACTGCAATTTACTACAAAGCGGATTACATTTTTTGTGGATTTGGGTTGACTGAACTCAGTGTATTCAATACAACACAGTCATAGATCAATTTAAAGAGTACTTTACAGGGAAAGAAACAGCATATATGAGAAACAGGAACCAGACGAATCTGTGAATTATTTCATTACACGTGTATGCTCTGGCTGAACACTGCAGTTCTGGAAAACTCAGAAAAGAGCTAATCCGAGATAGAATTGTTGTTAGAGTTCAATGTGAATTTTCACCGCTCTGATAAATTCATTCTGCTTTCTGTAGACCACACACTTGGCATGTTAGGAGTGCAAGCTGGATGCAAACTCTGGATTCTGGCAAACTCGACTCTCAAAAGAATCTAAAAAACTAACCATATTCATCACTCCGTTTGGTCACTACTGTTTCAAAAGACTACCCTTTGGAATTTCTTCCGCCCCAGAACATTTCCAAAAGAGAATGTGCAGAATCCTGGAAGATGGAATTGTGTGCCACATGGATGATATTCTTATCTTTCGGCACACACGCGAGGAGCATGACCAAAGATTGGATGCTACAATGACAAAAGTACAGAGTGCTGGAATCACCTTAAAGGTGAAGAAGTGTGAGTTCAGCAAGACAGAGGTTCAATTTCTGGGCCACAGGCTAAAAGGAATACAACCGGACCCAGACAAGCTGTCAGCCATTGAAAACATGCCAAAGCCCACAAACATCTCAGAAGTGCGTAGCTTTTTATGAATAGTTAACCAGCTGGGCAAATTTATTCCAGATTTGGCAGAAAAAAACCAAACCCCTTTGTCAGCTTGTCACACAGAAAAATCTGCGGTCTTGGGATACTGCACAAGACCATGCAATCTCATCGCTGAAAGCAGAGCTTGTGTTAACACCCAGGTTAGCATTTTTTGATCCGAACACTAAAGTTGCAGCTGATGCCTCATCCTTTGGGCTAGGGGGCGTCCTCATGCAAAATCACCATGCACAGTAGAAACCAGTTGCATATGCTTCATGAACACTAACGCCTACTGAGTAAAGTTACGCACAAATACAGAAAGAAACTCTAGCGCTTGT
This sequence comes from Acipenser ruthenus, assembly GCF_902713425.1. Taxonomy (NCBI): domain Eukaryota; kingdom Metazoa; phylum Chordata; class Actinopteri; order Acipenseriformes; family Acipenseridae; genus Acipenser; species Acipenser ruthenus. The sequence continues at coordinate 7,977,611 of NC_081210.1, forward strand.
ATGAGCATGCAAGAGATTTAGTTGCTACCTCATAGGGGAAAAGTTCCTGCTTGAGACAAATTGCAAGCCGCTCGTAAGTTTGATGGGCACCAGGAGCGTCTCATGAAGTATTCTTATGACATAACACATATACCCTGCAAGGAATTCTCAGTGCCAGATGCACTGTCCAGACTGCCTTGGCAAACACCAGTAGTGATTAAAATCTACCAGCATCTACCTTCCAGCTTCACAAAGCAGACTGGACCAGATCCTTGAGAAGTTGCTGGAAGATCCCATCTACAAACAAGTCACAAGAGTTTTTCAACATGGATGGCTGCCGCATATTAAAGGACCATATGAACTGAAACCCTTCTGACTTGAGCGACACACACTTACTGTCTTGGATGGCTTCCTTCTAAAAGGAACCAGGTTAGTGTTACCACAGTCCATGAAAGCAGAGTTCGCATGGCACGGAGTTCCCAAGACAGTTGTGTCAAACAATGGACCACAATACAGCAGTTCCACCTTCAGCAACTTTGCAAAAGCATATGACTTCCGACATCTTACTAGTAGCCCACGACACCCACAGGCAAATGGAGAGGCTGAAAGGGGGCAGAACAAACCGTAAAACAACTGCTCTCAAAAGCAAATGATCCTTATCAAGCACCATTGGCTTATCGATCCACACCACTGGCAAATGGATACAGCCCAGGAGAACTTCTGATGGGCAGAAAGATGAGAACAACTGTTCTAATATTGTCAATACTACTCCAACCCCATCTTCCCAATAGGGAAACATTAGTGCAATTTGAAAGTTGCAGCAGAGCTAAGAGCAAGCAAGCGCATGATCACAAACAGGGAGCCAGATCCTTGTCGCCAGTCACCACATGGGACAATGTTTGGATTTTCTGACCAAGCAATCTCTGCAACAGTGATTGGACAACATGGTCCAAGATCATACGTAATGAGGACACCGCAGGGTGTAATAAGATGCAACAGGTGGGATATTGTGCGCTTAATTTCTGCAGAAAGAAAGGAGGAGGAGGAGGAGAGTGACATGGATGTGCCTTACCCACCAGAGGAAGAGCCAGCAATTCAGGCACACCCACATAAACCTGTTGATCTTCAGCCTCCTGTGCCAGCACAAACCCAGGTTCAGATGAAAGGAACTTTTACAAAATCTGTCCGTGCATCTGTTCCGCTCAAAAGACTGAACTTATAAAGGAAAATAGTTAAAAGGCAAGTGAACAAAGAGGCAAAATAATCCTCTCACTAAGAATGGAAGGCTCAAGCAGTCTACCTTGGCCTCCATAGTTAAAGGTGGTTATGTTTGGTTAGGATAAAAATAATGTTTTTTCCTCTTGTTGTTAGAAGAAGAGATGTAGTGGTAGATTACACCATTTATGAAGCCACACTCCTAGGGAGGGACTTCCCTGGGGTAAGTAGGCAGCAACAAGAAAATAAAGGGAATGGGAGTTACACAGAGCACAAAGTGGCAATGCCTTTCTTTCTCTGTACTAACAAACACATCAAATGTATTGCCCCAAGGTAATTTCACATTTTTTATCGTGTGCGAACATATATCTTAGAAAAAATAAAGACTGTTTTGAGGCAATGTGTTTTACACACCTGTATCCAATAATAAAAACATGCCAGCCACAGCCCTATATAGTAGTACTGCATTTAGGCTGGCTTTTCTATATAAAAAAAACCTTCCCCCGGGATAATGCCAAGTGTATCATATTGTATGGACTTTTATCTCTTAGGAAAAATTGTTGAGATTCGCAAACTACACATAAAGGACCTCACATTTGTGGATCTTTATTAGTGCATGAGCATAAACAGAACATTCTCAAAATATTATTGCAATCCATAACCCAGGTAAGCCTAAATGTTGACACGTAACTGAGAAATTTGCATGTCATACATTTTTCATTGTTTTCTCTTTATAAAAACAGTAAACAAACAAATAATCTAACCGAAAGCCTTGATTCAACACACTACTAGTTAATTTCTCAATCTGGACAGAACTGCCCAGACTGGTCACTAAAACAATGCAAAATGTCTTTAAAACTATACCACACATACTCCATCACTATAAATAGTTTTAAAAAATTATAATTGGCATATCTTTTAATCAATCAAAATGTTCATGGACAAACACAATCCTGCCCCATGAGGACACTAAATCAGTGAGAAACAATACCACACAATTAAAGTATGACAACTCATAATAATTATTATTTTTATTGTGTGGACTAGAGATTTTTCAAGACGTTTTGCATTGCTTAGTGCCCCGTCTGTGCAGTTTTGTCTTGGTGCAGCTTTTACCCTCCCCTTCTAGATCTGTGTGATTCATGTAGCTGCTCTTTCACCCCCCCCAGGTGCGGTTGAGGGCAGGTGTGTAAAACGCATTGTCCCAAAATATTATTTATTTTATCTAAGATATATGCGCACACACATATAAAAAGTGTGAAATTACCTTGGAGCAATACGTTCTTCATATAGAAATGACACCTTTAACAACACACTTATTGACATCATTGGTGACGTCATTATAATGCTTAATAGATGTAAATCATTTGCATTGCTCCAAACTTATGTATGTATTTTTTCGAAGAGACATTTGTCTTTGCCGTATAAAAATGATCAATTTTGGTTGGGCAAGATGTTTTTTATTGATAAATACAGCCTTAATTAAAAACGGTATATTGCCTAAAGCAGCGCTTTTCAACCTTTTTGATTCCGTGGACCGGCTTTTAAATTAGTCAACTCTCTGCGGCCCGGACCCTATTAAGTTCTTAAAAAAACACTTAACATAGCTTTGAAATACATTTTTATTTGCTAATCAAAAACAAACAAACTGTGAAACTTAACTCACCCTCGAATTCTTTGGTGAATTAATGCGAGCTTGTTTTCTTGTTGCTAAAAGCTCGATTCTTGGTTGAATTGTCGACAGAGCCACACGCAGAAGATTTCGGATGTCCACGCAGTTTCTGTCCTAGCCGTCATAGCTGAGAACCCAGCCTCGCAATGATATGCTGATGCGAAGATGACCAGGCTTTTCAGCACATTGTAGCTTAGCTCTGAATATTCAGGCTGCAGTCTGATCCACAATGCAGCCAGCGAGCTGTGTTGCTCGAAGGTTACATTCAGGCCGTTGTCATTGGACAATTCAATCAGCTTGTCACTCAATCCAGATGACAAAACCTTGTTCTTGTGCATGAGGAAAGGGTTGCGTATCCATTCGCGTCCGATGCCATGGTCTTCAGCTTCTGGAAAGTACTCAAGCAAGACGGTTTTATCCAGCTCAAGTGTTCTCCTTCTCCCCTGGCCTTAGCTAAGGTCGGAAACATATTATTCATCTGTGAAAAAATATCAGCAAGATACGCAACCAGATAAATTCGATCATCACTGAACATTTCTGTCAGGGCAGGTTTCATTTGTAACAGAAACACTCTGAGCTCATTTTGAAGTTCATAGACACGAGTGAGAACCTTTTCTCTTGATAGCCACCGAACCTCCGTGTGCAGTAGCAGCTGCATGTGCTCCACTCCCATCTCTTCGCACAGCCTTGCAAACAAGCTAGTGTTCAGAGCGTTGGCTCTGATAAAATGTATAACTTTGACGACATGGTTCAAAACTTCATAAAGACACTCATTTTCTTGGTGGCTAGCATTTCACGATGAATGAAACACCAGATCGACTGACAATTCAGAGCAACTTGCTTCACTCGGGTTACCAGGCCTCAATGACGCCTGGGTCATTGCAGCTGCACCATCTGTACAGATTCCATAACATTTTCAAAATTTCAAAATTATTAAAAGAAAAAAAAAAGAAAAAAAAATCTAAATGAACCAAAAAAGTTGTGTCTCCTCTCATTTACACCGTCAAACATACTGGCAATATCTGTCAGCCACAAATTTTCAGTTCTCTATTTAAATATATGCAATAGCATACAGTAGTTCAGGCGCTGTTGAGTCATAGTGGTCCTCAAGTAGGTCTTGATGCTTCATCGAGTGGAAAAAGTCCTCTCTACTGTTGCTATTGTTACAAATATAATGTTTTAAATTCATGCACATTTTTCATTGTTTCCTTAAAGCTTCTTCTTGTAAATCCTCAAAAAATCTAATATTTGAATATTATTATTATTGATGTTTTACTCTTCAAAGTAAATTATAATTAGAGGTCTACATGTTCTTACAATTTTACAGTGAAATACCTCATACTGTATATCCAAAAAAATGTTCAATTTGAAATGCGACAGAGAAAAAAATCCACACACATGACATTTTAAATTAACTTGTGACACTTACGCAGACACAATTTTGAGTTACTTGGGGGATTCCAGCTTCTCCTGTGGCAGCCGTCTGACTCTCTGGTGTGTCCTACATTATCAGCAGTGTTGATTTTGTGTTTAAAGCCAAAGATAAACAAGGTTTGTTGCACCCTCTCTTTGCTGCTGGGACATATTTCAGTTATCTGTAACAACATGTCATGTATGAAATTATATAATTACCCACAGTTTATAAAATGTAATGATCAACCCAATTACATTTTTTTCCTACTTCCCTCCCTCACAGCCATGGACAGCACAGACATGGCCACTTGACCAAGGTAGGCTTGATCACCTCTCACCCACTGAACAAGATTCATTCCATCAATCACAGTGGCAGAATTTTCTGGCATTTCTTCAGCTGGTGCTACATTCTTCTGCAAGCATGTGGCTAAAGCAGCTTTGTTGGTCTTTTGAAGGACCCTTTCTGGGGTTGCTAAAGTCTATGGCTTGATTTTCCAAACTGCAAGTTCTCTTTTCAAATTCTGGTTTTCTCCAACAACATCCTGCAATGTGACACTATCCGGTACAGCCAATAATTTCCCTTTGTTGTCTGGGAAGATATGAAGACTGTTTCCTAGCTCAGCTTCCAGTTTTCTATGGGCATGCTTGTTGGGTGATTCTTTCAGTCCCTGGACCCCTCTAGATTTCAAAGCATTTCAAGCTTTTCTGTCAGGGAAGTCACCTGGACAAGCAGTTCTAGCAGTTCTAATGTACTGAAACAAGTCATCATAGTACAAGGCCTGCACAAGATTGGATATTCTCTGCCTCTGTATTTTCTTCAGCTTTTGCTTTAACCCTTGTGTAGTTCTTATAGCATGATGCATGGTAATGTGCCTCATCAGCCACTATGTCCCTACCAGTAACTGCTAAAATCCTTGCATCACCATTGCTATCTGCACACTTGTGAAGCCTTTCATCAACTCTTAGCTTTGTAGTCTTGATACATTTTTCACATGTTGATGTTCCCTTGTAGCATTTTACCTTTTCACAAAATATACACTCTTTGTCATACAGCCTTGACTCTGATGAAGATCTCCTGGTTGGTCTTTTAATAGTAGAGCCACTGGTTCCAGCTTCATCGCTGAGACTTGCTTCTGCTTTTCCTTTTCAGAGTCTCCAAGTCTCTCTTCATGGTAAACAGGCTCCTGCATTTGCTGTGGTAGAACATTTGGGGGATCTCTTTGTCTCTCAAATTTTTAGCAATGTCTATAATTTGGGGCATGAAAAGTCTACCATGATTCATAGCTTTGTGAACTGGTTAAGTGGTCCTGTTTCTACCTTTGTTGAAACTTTGTGAATTATACACTGGTTATGAGGACTGTGAGATTTGATTTCTTTTGGTTTCTCCATAGTGAAACTAGAACCTATTGATACTCTACTAAAGTACTCCTACACCTACCTCACTACCACCAAGTTACCTAAAAACAAAAAAAGATTACTAAAGATATACCATAAATGCAAAATATCAACAAATTAAAGTTGATGTGTGCATATGGTAGATGATAAACACCTATTCAAAACCTCAAGATTAACCTTTGCCATTAAACAAGCAGATAGTACATAACAGATGTTTGTATAAGATAAAATAGCTCTCTCATGCAAGCATTTGGAAAAAGTTTTACAGTATTAGCAGGCTAGTGATGCACTTTTTCACTGAAAAGAAAATGGGAGTAGGGGTACATTATCCTATCACAAACTGATTAATACAGCACCCAGAAAATTAGAAAAAGGTCTTAAATTGACCCTGATACATTACTCAATACACAAGTGCACTAAGAACATCTTATAAAAGGAGCTGAGAGATTTAGATTAACTTTTAGCTTGGTTTGTAGTGTAAAAACAAGTGTTCGGAAATCTAATTTAAGATAACATAAAATAGAGAGACTGTCAATGGCAAACCAGTGAAGATAATTGAATGCTGTTTGTTACACTTGCACGTGCAGGTGCTTGACTAGTTTAGCTCTTAATTTTAACACCCTGACTGATTTTATAGGAGATTGATATGGACTAACAGTCCAGTGATACAATTTGCAGTTTTCTAATGTGGCAGTGTAGGGGCTGTGAAATGGCAGGAGAATGGATGTTGGTGTGGTTCAGTTGTGCGTACCATGTGAGAGATTTCTGGGGGCACGCCTGTAGACACATTCAGCTACAGCAATTAGTGAGTGATTGTGCCTTGGAGGTCTCCCAAACAAAGTTGTATCTGAGACCCAACAAACAAGACCATTTTTGCCAAGCTGAAACTATGGTAACATAGTTGAGACTTACAAACTCTTTACACATACCAGAGCGATACAATGGCTGCTATCCATGAAACATGCTGATTGAAAACAACACCCTTGTACAATAATCAGTCCCTCCAGGATTATGTGAAAGAAAAAGAAAAAATATGCAATATGTTTTACATGTTTTATGCATCACATATGACAAATTATGCAATAATTTATACAATATTAAATCTGTTTTATTATTGTAGTAGCATTTATACAGAAAAAGGGAAACATGTCTAGAATATTTATTTTTGGAAAATCAACAAATATGCCAAAAATGCTATTAAGTAGCCTACATCCACCAAATCTAAAAAGGAAAACTAAAAGTTTTTCAGTCAAAAATACTGTTTTGTGACTCATACACGTCATAACAACTCTAATCATCATTCTCATCATCACTATCAGACTTTTTACAAAAACTGGTGTCTTCAATAAAAACTTTTTTGATTTCAGATGGTTGTCAAGTGTCGATTCTCTGATGTGATCCACCACACAGTTGCACAGACAACAAAACAACTTCCCCATATCTTCATAAAATGTTTTTTTTATACTCTGTTGCGTGATGTTTTGCAGGGATATTTTTTAGCTGAATGGCTTTTGTCAGCACTTTTTCTAACTAACAGTGTATCCATTTCATAACTGCTACAGGTTTTCACATCAGTAACAGCTCACACAGTTCGGGTGCAATACGGTGTCTGTCACAGCAACAGGGCATGAGTGGCGCACTGGGGAAGGGAGGACAGAGGTTCTTAAAGGAGCTACACTTGTAATGCTAAAAATACTTAAGCGTCATGTCTTGCAAATGTTAAAATACAGTTTTCATACAGATACAAGATATGAATCATCACAATTTTCAAAATTATGTGCAGGACAACAAATAATGTGATTTATTGCATAATCACATAATCCGGGAGCGACTTAATAATCGCTGTTATTTCGCAGGCATATTAAATCACATTAAAAATAATTTAGTTTATAAAGGAAATCAACACTGACAGTACCCTTAAGTATACCAGTTTTCTCAGGCAGTCAAGAGCCTGAATTGAAAGACTGCTACCCAAACCTATTCAGTCATCCCTCCCAGTCTATCTCTGTCCAGTGGACCTACAGGGATGGGTGCTTGGTTAATTTACCAGTCAGTTTGCTGGTCGAAGGTGACATCATTGCTCTGAGACCAGGCTAGGAGGCTTCGGCATCTCTGAGAGGCACCCAGGTAGGACAATGATAGAATGACATGCTGTCCTTTGAAGTACTTAGATGTTCTTTTTAACCACAGCAGACGTACAATTATGAACAGGTTCAACGTGTTCTTTTTTGTTCGTAATTCATTTTAAGGACTGTTTGCATCAAATGTAATTTACTGATGATCAGGTTTACTGATTGTCTTTCTAATTTGTGTTAGGGAAATGTTATTAAATATGATGACCTTGTTCCACCATTTTAAAGCCTATCCATTCAGTCAGTTAGGCTGTTGGTCTCCTTCGTGTTCTTCTCCTCTCCTCCCTCTCCATTGGGCAGCGAAAGGCCACACCCCAACAGTCTGCTGTGCCCACATCTCTTCAGAGTGACCAAAACACTGGTCGTTGCCAGCGTCCATTGAGTGTGAACACAACAACACCAACACTCCTACCTGCCTGTAGTATAATCTAAACTGCATATTTTTGTAAAAAGAACAAAAATAAACTGTTCATATTTTCAAATAAATATCTTCTTTTTTTATTTCCCATTCTGGATTAAAAGCTTTGTACATTTTACACAAATTATGTTTATTTTCTTTTACATTTTCTACTTCTTCTTTTTCTTCTTCTTCTTCTTCTTCTTCTTCTTCTTCTTCAGAAATCTGCGTAAATAGCATTATTACAGAACTAAAACACACTGTATCTGTTTCAACATCAGGAAAGGCCTGGAAATGGGAAGTCAATAACTGTGCTGGATAACAAGCGCTTCGCTGCCCAGACTAACAGAGGAAGTTGTTGACTCATTTGGAAGATACAAAACCTAATACCGTTTAACACTTTTAACACTTATATCTTAACACTTTTAACACAGGTATCTTTTCATCTAAACTTAATTTTTGTCCACATGCATTGAAAGGTCAAACATTGCGAAAGCATTTTTATCCATGCAAATGACTGATAACCTATAGAGCACTTCTTATTTTAAAACGATGAGCTAAATACAGAGATGTGTGTTTTTGTGCCATTTCAGGAGGTACTCATGATTGTTAACTGCACTTGATATATCCTTGGTATTCCTGGAACAGGGCCCTGATAGGTAACACTGCTACAGTTACAAGTAGGTGAGAGTTAAAGTAAATTACTGTGAGGTTATCCAGACATCAGTACACTGAAAGCTCCACAGGTTTCTGTCTTCTTCATTTTTTGTTCTTTCTTTTACAAGGTTGTTTAATATTGTAACACTGCTATTCACAGGTTCACAATAACCTTTGCACAATGTACAACCCCCATTCTTTAAATTCATCTTGCCTTCTGTTGCTCATAGAAGCACTGTTAGTTGTTGTATTTTCATAATAGCACAAAATGGATGCTCATATTGCCTTTTTAAATTATTATTTTAAGGATGGAAACTTGTTACTACAGCATAGGAACATGGGACTGTTTCTTCTTATTAATAGGGAAGAAACAGCCCTTCTGGTGCTTAAAGAGACACATAAGGACTTTTTGACAAATTCAAATAAATGTTCCACTTCACCGGCTTTACAAGGTCAGCATACTATCAGACAATAAACAAGTAATAAACTGGTACCAACATCAACATTTGTTAGTTTAGAAATTGCAAATGTGCTTTTTTTCACTACATTGAATCAGATTTTACAGATTATTTACTGTAGTAAAATTTGAAAATAATAGCTGCTCTTGATGCTTACAAGCTCCTGAATCTTCAATGAACTGAACTAGTGTACTATAGTCAAACCTACCACCTGAAATGTATACAACTTGTTGGCTGTGATTTAATTAGGTCTATAGTCACCACCTGTCCCTGTTTTCTCTGGACCATCCCGGTTTTGAAGAAGGTGACTCAGGAATTCAATATGCCTTCCCGAGACACTAAATGCTAGTACCATAAATTGAGCACAAGTTAGATAAACCGGGATACAATATTAATGCAAGAGACACACAATAGCAATTGCTTGTCAATACAAAAGTAGTAATATTATCAATGTTTCCTATTGGATGAATATAGGATTTCTAAAGAGACTTTTAAACCCCCCCCCCCCCCCCCCCTCCATTCGAAGACCCCGTTTTATTGTACCTCACAACTGGCAACCCTATATGGGACACATTTATAAATGGGGTTACTTTTTATTTTTTATTATTTTGATCCATGTACAAATATTTTCTTTGTTTTTAATTAATTTTAACACTGAGAATATTTAAACGGGGAATGCAAGAATCAGTTCTGTTCTGCAGTTTGTGTTTTGAAGAGCAGCAGTTACACTTTCTTTATGACTTGTGTTCCTGTTCAAAGCCAGCCCTGAGGACAGGGCCTGGATATAAAGATCTGGCTGACGTTTTAGTGCTGCCTTTTTCTCCTGTCCCTGCTTGAACGATAATTATCACACACTGCTGCTGAAACCTACTGTACAATTACTCAGAATAGTTTGATTGTGCAAATGAAAAAAAAAAATCCTGCCGAACTAAGCCGAAAACTTTCCAGGAGCCGCCTCTGAACCATACTCTACATATAAGCAGTTTCCTGGGACTTCTTTTCACAGCATTGTGAAATTATTGTTCCCTTTTCACAAAGCTTTAAAAAATGTTTATTTAAAGTGTTTAATTTAGTCAAATAAAGTTAGATATTTATGAAACTGTTCTGGACTAATTCATGAATGCCAAACTATATTTCATTCTGTATTTCATAACTCATGAGCTGTGTAAATAGCTGCAGAAAGCTTTTTTACACTAAAAGGGGAAAAAAATCTAAAAGGAAAAGACAATAATTGCAATTGTCCTTTACTTTCCAATTAACAATACACTTTTCAACTAAATTCTTTAGCAATGGAATATTTCATTTTCACAGTAATACAATCTGAAAACTAGCATAAGAAATGTGTTCTGTGTGTGTGTGCGTGCGTGTGTGTGTGTGCATGCTTGTGTGTGTGTGTGTGTGTGCATGCGTGTGTGTGTGTGCATGCGTGTGTGTGTGTGTGTGTGTGTGTGTGCGTGCATGTGTGTGTGTGCATGCGTGTGTGTGTGTGTGTGTGTGTGTCAGCATGACCATTCGCACTGATTGTGAAGAAGGTTCATTAGAATTTTTTTTTCCAATGACAGGAGCAGCGCATTAGCGGCAGGAAGCTGTGGGTGTTTCAGTGGAAATATTCAAGGGAAAGAAACAAAACTTCAGAACGTTAACAATGGAAAAAGATAGTTCATCATAGGCTACACTGTAGATAAAGGTATGGATTCAGCTCTGTATATTGTGACTTAACAACAAACATATTTAATACAGCATATTTTGATACAGGTTTTTTGGCATAGTGGAGGCTACACTAATAATAATTACTATTTTCCTGCAATGGATTTTAACAATATTTACAGTACATGAAGCCCATGTTGTTCACAAACACAAACTGTTATAAACAGTGCAGGTGCTTCATCTCCTACAGGATGAACACTGAGACCCTTGTGTCTTGTAGATTCTTCAGGAACCCTACAGATCTTCTAGTATGGCTCAGTAGATGCAGTTCTTGAGGCCTGCAGCGAGTGCTGGGACAGGATTGGCATTCAACCACTATCCAGTTCCAAAAGGTCTTTATTTACCACTCACACTTTCATGTTTTAGTACCTTCAAATTCAAGCCCATTATTTATTTCTTAGCAGACCCCCTTATCCAATTGTTACAAGATATCACATTATTTTTACATACAATTACCCATTTGTACAGTTGGGTTTTTACTGGAGCAATCTAGGTAAAGTACCTTGCTCAAGGGTACAGCAGCAGTGTCCCCCACCTGGGATTGAACCCACGACCCTCCGGTCAAGAGTCTAGAGCCCTAACCACTACTCCACACTGCTGCCCATTGCATATATCAATCCATACTAAATCCATTAAAACAGACTTCAAACAAAAGAATCATGCTGAATGTGCCCTGGAGATCAATGGAAAGTGTATCCAGCTACCTCACGGCATGTGCCACAGTTACAGAGATCTGGAAGGTAAACCTAGTTTACAGTGATTATTGTAGGTCAGGTATCTCCAATAAATGCGTCTTCTTTGTGATCATCTTCTGGAGTCATAAGACATTCACTGTACCTCATGATTATCTAATGTGTTTCATAGGCTGCAAACAAAGATAACTCCTAGAGAGCTGTGAAATTGTTCAGGTGGTTAATGTTCGCTAGGGTAAGGGTAAGGATCAGTCTGTTTTCTTCATTGCTGATTTAGTGGTTTGCTTTTCCAGGAACAGAGTTTAAACACAGTGCAGGTGAGGAAGACCCTCTGCTTTCTCTCAATGAGCAGGTTTTCCTGGGTTTGGTCTCAACACAGTATCAGGCTAGACCAGAGATGGTGCATTCTGGAGGAGGAGGTGAAGAGCAAGGTAAACTGGGAATTTTGAACCTCACAGATTAAAAAAAAAAAAAAAAAAAACATGCTATTTGAAACATGCTGGAATAAATGGTAAAAAAGGGGCAAAATACTGGTAACATATTCATATTTCTATATGTCACTTTTAATTTGCAACTGATTGCAAATACTTTTATTTCAAAAGAAACAAGAAGGTTTTTTTTAAATGTTCTGAACTATATAGGCAATTAGGAAAAACAGGTAAAAAAATGTACCAATATTCATATTTAAGTCTCCACTGCCCCCTACTGGTAAATTCAAGTCATACTAGAGAGGAAACAATTGATCAGAGGGTGATCAGTGACGCTATGCGGCGAGAGAGAGAGAGTGATCAGTGATGCTGTGCGGCGAGAGAGAGAGTTATCAGTGACACTGTGCGGCAAGAGAGAGAGGGTGATCAGTGACGCTCTGCGGTGAGAGAGAGAGGGTGATCAGTGACGCTATGCGGCGAGAGAGAGTGAGCAGTGATGCTGTGCAGCGACAGAGAGGGTGATAGGTGATGCTGTGCGGCGAGAGAGGGTGATCAGTGACGCTGTGCGGTGAGAGAGAGAGAGTGAGCAGTGATGCTGTGCAGCGACAGAGAGGGTGATCAGTGACGCTGTGCAGCAAAAAAGAGGGTGAGTGTTAGGGTTAGGGTTATAAATACATTAAAAATACATTAAATTAACAATTCTGATATAAAACCTAGAAGAAATGGTAACACTTTACATTACACTTTCCAATTGGCTACTCACTCGCCTTCAATTTTCATGCAGAATACCGTGAACGGCCTCTGCTTGCTTATGATTGGACAGCTGCGTAAAACTTGGCAGATATTTGACTCTTCTATTGGTTAAACTTACTGTCACTACCTGCAACTGAAACAGACAGTTTATGTCCCACCCAGCTAACTTATGCTTGGGCTACCGTAGAGAAAATGCAGATATTCAATTGGTTGATCGTATCGCAGACACCCTTCAGGAAAAAAATAATATGTTGAGTACGTACAAGCACAGTATAGGCTTTTGTTGGAAAACGTGTTTAAAAGGTTTATTTATCTTCCCACGCTATGACCCGCCAGAAATATGTTCATGACCCATAATTTAAGAACAGCTGCCGCGGGCACAATGGCCTGGCTTCGCAGGCACGAATTTGCCCACTGGGACCACTTTGAGGACCACTGCCCTAACTCTAACCCTGACCCTAACTCTATTCCTAACCCTAACTCTAAACCTAACCCACCTAACCCTTTTCTGATACAATTGTGTACTTACATATATCATTCAAAAAGATTTACACACAAAGTATATTGTAACTATGCATGTAGAATTGTAATTATGTGTAAGTGCACATGTATTTACTGAGTAACTACTGCAGTGTGTAAATACACAGTAATTAGAGACGGTTTATGTAAAGTGTTATCGATGAAACTCACGTTAAGCAGAGATCTCAGCTAGTGCTGTCATTAACTTAGGATCACAAGAAGTCTTTTCAATGGTCACCAAACTACAACTCTACAATTTAAAAGATTAGGTAAGGCAACACATTTATTTTTCCCCCCAATCATTTTCATGCCTGTTTTTCTTTAATTTCACCAGAAGAGGGCAGCACAGTGCCAGTCAAATAATTTAGTGTGGAGGTCTCATTCCTACCCATCATGCCTGCACTGGAGAGTTCATGAAGGTTGGAGAGTGAAGGTCTAAAATATTCATCTTGTTTTCAGTAGATTCAGAAGGAGCTTGTCTGCTCAGTGATGGGAAACGGCAGGCTGGAATGGCTTCCTGGACAGTTAAGGGATCTGCCGGAACAGGGTGAGTTAAAATTCCTCATATTATATATTTAATAAATAAGTTTTCCTCGGTTTACCACAGCAAAAAAAAAAAAAAAACTGCAGTAAAGCACAAAGCAGGGTAAATCACAGAGAAGCTGGTAAAGCCCAGTAACAAATAAATAGCAGAACAGATTTGGATCAAACTCTGTATGGTAGTCCATGATACGATAGGATGCTATTGCTGATATTGTTACCTGTTCTGTTGGTCTTGTTTAGAACAAGATACATTTAGTAGCACATCTAATGACTGGAAGCTACTATGGAATTATTGTTAGAAAACATCTGAAGAAACTCTCACTTATAAATTGGCACAATAGTAATTTAGCATTTACCTTACTCTTCCCATGCTTTCAGTAGATAATTACTATGCTCCACTGTGCAATGCTTTTACCAAGGTATACAGTAGCAATGCTAGAGCTAACACAGCAGAATACATTATGCTAAGCTGTACTATTTGATTGTATGTTTTAACGCTGTGTCTTTTTGAAGCCATGTGTGAGAGGTTGCAACTTATACAGGAGTTAGGGGAGGTAGTGTGCTATCTGGAAGTGTCCTCAACTCTAAAAAGCAGGTTCTGGCTTGCTTGTCTCAGCTCCCCCCTCCCTTCAGAACAGACAACATGCTTTGGCTGTCCTGTATCTCTTTCCCCATCCTAGGGCCAGACCTCCGCTGTAGTCTACATTGTATATGGAGTAGAGACTGAGAAACATTTCCCCTCTTGGAAAGCCTCCAGACAACATCATCCTGAAAGTGACTACGGGGAAGAACCTCACAGTTTTACCTAAGAAGGCAGCTGGATGTTTTTTTGTCAGTGTTGATGAAAGATTTTTTTAAATTTGTCATGAAATACCAAAACTGATTATTTAACTACTGTATTTTCTAAGTTGTCTGTGTTTGTGAAATGTATATTTCAGATAAGTAGAGTACTAAAGGAATTACCATGTGTTTCAGACACAGCAGTTCCTCGTCTTCTATTTCCTGGTAAAGTTTGGATTGACCGTGTGCTCTTATTTGGCGTGTTTCGGCTTCATGCTACACCCATTATGCATGAAAACCCACCCCGAGAACGCCACCCTGCCACTCTTATGCACTTTAATGTGGGTAAAATATACGCAAGACTGCTGTGTGGCTGTAGGGAAGAATATTTTGAATAAAAAGTTTGTTTAGTCATTTGTATATAGTCCTTGGAGATACCCTGATCCCACAGAGGAGGTGTTAGCAAATTGTTCCACCATTGTACCACCATGTTGATTGCACATTATTAAAGTAGTAGGGTTTTTTAGTGGCTACAAAGACCACCCAGCTTTGCTATTTGCATAATTAAATTAGAAAAGGTGCCAAATTCAATTAACACTTTAGCCAGAGGGAAGCATTTGGTGAAGTTATTCCTCAAGCTATTGGGATTCAATTGACACATTCACTCCATTAAATACATGAACTAAAATTGGTAATTGAATTAGGGGCAGCAGGAAATAGTTCAAAGAGTTGACCAGACCCTTGCACTTTGTGCCTTTATTTTGTATTCAAACACAGGAACTCGACAGAGACCTCTCCTGCCTGGTATGGTGAATAATACAATGCTCTCCTGCTGGCACATAACATACTAGCATTCTTTATGCTTCTTAAAGCAAACAGCTTTACTGTTGGAGCCTCCACCGGAATCTAAAATTCACATTTTGATTTGCTGGGGGTCTCGTTTCAAAGGGACAGTACAACAGCTTGATTCAAGTAAACGCCCAGCCTCACATTTTGTTTGCAGCATCATGTGACCTGTGGTATGTTATTAACATTTTACAATTATACATAATGAGCTAGATTCACAGTTATTTACTCTAAATCATTATCTGCACCATTTTTTTTTTTCAGAATGGAAAAAACACCAATTAAACATCTAAAATGAACAAAAAACAACTTCATACTTCATTCAAGGTCCTGATTTAAAAGTCTTAGTTGTTTAGATCTGGTTTGGTATCTTTATTGGGTACGTTTCTCCTTTCTGAAAAAAATTGTGCTAATGACAAATTGGAGTAACTAGCTTTGACAATTTAGCCCTACATTTTCCTAGAACCCTATTTAGAGATCAGTTACATTTAAGAATTATAAATCAATTCTCTATGATCGTACAATTTTTTTCTCAGTTATTGAAAAGTCATTCTTTTTGGGATTATAGGCATAAAATAATACCATATTCTATTTAATGTATTTGTGTTATGTATTCAAAAAATACTGGCATATTGCTCTGTGTAGAGAACTGAGATGGACATTTCATGTTGCAGTGTGTACCTCTGTGAGCCACGTCCATCATTAAAACCCACTGTGGAGACAAAGCCTGCTGGTGGTGTGTGGCTGTCATCGTTACGTAGGTATCACCATCATTGTCATGATAATCATCACCATCACCATGGTTGACTCCATGATGTCCAGAACAAGACTGCAATTAAGTGACTATCTAAAATAAGTAACTCATAAAATGCCTGGTCTTTGCAGTTCTTGGTACGAGTAGTCACCGAATCCATGGAAATTCGATATTTCCTCGCCTCATAAGTTCATAAGTTCTACCAGATGCAGTTTATGTTTCATCTTGGTAACTGAATTAACTAGCAGTATTCAGTATTACCAGAGATTCTTATCATTCTGAATTTCTTGTTTTGCCCTTAGGCCGTCTCTCCAAGTCCTCATGGCCTATGTGGCCTACCTCCTGTGGAGCGATCCCAGCAGCCAACTCAACTTTCACTTATCCCATATCCCAGCAGCCACCTGGCTTCTAGGTTTCTTCTGGCTGCTGCCTCTTGTGTTAATTAATGAATCTATTAAACTCCATGAGATCAGGTGAGTATATACTGATGTACAAGCTAACATGCTTGTTTGAATTATTGCGTGTTTGAAGTTATGGATCAGGATACAGTATAACGAAGGTGTAGTGATTTAAGTGTAATTATACCTCTGTTAAGAAAGGGGAACAAGACTAAAAGGCTAAAATATGCACAAGAACACAGACATTGGACTATAGAACAATGGTCAAGGGTGCTTTGGACTGTTGATGGATGGACAACGACACCTGTGCATTCTGCCAGTTCTGTTGTCAATTCAACGCTTGTCTTCTTTCTATTCCTTAAGGATATTATCTTTAAGTATTGTTCATCCTTCTTAGACAGCTTTTTGGGTCTTCCAGTCCGTGGTTTGTCAATTACAGATGATGCTTCTCTGTACTTGTTGATTATGCTTCGGATACCACACCTTGAAAATCAAGTGATGCAAGCTATTTCACTGAATGTTTTTCCTTCTTTATGCAAGTCAAGGTTTTTATAATAGTAGAAAATACTAGTGGAGACTTTGAGTAAATTATTGATGCTCATAATGCATCAGAAAACTGCAACATGTCTAAAACTTTTGCACAGCAGTGTATTTGTAAGGCATTTCTTACTCTGGATTTTAGTGTGCCACAGTCAAGACAGTGTAGAAACTTGTTCTTGGAGTCAGTGAATGGAGAGATTGGATGACTTCCAGAGACAAAGAATCCCTTTTAGCCTATTGTGACACATATTAAGTGGTTGACTTTCAGGCGTCACTACTTTTCTGTATATATCACTGGTAGTAAATGAGAAACACCCCCTAACATACTCAAACAGACACTGAGAATGTCAAGCAAAGGTCATTTTACACATTACATGAAATAAAACAAGTGTTACAATAAATATGACAAGGTGTTGTTGACCTCTACTTCATCCGGTTTTGATTCCTGCAGCCTGTAGCGGTTTCAGTATTTTAGAACATTATTTTATTCTGAGTGGCCTCCTTTGAACCTCATTTCTTTAGTTTCTTGTAAAGGCTTGCAACAGCCATTAGGTGGCATGTGTCTGTGTTATACGTTGTGGATTGGGTTTGATGCGGGTCAGGCCACAAAGAGGTGTGAATGCCAATGCTAAATCAGAATTCACACCTGGCTCCTCCCCTCACTCTCCTGATACTGGGATGTCTCTAAGGTTAACAGTGCTGAGGGGTAATTGCTATATTTAAACACCTTGGCAGCACACAGCTGATCTGTCACAGCGGTCTGATCCCAGCCAGCCCAATGAGCAGCTGCTGAGTCACAGTGAAGCCAGGGTGAAACAAGCGCACCCTGAACTCGCCATTCATTGTGCTGTAAAAATAATGGCTTCACAGTACGAGACTGTGGTGCATTGTCCAGATCAAAATGTGACAGTGAAAAAAATGTTTGCTTTATATTCGCTTCTCAAAACATGAGAGATGTGTTTCCAGCCCTTTTTAAAAAGTTTTTATTTTAGCATCCGTGGAAGGTGAGGTGAGTGTGGCCAGACCTGGAGTCACCAAAAGTGGTTTAAAATACAAGAATAAAGATCAAATGACAAATAAATGTGTAATTGAACTGCAGTCGATCAATTATATGGTATAATCACAATTACAATTAAAATGATGCAGGTTCCAAGGTTCAGCTAAATGAATTACAAATTACACAATTATAATAAAAAAGGCCTATTTAAAAGCATATGAATGGTTTTCTTCTTGCTCTCCTCAGGTTAAAGGTATGGCCTTTAAAAAAAAAAAACATTCCACAGTTACAGACATTTCATACCCCATTCCCGATGTGCTTGTCAATGTATTCAGAACATTAAAAAAAAAAAAAAACTATATTACAGGGGCTTCTTGTGTCTTTTATAGGTGTGTTGATTCAAAATGTACTTATTTGCATATTCCAGGACATTTAGACAAGTTAAACACTTGCAACATACATCTACTAGGTTCCTAAATTCTTGAGTCTGCACTCTGTCAAGTACGATGAGATGTCATCCTTAACACCAAACAACAGACTTCACATTGTTTCTGTATCCGCCTTCTGAAAGCTGCATTCCTTAAAATCACAGGCCAGTGCAATAAAATACCAGCAGTAATCTCTTCCCTTTGAATGTGGCCACACCTTTCGGATGAATTGAGTTTGTTAATCTTCAGTCAGCAAATGGATTGGTGGGGCTTGTGCCTATCCCTGTTAGTGCTGATCATGTCATACTTATAAGAATGGCATAATTTGAGTATGTATAATTTGAATATCACAAAAGTAAATGTCGGAGAAAACTGCAGTCCATATTATATTTTGCATCGTATATACACAGTGTGTGTTGTTTTGGCTTTTTTATTAGATGGTAGAGCCAGCAGTGCAGCCACCATCTGCTTATTAGCTTTGGCTTTGCATCACAGTGTTAAGATTCTTCCTCCTTTCATTTTCACTATTTGGATACTTTGATGATCTGCCTCCAGGAAACAGTGTTATTAGGCCAACCTCTAATAAAAAGCAAGGTCTTGTGGGTGAGTATGATGGAAGGGGATGCCAGTATGAAGGTAGGATTTCCTATCAGCAGATTTCTCTCAACTCCTAACACATGTCATGAACAGGTTTCTTTGCCAGCAGCAGACTGTGTTTCTAGATTTCCTGGCAATGCAATCAGCCCAGACAGTTGACTCAGCTCCTGACAGTGATTGGGATAAGTGTCATTTTCCCCGAGGCTGAGGATGAACACCCTCCTGCAACCCAGCCCTTAGCTTACTCAATCAAGCGTGCAGGGACATGGATAAGGGAAGGATACTGTAGGTGAAACAATTCAACCTGCTGCTTAAATACCAAAACGCTTGAGAATGAGTGTCTTTTGAATTTGTTATTATATCCTGTTTTCCACATTTCTCTCAGTCACTATGCTCTTTTCTTGCTCTTCATAACAGTGCAGGCAGCACTGTATCTAACACCATGCAGTGCCAGTATTCCCTGGATATGTGGTGTGGCTCTAGGATTGGTCAGGAATTTGAGGAGATAACACTGTATGTATGTGCTTGCTTATATGTATGTATAGGACTTAAATTAGATGTTCAGAGTAAATTCCAGCAAGATATTTGGGAAGGTCTGTAATTTGTTTCTGAATCAGGCTACTTAGGTAGAAGCATCACTAGCTCCTCTTTCAACTGCATTTTGTATCACCTGACGTGCACAATAACTAAATTAATACATTGGTAACAACATACAATTCTTCTGTTATGACATTCATCAGCCACCAGGGGGAGTTTATTGTAACCCCAAACTATACATCTTTGGTCAGGTTATCCAATGTGAGTTCTTTAAACCAAATAATCTGCACCAGCTATGTAGATGTATTGCAGCAGTGTTTGTGTCTGAACTACTGTTTTTGTCAAAGCTTGCTATAGAACAATGTGATAAAATGTTACACTTATCAGATCACTTATACAAAAACAGACAATGCACAGTACAGCTAGATGCGAAGATGCATACAGTATTATTTCCTCCTATGCATTCCACATGTGTTCACATTACACCCTACACTTGGATTTCTACAAGAACACATAGCTCTTATTTTAAATAGTTACTTGATGTGTGTGATGGAATGTTGCATGCATTCATGTTCACTTCATAACAATTCAGTATGACGAAACCAGCAATTATATTATTTTTTAAGCTTTTTATAAATGGTTACAGAACCGGATTGGCAAGTCAAAGAGGTTTATCCTGAGCCACAAATAACACTGTAATAAAACTAATTGGCAGCAGCCAGAAAACATCGCTGGAATATTGCACAGCAACAGAATAAAATGCAAAACACAAAGCAAAGGATGAGTTGCAGTGTTCAACCAGCAGTCTGTGCAGATTAATACGATCCAGGTCAAAACGCGTTATTTAGTTTGCGTTTCAAATATTTATACGGGTTCTAATTTGACTTTAGTACGTGTTGTAATTCTAATTATTACACGTCCTAATCAGATCACTGAAAATTAAATGAGAACCAATTAATTTAAAGAAAATGGTATGTGTAATAAATTATCCAAGTAAAAGTCGCCGTACATCTGCCATTCCCGCCCAATTTGTGGCGGTATATAGACTTGGTATTGGGTAAAGCCTAATGAAATATAGACCAGGTGTAGTGTTAGAAAGTTGTACATCGTCAGAATGTGGTACGCTTACCAAAACTTGACCCATGTAACGTCAGAAAGCGATACATTGTCACATTGAAAGTGGTACACTCAGATTTTGGTACAGGTGCAATGAATTGCGATCTGATGGGTGTTTTCCTGGTGTCAAACAGAGGTAGATGTACCATTAATTATACTTTAAATTATATATATATATATATATATATATATATATATATATATATATATATATATATATATATATATTGCAAACTTACACTGGAAACAATCAATTTCTCTAAAAAGAAGAAAAATCATGACGAACAAGACAAAATAAGAAGTCCACCGCAAAATTGCACAAGTAAAAAAATGTACAAGACCCAATGTATTGCATATAATAAATATATGCATACAATTGAATTAATGGTGGAAAAAATATGTTAAATTACATTAACAACGATGTAAAAGACAGAAAGCATAACGTATCAGATTTGAATGGACACTTCGCTGCTTTCTTAGTGGAAGTTGTTTAGGCATTGTTTGAGGAAGCGCAGTGCACTGCATACCAATTTTACCGCGTGCCTGAAAATAACACTACACCGGACCCTCCGAGACAAACATCAACCCGCGGTTTGAGAGCCTTAGAAATCGCTTTAATTCAGTGGTAACCCCACTGTAATTAATATGTAATTTTAAACAAGTGTTGACGATCTGACATGGAATCTAATTGTAAAACTAAAATAAATATAATTAGAAAATAAAACATCTGTGCACATTGTTAATTATTATTTGTTTATCTAGCAAGACACCTTTATCCAACTTACACAGAGACTAGGGTGTGTGAACTATGCATCAGCTGCAGTCACTTACAACCAACGTCTCTCTCACCCGAAAGACGGAGCACAAGGAGGTTAAGTGATTTACTCAAAGTCACACAGTGAGTGATCAGGGATTTGAACCGGGTCCTCCTAATTACAAGCTTGTTTCTTTAACTACTGGACCACACAGCCGATCAACCGTATATTTTTTTGTAAATTCTTTGTGTGTGTTTTGCATTTGTATTGCCTGTAATATTTTATAATATTTGCAATCTGTAATATTGTGTTTAATTTCTGTAAGTCGCTTTGGATAAAAGTGTCTGCTAAATAATAATAATAATAATAATAATAATAATAATAATAATAATAATAATAATAATAATAATAATAATAATAATAATATCTGGAATTAAAAATGTGTTATCCTGAAAGTGACTGGCTACTCTTGCAATTACGCTGCAATTCTGTAAAATGACCAGCCCTAGTTACTTCTGTAAAATGACCAGCCACTACGTAGAACATTTATTTCCTTTTATTTAGAACACATAGTTTTTTTTGTTTTTTTTTTATGTTGTCTATCAATACGTGTACTAAATATTTAAAACGCGTACTAAATATTGCGTTTTTGACCAGGTTGGTTGGCCATCCGAGTCAAAAACGCATATCTAGTACGTGTGCATATATCTAGCGTGCATAAATATTACTTAAACTGTTTAGTTTGAATAGATTTAATCAGTGAACCTGATTTACCTGGAGTTAGTACTGAGAACTGGCCGTGGGGAATCTAGGAAATAATACAGTAATTCCAGGAAGTTACTGTCATTATTTTTTTAAATATGTGAATTAATTCATTATTTGTTTTAACCCTCCATCTAGTGACGTGGACTGTAGCAATAGTGTTACAATAATTAAGCTACATTCTGTGGAAAAGCGCAATTACCATGGCTGAGACAATAATAGTTTGTACAGATCATGTGAAAAAAAGTATTTATTTATGAAGTGTAAAAAATACTTTCTTATTTTGCCACAGGCTGTATCTTGAACAGAGAGGGTCGTTTGGACTGGGGGCCAGTGGTTTTCCACGTCGTGACCTCAAAACACAACCGGTGCTGGCCTGAGTGGAAATGTCTGGAAAAGTGTGTGGCTTTTGTAACAGTGCATAACAAAGGGGAGGGGGGGAAATCTTCCCAGCTCGTCAAGTCGGTCACACCCTACTCCGTTTACCCCCCTTCTTGAGTTCCACCCTGTCAGTGTCTGTCTGTCCGCCATGTTGGATTGTGTGGGTGTCACACAGAGACAGACCACTGCAACGAGAGGCATACAACAACAAAACACCGAGAAACACGCCGAAAACTCAAAATAAACCCCTCAGCCGGCCAGTCTCAGTCTTTAGCACCAAGAAGTGAAAACATTTATATCCCGAGCGCGAAGAATAACTCCTCCACAAAACCCAAGGAATGGTAAGTTTTGTGAGTTTTAAAATATGTTCATGTTTTTTTGTTTTTTTTTAACGGTATTTCAGTATAGTAGGTAGCTCCATTAATTAGTGGGATAAACAACAGCGGCCTGTCGAGCCCCTGGCTGGAGTGGGAGACCAAGACCGATCCAGGGACTGTTTTCTTGGTTTGATTCCTTAAAATGTACCTGCAGCAGATGCATTTCTTTAAACGATAGGAAACAGATGTGCCGGGTCTTTAAACGTGTAACGTTATTCTCTTGCATAACCCGTTTTTAAAAACATTATTATTATTATTATTATTATTATTATTATTATTATTATTAATAATAATTTAAAGCGGGTTGCTTGGATTAAGATGGTTTGGATTCACATTGCATTTGAACTTTGTGTTTGGCTCTACAAGTGTTGCCCCACGTTATATAACGAGTGTATTATATTGATGAGCGATTTAAACAATGACTTAGTTTTCTACGTTTCGGGATTGAAAGTTTGTTCATTCATGTGGGTGGGGGAGTATAGTGCCATTCTAATATACCGGTATATTTCAAAATACACCTTTATACATTTCGTAATGTGGACCCGTTTACTGTTAGAAGCACCTCTATTTTCCATTTTATGGTTTCAACTTCTGTTGAGGAGAGCTATACTGGGTGTAATTGATTTTTTTTTTTTTTTTGAGGTTTCAGTCGCAGATCTTTGTACAAATTCCCTTGCCTATTGTTTTCAGGGCGTGTGACAGATGTGGCTTCCGTATGCCCCCCCGAAGATCAGCTTTGTGTGACTTTGAAAGGACACAAATCTAATAAACCTATTGGTGATGTCAAGGAGCTTTACACATTGCACAATACAAGTTTTAGTTTAATTAAAGGGACCACACATCAATATGCAAAACTTTGTGTTGTATTTTAATTTTACATGGCAAAACCTTGTGTAAATTTAAGTCGGCTACTGTCAGCTTTTTAAAAATTTATATTAAGATTAATGGAGGTATAGTGGAATCATGTTGTGATTTCTAATAAAACAACCTACTTACTGGAATATTAGACTGCATGGTTTGTTCATGAAGTGGGTTTCAGTAAGTGACATTTCCATTACTGCTGTGCTGTATGTTGACTCAGTTATTTGTGTTGGTGAGGTTCTTTTTTTAGATTTTCCATCACTATCAGTGCTTACTTTTATTCTCTGATTACTCTGTTTTTCTTAAATGACAAAAAGCAATTTACTTGTTTAAACATCTCTAAACTAAAACATCTCCTTCAGTTGTGAAGTCACCCTTAAAATATAAAGTCACCCTTCAAATTTAAGAACCTGCAGAACTGAAATCGGGAATGAACCCCATTCATTTAGTGGAACTAGTCAGTAGTAGTTAATTTCTAGGTTTTTAAGTTCGTAGTGCCTTCCTCCTTCTTAATGAGGTGTGACAATCGAGTAAAGTGATGTGTGTCTTGCATCAGCTTGTCAAACCAGATTTTGGCGATTCTTTTGATAGGGGTTGGAAATCTTTAATGGTATGCTTTTTTGGGACCCAATTAGAAAGGCATGCTGTAGTCTCATTAAAAAAAACCAAAAAAAAACCCTGTTGGTACTAATTTGTCTTGGAAAATAACACAGACTTTACAACAGTTGAGAGTAAGAAGTAAAATACAGTGGTTTTCAATGTTGGCCAGAAAGGCTTTTGTGTGACTTTGTGTTTAGTTGTAATAAAAAAGGCCTTTTGGGTGGGATCAGGTTTGTAATTTCTCTAGATTTTTTATGTGATTTGGGGGCATTAATACCCTTCTGAAAAACATGCTGATCATATTGTATCACTAATTTGTCTATCATTTGGAATGTTTGTATTGATAACAATATCGGGAAAACATGTTGGAGCAGTACAGTATTCAAGAAACCAGACTGGTGATTGATCGATAAAAATAATGTAAATGCACACTGTAGGACTAAGCTCCTTCAGTTAACCATATATGATTGTTATACATGTTAATACTGTACTCTGTGTCTATTGTCCTGCAACCTATACATTAGAAATTGGCTAAGTCCACCAAATTCAGTATTTAATTATAATAATAAGTTTGGTACAATTTACAACAAACTAAGGTGGAACAACACACCTTTGCAGTGACTTTGCAGAGGCATGCATTCCATCAGCAAATGAACATCTGTCTAAACACAGCCAAAGTAAGTGTGAGTATGGATGGCCTGTTCCTGCTTGCCATATTATCAAGCAGATGCATGCATTCTACACCATCTGCAGACCATCTTGAATGTGAATGTTTACACGCACCATTATGTGTGATTGTGCAGTGGAAGAATAAGTGTTTCCATATGCCATAGGGTTCCACTTTATTTTAAACCAAGCTCTTAAATCTAGCTCTACAGTACTGTCTTCTTTCAAACTTTTACTTTACCATACATAAGTCAATAGTAAAAACAGCCTAGCAAATTAAATAAAATGCTCCTATTTTATAGCTGCAAAGATTTTGTTCTTTACTAAAAAAAAAATATCCTCAGTATGTGTGAGTTGTTTGTTCTGGAGTGATTCTGTACATGGCCATTCCTCAAGGAATATTGTCTTCAGGGGAGTCCTTTTTTTTTCCAGGGTAGTACATAGATGTTCAACAGCCTTCGTATCTGGGGATTGGGCAGGCCAAGTGAGATGAAGAAAGTAGCCTCAGTGTTCAGATTCGTTTGCATCCACTTGAGCAACGGTGGGATTTTGTCCAGAACATGGTCTGTGTTACAATCAGATTTTGGCTGACCGAGGCCTAGTATTACATTTGTATTCTAGTAAAAAGTGCTGTCTACTGTAGCTTGGTTACCTTTCGCATTCAGTGCTACTGTATGTTTGTGTCATAAAATTATTAAACCTGTTTTGGGGGTGTTTAGTAAACTGTTGAATGTGCTATAGATATGCAGGGTAATGGGCCTGTACAATATACTAGGGCAGTTGTATTTACAATATTCATTCTTAACCACTTCAACTCCAGATGTAAAAATGAAACCCCTTCCCAGGTACCAGATTTGAAAATAATAATATTTTCAAACCTGTAATTGCTATAAAATGTTAACATATGATGAATAAAACACAAATAAATGACCTAAACTGTGTTTTTCATTAACCCTTTATGCTGCTGTGTACTACATACCCATATTCAATGTAGATAAAAACACTTTTTTTTTTTTTTTGAACAATGAAAACAGAAATGCTGCTAATAACAATAATAATCTGTAAACAGTTATTATCAAATAAAAATCAAACAGCAACATCATTATCGATTTATTGAAATGTTCGATACAACAGAACCCTGGGTTGCCTTTGCAACCACTGTACATTGTTCTTGTGTCTTTTCTTTTGTTTTCATTTTCGTAGCAGACCCTGCCTGCGTCTTTGTTGCAGTCTCTTACACAATTGGACCCTTTCTGGTTTCGTCACTTTGTGCGAGAGCTGGTGGTTTGTGAAACACAAAAGGCTTGTGCGAATGACTAGGGTTCATAACTTTCACTTTTAACGAAGGAAAAATAATGCTGGTTGCCCTGTTAATCTAATCTGATGTGAAATGTTATTTGATAGGTATGCTTTTTCTCACATATTTTACAATTGAGGTGGAATTTTAAAAACATATTGTGTGTAAAGATATCGTTCCCATCAAAATGTATGTAAAATAAAAAGTTTGCTGCAAATAAAGAAAAAAGAGAGATGAGTCTCCTATTAAAAATAACAAATTTGCAATAATTGTAATCTTGATGGAATTCAGAACATAACAGTAGATGTGGCAATTAAGATAAGTGAAACAAGTCAGAGTTTTAGCTTTAGCTACATAAATTGAGTTTTTTGTGAATTATTAATATTATCATGGTACATGTGTTTAGACACTAAACATCTTTTTTTTTTTTTTGTTAAAGAATGCATCCTTATTTATCTTAAACAAGCGATTTGCAATGATGTATTTGCAACCTTAATATCTGAAATCTGTCATATTTCAATTTTGACAAAATGTTGGATTAACCAGGTCAAAGTGAACTAGTATTCATACAGTACATATTAAAAAACATTGCAAATCCGAAAGTCAATACATTGAACCCCCTGTGATTTCCCAGCACAGCACTGCACACTGCAGAACACTGCCTGTAGAGCTGAATTAAAGCATTCTGCAACACGTCCGTTGCAGGCAGAACTAACTTGGATGCTGGTATTTAATAAATGGTTCCTGTTTCCGAAGACGCTGCTTCCTGCGTTTGGATTGCAATGTTTTACTGTGTTCTAATATTGACTATGTATCTTTGTAAATAGACCCAACATTGCATCTCAACCTTCTGGGATAAGCCATAACAAAGACACATTTTCCAAGAATAATGTCTACATACAGGTGTGTTAGTGATATGAGCGAGTTTCTGAAAATTTGTTCACAATGATTTAATTTCCTGCAAAGGGTGAAAGGGCTATTTTAATGATATGTCTGCATACTGGGAAAACCATTTGTACGGAGTACCAGGAAAACAGTTGATTTTCCAAACGATTTTAAGAAACATATTTGTTTTTTTGTATTTTAATTACTTTCCCAACTCCCGGCTGCTGCTTGGTTGTCCGGTTACTAATATTGATGTTTAAACCAAATAACTCAGAACTTAATTTAGGTCCCATTCACGTGACTTAGGGGTGGTCGTTCCATAACATTAGCTTTATTCGGTGCAAGGATTAGAATCCTTGATTCGGTGCATGAAGACGCTAAAAAACTATACCAAAAAATACTTGCAGTGGAAACTCTTCCAGCGAGCATAGCTGACTGCGAAAGTGGGTTTGCATACCTGTCAATGTTTAGTTTTCAAAATAAGGGCACTTTTGTAAACTGAAATCTAATGGCCTGGATTTAAGTGAATGCCTACATAACACAAAGGCATACAACTATTCCACTGTATTAGTTGTGACTATTCCACTGTATTTTGTAATAATTTCAGAATACAGTATTTACAAGGCAATCCATAATGATTTGTGGCAAATCGTGATGTGGTCGCATTTTTCAAACATAGTGCATAACAATTATCGGTACTTGGTGATACTCGTAAGCTGACAATTTATATGAAACTGAAGATCTTGTTTGCACAAGGTTTCTGGAAAATCGCATGAGCGAAAACGAGGCCGCGCACAGTGATCAACTTTTCAGATTGATATCGAAAAATGTAAGCCGTTATCAGCAAAAAATGTATAGGGTTGAGTAGAAAAAAATAGGGACGGACGGGTAACCTGAACCACACATTTTTTTTTTTATTTGGCCTAAGCTCAAACAGTGGTCCCTGTAACCCTGCGCCCATGGATACAGACACTTCTTTATTCCTCTTTATGGCCTGGTGGAATTGAATAGGTGATTTAAAACAGCAGATGTTTCATTAGTCCCTGCTATATTCATGTGTACACAGGCTTGGGGTGTATGCAAACAACTGTAGCAACTCTGTAGGACAAGTAGAGTCACATTTCAGTACCTCATAATGAATTCATGGGCTATGCCAGCTCACTATATTTGTTGGGCAGATCCTGGCTCTAATTCTATTTACACTGATGAACAGGAAGTTAAGACTTGTGATGGCCAAGGCTCCATTGGCCTTTTTGGAATCTGAGGCACTTGGTGTTTTAGGACATTTATAAATCCATTGCATTGAACAAAGCAAATAGTGTGTCCTTTTTTATTTTGATTAATCAATTGAACAGTGCTACCAGGATTTATCCACTAGGGTTTAAAGGAATTGGAAACTGCTATCTTGAATAAAAGGGGTTCCTCCAGTTTAAGATGCTGGGCTGCTGAGGCTAACAAACCCAAAAGATTTCTCAACATGCTAATCTGCTTCACGCATTATAGGGTCACAAAGATTAGGTGGTCACATTTAGTATTCTGTGGGTGTGACACACATTCCACTGTACCCACATATGTACTGTACTTGTATTTCCAATACACTATGTTAGTACAGTTTTGTTTACTATTTGCATTTATATTTGCATGGCTTCAATAAAGGATTTGCATGTAATCCAAAATACATTTAAATCGCCTTCAAATTATGATTTTTTTTTTAAATTCTTAAATCGAATTTATACTGAAACCCTCGATCAATTTTTGTAGGACGACTGGTTTTCATTTGTTACAATTATATTACATATCTTTCACTAAAGGGTCTTTTCTAATACTTGCTCAGCAAAACATTACTCATTAAATAGGGTTTTATTACAGTTGATTAAAGAAGTGACAGATTCAGAATGTTTTGCAGGCTGTTACAATCTGTACAATTGTCTGTAACACAATACAGCTTTGAGAGTTTACTGATGGACCTAAATGGTTTTATTGTACTACCCAGTTAAATTAAAAATGCATATATTCCTCCTTCCAGGCATTGTTTCAGTTTTGCTCCATAGATAACCTGCAAGGCAATGTATAGTACAGTGCACTTGATTAAGTAGAAAACTACAAGAATGTTTACAGTAAGACTCAAACATTATTGAACTGTCATTGTTTATAATATTTAACAATAAACATTACAGACATTATCTGTATTAAAAAAAAAAAAAAAAAGATCTTGCACTTTTCTCACAACGTGTCTGCCTTCTATTTTACATGTATGAACAGGAGAGGACTACAATGAGATGATAATACACTGGCATGTAATTTAATATCTGTCATAAATCAACATTAAAATATTTTTTGTCTCCTTTTTACATTCTTGATTTCTTGCCCTAAAGGTAAAGACATACACCCAAATGAGCAGATGTATTTCCTGGCACATTTTTTTTTACAGAGATCTACCAGATAAGTGCTGCTGTTGTAGACAGAACCACTAGAGCCAGGAAGGTGAAATGCTAAAAGTTCAAGTTTCAAACTATTTTATGGACATGATTTCCATTACGTGAGAGTAGATGTTAAAACTTCATGCTGATTTGAACTCGGCTCTCGCCAAGATAAGCACCAACTAAGACGTAGCTTTACAGTAAACTAATGTGATCCATCTGCGTCTCCATCCATTTGCGTTTCCTTCCACCTGATGATATAGATATCCTTCTGCCTGGTGTTGATGGCTGAAGTGTAATGCTGGCTCCAGGGATCAGCTTATTTTGCCTCCCCAGCACATCAGCACACACAACGGCTGCGATGCTGGCTCCGGGGATCAACCACAGTGCGATCTCCCCAGCGCATCAGCATGACAACCATCTGGCTTGAGCTAAGTAGGGTACATCTCTGGGGTCTTCAAATGGGCACCTTCCATCCTCTGTGTGTTGTCGACTAGCCCACAACACCTCAAGAGGGCTCGACGGTGATTCTGGCGTCCCAGCATCACCCCCACTCAACACAACCCAGCTTACTTACCCGTACATCAGTGTTTCTTTCTTTCTATTGTGCTTGAGGTCCCCAACCAGAATCTTTCAGTCCACAGCCAGTTGCTGCTCCTCTGTGCTGATTCAGATAAATTCTTCACTGTGCGACGCAACTCTTAGCCACTGAATCCGATGTCTCTGAGAAACCAGGTTGTAGAGTGTGCCACAAGTCCTCTACAACCCACATCTACTGCGTAAACCCAACAAAGCTATATTTGCTGCTGTTTGATTTTTTTGTAAGTTATTACATACATTTAAGTAATGTAGATGAGCAGGGCTTAGAAACAGCCTCCAGCCAGTTATAATTACTAAGGCACTTTGATCACAGGGGAAGTCAGGGAGCCTTGATGAGAAGTACCCCCCACACCCACACATCTGTGTTACTTAACACATTTGTTCATAGGACTAAAACAGCACTATGTCATTACTATACACACGTGAAGTTACATAATATCATTATTTATGTAAGGAATGGGCATAAACTTAAGCATTTTTGCAATGTTTAGTTGGTTTTAACTGAGCTCCAGTTGACTGCAAGTGTATTGCATCTATGAGGCATTGCTGAAAGGACTGCTTATTATGCTGCTGTATTTAATTTATGGCAACACATTCTAAGGTGTGCAGTACTGTATTTCCCTTTCACCTGTGATATTTTTATGATACTTGGGAGTTTTAATTCCTTACAGTACATGGATTAATGTTGGCAGCGGAATGTTATATGATGCCGAACAAAAACAAGCTGAATGTTCTTTGTTTCTGTTTCAGGTAATGGTCGACCCTACCTTGTAGGATCCCTTGGCTGGGTGGAAATGGTCAGGAGAGCTTGGAAGTACCTTTTTAAAGAAAATACCGTGAACAATTAAGAAAAGCAAAACAATAAACATATTTATAAGTTGTACACTACTATAAAACACCAAAATGCAGACGTCATCTATTCGGCGACAAATGAAAAATGTTGTGAAAAATTACTCGGAGGCAGAAATCAGGGTGCGGGAGGCCACTTCCAATGACCCCTGGGGGCCATCCAGTTCACTCATGACGGAGATCGCTGACCTCACGTACAATGTGGTGGCCTTCTCGGAGATCATGAGCATGATCTGGAAGCGACTTAATGACCATGGCAAGAACTGGAGACACGTCTACAAAGCTCTGACCCTTCTGGACTACCTGATCAAGACGGGCTCGGAGAGGGTGGCTCAGCAATGCAAGGAGAACATCTTTGCCATCCAGACACTCAAGGACTTTCAGTACATTGATCGAGATGGCAAGGACCAGGGCATCAATGTGCGGGAGAAGTCCAAGCAGCTGGTGTCTCTGCTCAAGGACGATGAGCGGCTGAAGGGGGAGAGGTCTCAAGCACTGAAGACGAAGGAACGCATGGCTCAGGTGACCACTGCCGTTGGCAGTAACAACCAGCCCTCATTCGGGCGTGGATCTAGTCAGCCCAACCTCTCCACAAGCTACTCGGAACAGGAGTATGGCAAGTCTGGAGGCTCGCCTGCTTCATATCATGGCTGTAAGTAATATAAAGTCATAATTTTCAATACAAGGTGGGGTGGTTAGATGTCAAATGGATGTATTTTAGCTTGAACATATGATAAACTAGAACCAGCTGTTTACAGTATGGGAAGATAAAAGGCTGATGTTTACTGACCACATCCTCCCACTGTGCACATAAATACATGCATCTTCTAGTACTTTCCTTATGGTCTGTATACTCATGAGACCTTTGGTCAAATTGATTTATTTTAAGTGACTATTAAATAGTTTTTTATTGAACAGTAAATGTACCCGATATTTGATAAGACTTTTGTACACAGAAAGGAAAACAGCTGGGCAGATCACCTTATTTTTAAATGCTTTGATTTAGAAGCTGAATTAGTGACTTATCACATGTATCAAACTTTGAAACATGTTTTTTTCCCCTGTCGTCTTTTGTTAAGCCATAACATTGAAAAATCATTACACACTGGTCTTCAGGTCTCTAATGCTTTGGGGTGAAGCAGACGAGAAGTGAATGGACTTTTGCAGAAATCTGAAGTGGTTATTTTTTTATTCATTAACCTTATTTTATCCTGGAAGTCCCCATTAAGAATCAAATGTGAGATCTTGCCCAGAGGCTGGTAATTAAAGGTACAATTATACAATACAATCAACAGCAAACATCAAACAGATAACATGTCAACATGTTAACATAAATAGAATTTATTTTATATAAATAAATGTCTAAAAATGATTGATTACACACACACACACACATATATATATATATATATATATATATATATATATATATATATATATATATATATATATATATATATATATATATATATATATAATTAGACAATTTCTCTTTTTGGTTACAATTGTACAGAATTAGAATGATTAGTGTCTTGGGGGGAGGGGGGTTTGTACTGCAGCTGTGTGGCAGGAAGCCCTTCACTAAGCTGCTGATCAGATCCCTGGGCCACTATCAACTCTCAGGAAGGCCATTGAAACCAAGCCCCTTTGTATTCTATAGAATTGCTTGTGAAATGTGGAGCGTGACCAAGAAGTTACTTTCAGCTTAATCACGACTGCTTATTTTGATTTTTGTAATACAAATATCATTCTGTACTCTCCACCTCAACTGCAAATGAATGATTCCCAATATCTAGATATGTTTTGAATACATTCAGGTTTGTGGCTGGTCATTAACGGGGTCTCTTTCCCTTGATCTCTTCAGCAGCTCTGTAGCTCCATGATTAGCCAGTATCCTGTGGTGCTGCAGTTTGCTGGGTTTCATTTGTCAAGTATCACATATTTGCAATTAAGAGTAAATAGGGTTGGAGGTACCCAGCGACACGCCTATTAAAGCCATTGCTGGCAGTGATGCATGGAGTATGGTATTTTTTCAATGTCTGTGTGCCTAATCTCCTAGTCAGGAGGTTGACTGATCTGATTGATTCAGATATGGATGTTGACACAAAGTTACTGCAGGGAAGTTTGTAGCTATTTTAAAAATGTTGTCTTTCTGTTAGGATCAGGATTTTACAGTGATCTGGATTGACTGTACTGTACCATCTAGCCTTCTTGATGTATTATAATTTGTCCATGATACTACCACAATAATCCCTGAACTAACTGAACTGGAACTGAACTTTTGTAACGCATGGCAAGAAAGAGGTCCTACTTGAATGATGAACTGATTTATGGCTATGATTTCTTTGCACTTTAGTTTGCGTGTCTGTGAAAACATGGCATTGCATATAGGGCTACAGATTTCTGTCTTTTTCACCTACAGTTTGCTGCAGTTTTTTTTTTTTTTTGTTTGCACTACACCCAGCCAAGTTGAGTTAATTCACCATGTGACTTCACTCGCATGTCTCTCTAAAAACTCCACATGGCGACTGCACCAACGAAAATAAAAATTAAATGTTTCAACAAATGGTAGGATACTATTCTGCAAATGCTGCTGTCATTCGATTGATCATGTACGAGTCAATACCATTAAGATCATATTGGCAGTCATAAACATGTAGAGAACAAGAAAGCAAAAAAGACGGCAACAAATGCTGAAAAGCTCATTTAAATTATATTATCTGACGATGAAGAAACAAGCTCAAAGCTATTTTTCTAGCTATACATTCCTTAACGGAAATTGATCACTTTACTGTGGATGTAGTCACTACACTACACACCGTTTGTTTCATAAAGACATTCTGTCCGGAGCCACACCTCTTCCTAAATTTAGCAAATAACAAGGCAGAATTAGCAAAGAAACAATTGGGATTATTTGTTACGCAATAACAAGGCAGAATTAGCAAAGAAACAATTGGGAGGATTCGTTACGCGTTTACATTAAAAGGGCGCTATTTAAATTAAAATGGGGTGCACAGCAGAGAACCTGGGTAGCAACAAGTCAGTCAACATGCCTATGCCAGCAATAAGCTAAACAGGTCTCTTCAAAACACCTTCATTTGTAGAGTGAACTAGTGTCAGCGGAAGACTTCAAATATTATTCTCATAACAGTGCTGAACATTTGTTTTCTGAACTGTTGTAATATAATTAAGTTTTCCTGCTTATTTTAATTCCAGCAATGAGCCAAGGGATGTTTATAAGCATTATGACATGTATTGAAGTGTCTTCAGGTGCTTTACATACTATTACAGCAAAAAGAGTCTGATTTGAAAATCTTGGATTTAATAAGACGAAAAAAGAATTGTGGTAATATTTGTTAATTTACTTATTTTGAACTACCAACATTATATGTGTGCTCAAATGCCATGTTTAATTGTCACTAAATTGATAAAAAGTGGGAAACGGATTTGGTAATTTTTGAAAAACAGAATTTGGTATTCCCCAGGTTGGAAAATCAGTAGCCCTACAAATATCATGAGGACTGCAAATACCTCAGACAGCTATCTGCATGACCTTGTGGAGTATGAATCAGGGTTTGGTTTCTTCAGCACATAGCCTTTATGTAAAGTGTTCCATTACTATTCAGAACCTTAGGTATGTATTACTATAATTGTGTTGGATAATTGGGATGGGAAGTTTAACTGTATAAACTCTAAAGAAGTGATTAAATGTTGAATAATATGCTAGACGTATAGCCGGTCACGTGACAAATTTCACTAAACGCACATTGTTCATTTTAGTAATTTATCATCATGTACAGTAGTCCGTCATGTATCCGACTGCTGTGGTGCTAGAGTAAGGGCGGATATCATAGAAAATGGAACGGTTTGGCAATTGCCTTCAAGTAGTTTTTCTAATTGGTGCAATAGAAATATTGACACTTGGTTGGGTTTTATTCTCGGTCGATCTGGCACTTAAGTTGCGCACTCTGTGTTCATGCTGTAGTAGGCGTGGAATGGTATCCAGTCCACGTGGTAAGAAAGTTAATGACAACGTTTTTTCTGACATTGGTTATAATTCTTAATAAAATGGCATCTCTAAACAAAAAACTAGGCGATGCCACGTTTGGAAGTATTTTGAGGAACCAGATGAGAAAACCATGGTGTGTAAATAATTATGCCAAACAAAATTGGCGTACCACAAAAACACAAGTTCAGTGCTTAACCATTTAGAAATTACTGTGGATGGAGCTACTGATGGCAGTAAAAAGCAAACATCCATAACATTTGCTATAGTGGGCCGAACAGGGCATGATGACGTTAACCCTTATGAGGACAGTGTGTGAATC
Source organism: Acipenser ruthenus (assembly GCF_902713425.1). Lineage (NCBI taxonomy): Eukaryota > Metazoa > Chordata > Actinopteri > Acipenseriformes > Acipenseridae > Acipenser > Acipenser ruthenus. Next base: position 8,013,345 of record NC_081210.1, read on the forward strand.
GTGAATGCAGCAGTTTTGAAATTGATGTAAGATTATCCCAGTACTGTGCTGACCCATAAAACAATAACAGCAAGGCTGGAAAAACTTGTGCTGCAGCTGTTCATCAAAGCTTTCAAATGTTAACAGTGTAACAGAACGTGTGTGTGTGTGTGTATATGTAGATATGGTTTAAACACTGACATTGCATGGCATTTAAACTTTCATAAAAAATGTACCAAAAGCACATCCCTAGTGGATAACTTTTGTAGAGCATGAATAGAGGAAAAGGCATAGAAGAGCACTTCTTAAGTAATGCGTTACTGTAGTATTAGTTTTGTCAATAACAAGGTAGTATAACGAGTTCGATTTTTAATGGCAGTAGTAATGTTAGTTACTTTCTGCAAAAAAAGAAACAAGTTCTTGTTACCTTTTCTCTGTTGTATACCTACATTAGTGGTCTTTTCTTTTTTTAACCCTGATGCGTCAGAATGTTCTGATATCTGTGCCTCATAACCAATGATGCAATCTCTCTTCCGGGATGTCTCACGGCAATAATAAGCTGTGGGGCAATCAGATGTCTTTTCTGAGCCTTCTATTTGAATAAGGCTAGGCACTAGGAACAAAAACAGTTATATCCCTACATACCAGCTTTGATGATTAACTTCAAAAACGTCATACAGGAAATGCCTCTACCACCGCATATTTTTAAGTTTAATAGGACAGGATTGAGAGGAGTCTCGTACTTGACTATACATACCACTTTTAGTTTTTCTATAGACCTTTTTTTTGTTTTTGTTTCATTGTTGTTTTGTTATTTGTGGTTTTATTGATTTTTAACGTTTGTGTGATTTTTCTCTTCATACTGCAAAATTATTTAGTCAGGAAATACAGTACATTGTCAAAAATTAACTCTGTACTAAAACATTTTAAAAAACCTGTTTGACACAGTTAATAAATGACCCCTTGAGAGTTCTAAATACTGATCTTCTCACTGTCAAGACTGTCTACCTAAAATCCAAGATCTTTTACTGTTGTTTTTCAAGCCTTTAACTGTTCTGCAGCAGAAGAACATGATTAAGGATACGATTATATCACGGTTTTGTGATTTGTTTCCACTCTCTGTGAAAAGAGGAATGAGCTGTACACGTCTTTTGAATTGGTGGCAGTGTAAAGTTAAAGTGGTTAGTAAACATCAAATAAATGTGAATACTTACTCAGAACTACAAAAGAAAAACTAAGTGGTGAAATTGAGCATAAAACCCGGATTTGCAGCTCTTGCAATAGTTGCCCTCAACTGTTTAACACAGTCAACAGTGTAGATGCAGAGTGTTCCTTTTAATCTCTTAACAATGTGCCCCGGGATGAATAACATCACGTGAAAGGTACTTTTAATGTACATTTGTAGTGCCAAAAGCACAGCTATGTTTAAATGGACATGAACGAAAAGGATATTGTTTGTAAAATTCTCAATTTGCAACCAGAACATTTATTTTAAAAATTTAAATTTCAGTGTTTATATACAAAAAAATTAATACAAGGAATACAATTAAAAGGTAAGCATATTCCTGTTCGGGATGTTTGAAAAGGTACTGTTTCCTTTAACCATGATGGAACTTGATTTCTCACAGTTCAGTTTTGAGATTTGTACTGAAATGGCAGTAACTACATAAGGGGATTCTGCCAGGGTAAATAATTGCTAATTAACCTCTTGTGTGCTACGGACGTACCTGGTACATCCAAAAAATCGCTTCCCCAGTGCTAACAACGTACCTGGTACGTCCAATTGAAATACATGGTTTAAAAAAAAAAAAAAAAAAAAAAAAATCTGGATTGCCGTTTTTTCACTCGGGGTCGCAAATCGGGGCGTTATTGTATAACATATTAGGTTGGTGACTGTAATTTCATTATATTATACGGTTAAACTATCTTTGTGACAAAGTTGCTAAATGTAACGAACAGCCTATTTCAATGGAACCGGCGCCCTGTGTTTGGCTTGTACTGTGACACATCAAGTGAATTAAAAAAAAAAAAAAAAGTAATCTATGCATAACTTTCGTTTCCTTTTAAAGATGGATTGATAAAAAAAAGTTTACCTTGGTTTAGTAGCTGTTTTATTGAGCTGTGCAAATCAGCTTTGAAGTAACATCTGACTATTTGTCTAAATCTTGTTTTGTTGATGTTGACGGTAGATACAGGAAGTATGTTGATACTTCCTGTTCCTGACTGATCACATGACACCACTAACGTATCAAGTGTGTGGGAGGTACTATAATTGCAATTTTTTTTTTTGGTCCAGTGCCGTAAATTCAGCGATCAGAGGGTAAAAATAAACATTAGGAACTGCATGTTTTTTGTATAGAGTTACTGTGTATGACACCTTATATCTCAGACTTGTTGTGTCTGGTTTGTTAGAAACCATTAGCATAAAGGTGCACGTATTTTGGCACTTTTGAATTCGGGACACATGGGGCAATTCGAAACCACTTGTCATTTTAACAGTGGAACAAAAGCTGTCAGATTCACAGGTCCAAACATAAGGAACAAGAAGTGATTTTTGCTATATACAGTGGCATTACCTCAAATTGCAGAAGGATTATGGGTAATACACCACTGGCATGCAAGGTCATGTTACCCGTTTCTAAAATCCTTATTTTGTGCAGTTTCAAAAAATGTATACTTGTGCCAGGGTATCTCGTTCTTTGGTGGTGTACTGGGCACATGAAAAATAGGGTGGGTGCTATGGACCGTGGGCTGCATATTTCGAAGTGGAAAGGTCAAAGTGGCATTGTGTCTGTCTAGAGCATGTAAACCCCCCAAAACCAATGCAGATATTTCCACATGGGCACAGACACATCCAGCAGCTTAAAAGTTTCTACATTTTTCATCAAACATTCATGTTATAGTTACTAAATTGTAAGTCGCCCTGGATAAGGGCGTCTGCTAAGAAATAAATAACGATAACGATAACTAAATGTGATGCAGGTATAGTACATTTTATGAAAAAGCAACATTTTTTTTACAATAATAGATGTATTTTGTGGTCATGTGACCACAAATAAACCACAAAAATTTGGCACCAATAGAAACTTCAGTCAGGAAAAAAAGGAGAGTCACAAATTCACAAAATGCCTCTAGCACAGGGAATTACCAGGGCCTTAGCACAGAAGGGGTTAAGTCTGGAGCAGACAAACATCCCTGACAACACATGAGAAAAATGAGTCCTGTTATCCTATTTGTTTTTTCAGCCACATTGCCGCATGCATCCTCGGAGCTGGAGCAGGCTCGGCCACAGACCAGCGGGGAGGAGGAGCTCCAGTTACAGCTGGCCTTGGCAATGAGCAGAGAAGCAGCAGAACAGGTAAAGGGCTCCTCTGCTATCAACCTCAGAAAGTAAACCATGATACATGTGTCAGTGGTTACAATGAGAGGATATGTCTGTGAATCGCTAGCTTTTCCATTGCTTCAAAACCAACTGAGAGAGTTTTGTTTCAAACACTTTTAATTAAGGTATGTTGTACGGTATGTTTTACTCCTTTATTTGTCATTTATATAGCACCTTATGTTATAGACCCCAAGGTGCTTTACAGAAAACATAATACACACAGCATAATAAAACATTAAAATAGCATAAAAAAGATTATAATAAAAATACTATTTTAAATGAAAGTAAACACAGAAATGTTAATAGAGTACCTGAATAAATTACAAGATGATATGTTTTTGCCCTATATATAAAGGTGTGTTGATTATACTAGTAGCCATATATATGACCAATTAAAGGATATACAGTATCTTGCTACAGTAAATACTAGGGGTGCACCGATAAAGATTTTCTTGGCCGATACCGATGATTAACTACCCATATTGGCCGATACCGATAATAATAGATAGTGCAGGTAAGCTGTTGTAAACTTATGCATAGACTGAGCATACACTGCTTAAAAATGCATCACAGCTTTAATTGTTGACTTAATAAGATATAATACAAATATAAAATCTCTGGTTATGAAACTCAGTCAAACTTAAATTTGTTACTTAACAAAAGACGGCACAATAATCAATTTCTGCTCCAAAATGCCGCCGAATACACCCGTAACCAATGCAAATTAAGCAAGATAAGCACAAATTACAAAAGGTAATTGTGAAGTACATTGTGTACTAATAATAAGTTAAACCATCAGTCAGTGCGTTTACATGAGCATAAGAATTCCAATATTTTTCGGAAAACTAATTCCAATATCAAAAGTCATGTAAACACAGTTTTCGGAAAATGTATCGGAATATTCCTTAGGTCAGTTTTCGGAAAACGGCACCTAGAAATTTCCGATTCAATTCCGAAAACGAACCAAATGTACATCATGTAAACGCACATTTTGGAAAACTTATTCTGCGTACTGCACAAGTGAAAACTTTGACCTTCATTCCTGCACATGGTTTTAGAAAACAGAGAAAATAATAATAATATGTAGTTAGTCTGCATGGATCCATTTGCTCCGTTATTGAATCGTATTTTGTCATGTACTTGTACTTGCTTGAACCGAACTCATTGTATTTTATCTTACTCTTAATTGTATTAATACTTGTACTGTGATTCTTGAAATGTATTTTTGTTTACGACTGTAAGTCGCCCTGGATAAGGGCATCTGCTAAGAAATTAATAATAATAATAATAATAATAATAATAATAATAATAATAATAATAATAATAATAATAATAATAATAATAACCATAATAATAATAATAATAACCATAATAATAATAAGTTAGGGATCAAGTAATATTTGTCGTCTTTTTTTAATAGCCCATATTGAAGCAGCACATGTTTTCCAGCATTAAAATTACGTGATAATTTAAAATAATGTCTGCAAAAGAAACCGGTAATATAGAACAGGATGAGCTGTTGGAACGACTGACTGCACATTGTGGGGAATCTGAAAAGAGGTATAGGATAGTAATCTTTGAATTTAAGACCTGACACTTCGATAAAGCACTTGTTATTGGATTGGTCTCCGTTCTATCATAGAAAAAATGTCTGGTCTGTTGAAATCGTACTTAGGGTACAGTACTTTGCATGCGAAAATATCCTGCGTTTTCCGAAAACTTCAATCCATGTATACAGTTGAATTATAATTCGACTTTCTATCGTTAATCATGTAAACACAGAAAAGTGACATTTTAAGAAACCTAATAAAAAAATTTAAAAAAAGCATCAGAATAATATTCTACTCGCAGTTCACCGTTGGATTTAATGTAGTATTAAGTCTGTTCTGCTGCACACAACTGTGTTCTTGCGTCATTAGTAAGCACACCTGACCAAACATTACATTTTGTGCTGGAAGAAATTCAAGCATGAATATTGGTGTATATTGTCAGCTAAATAACAAAAACATTTTCTTACCACTAAAATGACATTTGTAAGAAGATCATGAAGTTGATATGTTGTGCATCAGGAGCATTTCTTCATTTGTGTTGTGAGAAATGAACTACTTTAAAAAGGGTAAATTAATTGTATCCTTTAAAAATAGATGCAGAAGTTTACATACCTGTACAACCCTATCCAGCAATATCCTTTTTGTACAGTTCAAATATTTTCTTCATCCCTTATGCATCCTCCCCTTTCCTGATATGACAGCATAGAGATACTGTTAGTTGGACCCAAATAGTGTATATAGTTTGAGTATGACAGTGGCCAGTGCAGAGCATCATTCTGATAAAGTATCACTGTTGCTGTTTCAGGAAGACCGTGTGCGTCGAGGGGATGATTTGAGGCTGCAGATGGCTCTCGAGGAGAGTCGCAGAAACAGCCTGAAAACGTCCAAGAAGAAGAAAGAGGTATATCTCAACATTTAACTTGTTCTGCTGCTCTGATTTTTATTTATTTATTTTTAAATTTAGTAGTCGCCAATTAATTTTACCCCATTTTTCTTCCAATTTGAAATGTCCAATTGTATTTAGGCTCAGCTCACTGTTACTACCCCTGTGCTGACTTGGGAGCGGTGAAGATGAACACACGCTGTCCTCTGAAGCATGTGCTGTCAGCCGACCGCTTCTATTCACTCTGCAGGCCCACCATGTAGCCAACCCAGAGCTACAGCGTCGAAGGACAACGCAGCTCTGGGCAGCTTACAGGCAAGCCCGCAGGCACCCGGCCAGTCTACAGGGGTCGCTGGTGCGCGGTGAGCTGAGGACACCCTGGCCGACCTAAGCCTTCCCCCCCCAGGGCGGCGCTCTGCCAATTGTGCGCCGCCTCCTGTGAGCTCCCGTCCACGGTCGGCTGTGGAATAGCCTGGACTCGAACAGGCGATGTCCAGGCTATAGGGCACATCCTGCACTCCACACGGAGTGCCTTTACCGGATGCGCCACTCAGGAGTAAAAAATATATTTATACATACAATGAGAGTCAGCATCTTGTTCACAGGAACTCCTGGTTACCAACAGAGGGTATAGTTAAACATCGAAAATATTTTACAACACAATTTGGGCAGTCTAACCAGTCTAAATGGCCAATATATTTGAGAATGTGAATTTACACACAAACTGTTTTGAGTAACCTTCACTCAGGTAGATCATTTTGATACATCAACAAAATAAGCAACACTACTGTCTGTTTTTGAATTTTAAATGCTGATAACATTTTTACAAACGATTTGGAAGCCTGGAGGGGCCAAGGTACTACATGTTCCTTTATAAAGCAGACTAGACATTTTTCCCATAGAAATATATGGCTTGGTTATTTTTGGCTCAACCTCTGCACTATGCTTCTTGCTATCCTAATTTATGTTTCTTAGGGGAGTTCTGTATACATCTTATGAGTATTTCGTTTGAATGTGTTGTTTTGGGCCAAATGGTACCTGGTTCCCATATATACAATGTAGTAAGATTGATTAAAAAAGCTTGGAACACAGGCAGTTTTGAAACATCTCATTAGTCAGGTAAAATGAAAGTTTACCCCAGAACTACTGTAAAATGTCATACATCAGGCAGTGAATCTGTTGCTTTGGCACTGTGTTGTGCATCATGAAACTTGTTAAGGTAATGTTACATAGGTACAACTCAATTTACAGCTAAAGCAAGCTTACATTTATAAACAGATTTTTATTTTTATTTTTTTAAGACGGATTGGTGTAGTAGCAGTGTTTTAAAACGCTTCTTCTCCACCCACAGCCGGTGTCGATGAACCTGATGGATGCCTTGTCGACGACCCCTGCCACCCCAAAGTCTGAGCCCTGGGGTGCCCCTGTTGTTGCAGAGAAGCCGGACCCCTGGGGAGGAGGAGCTGCAGCAGCCGCCCCTGACCCCTGGCAGTCCTATGGTAAGACTCTTGAGTGGTGTGATTCTATTACAAAACCCATTTTCCCTGCTTTACAGGGACATCAACTCCAATTTAATGCTCAGGGTACACAGCAATCTAATTATAGATGTGCTCAGTGTCTGATTACAGTTATCCATTTTGGCAAAACATCAGTAATGAGTTTGCTATGAAGATCTCTGTACTGTATGTACATGGATTGACTTCAAATGTTTAAAATCTCCGTCGCACAGTTTGGCAGCCTGTGTACTTTTTGACAACAGATTTGACTAAATAATGAATGTGGATGATAACTGCACAAAAATAATCCAGAGGTTATCTCACAGATTGTTCCATACTTTGAATGTGGTGTTCAAAAATGCAATAGCTTTTATTTTGCATGGTATATTATACCTTTGTTCCATTTTTTATTTATTTATTTATTTTTTTTGTAAAGCTGCAGCTGTAGAAATGCCTTTTCACTTCACTGCTCTGTTTAGACAGAGCAGCAAGTTTCCCAAGGCTGAGATGAACATCTAAATAGATACATTTGCTAGCTGAACAAATTCAGGGAAGAGTCCTACCTTTTAAGTTCTACCAAGATGTGTTGCAAGACTGGAAGTGCTGCGTATTTATGAAAACAACAGAGCACATACAGGTGGAAATCAAAAACTGGAGATGATTTTATTGTGGAAAAACCCCCCCAAAAAAACAGGTTACACAGTTTTATTTAAGTATGTTTTGGGAGATAACCCTTGTGTATAGTTAAAACAAATGACCCCACAAGATGGTTAGTGATGTACCAGTACTTTTGGGGAGTTACACGAAACATTGGTGTTATTGAAGTGCAGTTAGAAACAATAACTTATTGCAAATATTTAAAGCAGATGAAAGGAGTGGGACCATGAACAAGAAACTATTGTTTTATATATTTTTAGAAGCAAAAATACTTTTTATTGTGTTTTAATTTTTTTTTCAATACACGTTTATTGAAATGTGTGGTTAGATTTTCTAATTGTTATTAACTAATTATAAGCTAATTTTGTATAAAGATTTACGGTTTGGTTTACCGGATTAATACAGTACTTCATATAGCACAATCAACATTTGGAGTATTAACTGCACATTTGAAAGCTTATTGACTATTTTTAATAAACTCGAATTTTAATATGCAAGATGTTTCTACATCATATGGTAGAAAGGCATATTTATTTATTTATTTTTTACTATTGATGTACATGCAAAAAAAAAAGACATTTGAGTGTTGTTCTGCTGTTATTAATCATGGTAACAGGCTGGTCCTGCAGTGTCTCCTCTGATGGGCTGGGAGGCTGTATTGTGGCTCTGCTTCCTATTTTGGGGTAATTTGAGACGCTTGCGTGCATGAGGTCCTGTGCAGTGAGATACAGAATCGGCTGCACAAACCACATTCCTTAGGCAGGAAGTGGGATGTACTGACAGGGTAGTGGGAAATGGGTCTAAGGTCATGGAGTGAACTGTATTTGAACTTGGTGCAGCAACATGACATGTAGTTGATCTACAAAAAACATTTTATAAAGCAGCATGTTATGTTTTTTTTGTTTGTTTGTTTGCCCCCCCCCCCCCCCCCATGACTTAATTTACAGATTAAAACATAGAAGCCTGTAATTGTCTGGTATCCAGCTTTAGAAGTGTTCTTTAATATTGTGTATATTTTTATGTTACAGGTTCTAAGCAAGTAGCCTCTGCTGATCCATGGGGTGCAACATCAAACACAGCATCCCCTCTTAAAAGTGTTGATCCTTGGGCTCAGAGCTCTGCACCCAAGTCTTCAGGAGACCCCTGGGCTTCTGGGCCAGGTAGCAGATCTACTGTTTCATCTGCAGGTGAGATAAATACCTGTTGACTTGTACAATGTGAAATAATGTTTATGGTTTTGCAGCAGCCTCTGCCTTTCCTTGATTACTTCAGTTCAGTTTAGTTTTTAGGTTTCAAAGGACTACTAATAAAAGACCAAATAAATATTCCAGATAAATGGAGGTACCTGTACGTCACACTTTACACAGATTTATCTAGCTAACTAACCAATTGTGATAAAACTTGGTTACAACAGTACTACATTGTTTGTGTTGTTTGGGGGTGGCCTGTTTTACACCATTCAGAATGCTTCCGTACAAAACGTACGGTCAAATTTAGCACTTGTGTATAACATTTTTTTTTTTTTTTTTTTTTTTTTTAAGAATTAAGCACTCAACAGGCTCTTCATAGTTAATTAGTTTTGCTTCTGACTAAGCTACAATTCCCTGATGGATAATTGTTTCTACTGTTTCTTTTTGTTTTTGTTTTTATCTTACAGCATGTACTTTGATGTTCCACAGCCAAGCCACTACTGCATATAAGTGGTGGTGTTGCTTATTGTTCTTTATTGCATTCTGAAGCTATTTTCACATTGCAGGGTGTGCAGTATTCAGTGATGCTACAATTATAGTAATTACATGAAGTAAGCTTTCTCTTTATTTTGTAATCAGTAAATTAACATTTATTGTAATCACTAATATCACTGCATTTATTTGTATTACTGCAAAATTGGTCATTAGTGAGGCTTATTTTACAGATCTACATGATTTTATTCCTGTCTACACTAATTTTATTTAAATGCATCAGACTTCAACATGAAATATTATTTTAATAATGACCTTCTTATTTTGATGCAGGAAATGCAAACTTTGATCCTTTCAGCACACTAAATGGTACAGCAAGGGATGACTTTTCTGAATTTGACAGCCTTCGGACTTCTTCCACAAAGCAAGGTAAGTGTGTGTGTGCAAACTGTGCATATTAGCCCAACCATGTAACTGCATTACTAATATGTTATTGCACATCTGTAGTTACAGCACATATGTGCATACATACCATTTAAGTTAAACAATAAGTCACCCAAACATAAATAAACACATTTCAGTTTGTGGGAGAGTGAAATAGTTTTCAAGGAAAAATAACTCTGCTACCATACTAGGTTATATAATTAAAAATGTAGGCAGCACTACTGATCATTTCTACATTAGTTTTACTGTTAATCTTTTTATTCAAAAGCAAACAATTAAGAGGTTGTGCCTGGTTACACTGAAAATTATATTCCCATGGCCAGCGGCTGATGTTTTACTAAGCTAATTTATTGCATCGTTAACCTGGTGATGCTTCTAGATTATTTCATCTAGCAAATATCTGTATGTAGAACAAAGGCAATAAGGGTACACTCTGGTCCATTGCTGTCTTTGTGGAAAGAGGTATTTTACCCATGCCACTTCTCACTCGCTCATTTACAGACGGCAAACTGGTCCTGCATGCATGCTTGCTCACACGTGCATTTCAAGTCATCTGAATAGATATAACTGCAAAATTGTATTCACTGTAAGTAAAGACAAGCAAAACAAAAACGTAAAAAAAATATTAGAAAGCTAACCCTGCTTCCATCTCCAGCTGTTACTGATACTTTGGACGCTTAGGAAAATATAGCATCTTCTTGCAAGGGCAACTTTTTATAGCGAGAGAAAGTATTTGGAGTAGTTGATTTTTAGATACTTTTGATTTGTAGGTAATGAATAGTTCTGGAGATTTGGAGTATTTTTTATTTTTTTTTGCAGTTTGTTGTATAAGGATTACAATACTTATTTTTTTTATCGGCTATGTTTAGGGTTTGGTAATTTTTAAAGGTTTGCAAATTCATGATAAGTGAGAGAATAATGGAGAAAGGATTTTTATTTTTTTATTTATGTTTTGGATCTGGAAGTAAATGGGTCCCTCACTGAACTTTAGACATTTTCATTTTTGTAACCAGTATACCCAGCATTATTTTCCATGGAGCCTGGTGGTTATTCAGTGAAGATTATAGTGAAAGTTTTTTTTTTTTTTTCATTTTTTTTTTTTTTTTTTTTTTACTTTAAGGTGATTCTCGTGGAAGTGCTGCACTGCCCTCAAGACCCAGTGGTTCCGTCAGTCCAGACTTGTTCGATTCCCAGCAGAACAGTTATGCTTCTGTTAACCAGAGCAGCACTGCTCGAAAAACCCCTGAGTCTTTCCTCGGTCCTAATGCAGCTCTGGTCAACCTGGATTCGCTTATATCCAAGCCACTGCAACAGGCAACTGTCTCTAACCCTTTCTTAGCTCCAGGTATGTGTTAAAAGTCCCGGTTAGGCAGTATCAACTTGTGTTGTCCTTAATAAAAGACCACTTATCTTCCAATGTACAATTATTGTTCTGCTTGACGCGAGATATTTATATCTTAATACACTGTAGTTAATATGAAGATTAATGTGAAAAATATGTTTCTATACATATACAAGTTTCTCTATTCGGAAATACATTTCTTTATTGTTAACATTGTTCTGGTGGGAAAAAATGGGATGTTCAGGTTGGTTGGCAAAACACACAATCAAGCGGTAAATTTCTATGGAAGTTCAAGTCCTTAATTAAGACAAAATAGTAATCTCTGTATGGTACATTACCACAAAAGGGGTTCTGCTGAGATTAAATCTCATTTTATGTATTTTGTCTTTACTTTTTTTAATTAGTCTTACACTTTTTTGTATACTGAACATTTGCCATCCTACTGTCCTCTAATATAACTTGGTATATGTTTAAAAAAAAACAAACAAAAAAAAAAAAAACATTTTTGGTGTAGTTTTTTTGTAACTTTTCTTTTTTGTTTTATAGGAGCTTCTGCTCCAGCTCCAGCTCCAGTCACAGCTCCAATCAACCCTTTCCAGATAACCCAACCGCTGCCTCCAACATTAAACCAGATGCGAGCGAGCCCCATGATGGGCATCAGTCCTCAAGGCTTCAGCACCATGCCCTCTCTGAGCATAGAGCCCATGCCCATCTCTGCCATGGCACCGCCTGTCTCAATGAGCATGGTCCCAATGCCAAGCATGCCAGCCATCGCACCAATGGGCAGAATGGTTCCTGGAGTAGAAATGCACATGGGGGGATCAATGCCCCAGTCATTTATCAGTACAGGGATCCCTCCAGCCACTGCCCAGGCAGCTAGTACGACTAACCCTTTCTTATTGTGAAGAAGGTTCTGTGATGACCTTCAACAAACTCGTCAGTCGTCATCAAAGACAAACACCTCTATAGTTTTTAATGGTCTGTTGTGTGTTGAGACTGGTTTTGTGGAGTGGTATTTCTTTTATTTTTTTTAATGACTTTGGAGTAGATTTGGTGTTTACAGTTTTGACTTTTTGGCAGAAAATCACGTCTGCCACTGGAGGTAGATACCCTGCAGTGATTTTATTTTAATTTTTTTTATTTAATTTAGTTGGACGCTCATTCAGAAATAGTATTTAGACACAAACTTGGTAATTACTGTGTGTAAGTGTGCTTTCCTACTACCCTTAAATGTATAGCAGCTCACCAAAAGCCAGAATAGTATTTACTAAGGTACCCTTTTAACACTTTGCTATCATTTCTTCAAAGGTTTAAAAGTAAGGAATCCCGCTCCCTTTGTTTTAAAGCGAGGCATTCACTTAATTTAATTCCTTTTTTTGAAAGTAACTCATTTTTTTCACTGCTTATGTACTATATAGAGTCTTGTCATAAGCATACACCTCATCTTAGATACTTATGACAAGTCTGTATGTATAAATAAATATAATTATCTATTTTTTATTTTATTGCTTGAGGTTCTACGGAGAGTTTTAACACATGTTTTTAAACTGTTTGTTCACCATTAGTCCTTAGCTAATGAAAAACAAGCAAAGACTGTTCTTTACAAACTGTGTGTTATCCATATCCGGTATAAAGTGTTTAGTGGCACGGTCTGCACTGTTACTGTTGGGACTTTAGTTATGCTAGAGTTTCTAGTTTTGAAAGATTTGGAACCAAAATAAATGGTGGTTTAATGTAGCAGGGAAGTTTTTGAAGAGTTTTTAAATGGTTTTATTTGTTAAATCTGCCATTGTTTTGGAGTATACAATCTGCAAAATTATGTTTATTGGGTAAACATTAAACTAATCTGGATTTGATAGTAAAATGCATACCGGTATATATCGTACTCTCTTGCGCACAATTGTTTTTATGTGTGACTCCATACTATAGTTTTATATAGACTTAATTAGCCTTCTTATATTTTATTATTGCTTAGTTTAATAGATCTTTGAGTCATGCCATCAGAATGAAATATGCTTAAAATCCTTAATAGTAGCTGTTAACTTATAAAGAAATGTATTCATTTTTATAAAGAAGTAACAAAGAGAATTAAGGGAAAAAAGTCTGTTAACACTAAAAAGGCCTGGCCTTTATACTTGCCAATTTTCTCATATTTTGTTGTAATTGCATCACAGACTTTATTTATATTCAGGTTTCTACACAATATTTAATTGATGGATTCAGTTCTACTGCTTTAACTCTAGTTGTTGATGCTAACAATGATACACTGTGTTTGTTTCAAGCCTAAAATGTTCCTGCTCAAAGATTGTAGGCTTTTCAGAAATTCTTATCAAGAATATAGTTTTGCTATAATCCGTCATACGTCACCTGTTATAAATTTATATATGCAATGTATTAGAATGTACATATTTACCTGACTGTTTACTAACAACAAATCAGATGATGCCAAAAGACTTCTTTGTGATGTAAATGGTGACACAATAGTGTAAAGAAGTAAACAATCAGTTGTGACCCAATTTCCAATAACAGCCTTAAAAAAAAAAAAAAAAAGGTTTTAGAGGCTTTTTTGGGGGTAAAGTAAACTTTGTAGAAAAAAACAAACAAACAAAAAAACTAACCCCAGAGGTTGAGAAAACATTGAATCTGTTCTAACTGAATCCTGTATTTAATTGTATTTTTTAAAACAGAGCAAGAAATAATACTTGGCAATGAGAAGTTTAGTGCTGTCTCATTTGTAGACATTTCTTGACGAATTTAGGGTTAATGCTTTTAAACTTTATCTGAAGTACAGAACATTTTTGTATGAAATATTTCTATGAGACATCTATTTGGTTACATCAGTGTTTTTGTAGAATTTTTCTTTCATCAGTACTGTGTGTTTTTTTTCTAATGTCATGTATGTGTCAATTATCACGTCCTTCCTTGGAGTTACGTTAAACAGGGGGTTGTGCTTTCTTAATCTTACTGACCATTACCCAGAGTTTTAAAAAAAATACTTGTTGGATTTTTATACAACTCCTCATTCAGGCGCTAATACCAAGGCATATGTTTGCTTATAGGACTTCACTATGTAAATGTTCAACAAAAACAAAAGCAAAATATTGATCCACAGGGCATGATGTGTTGCTTTAAAAATCAGATGAACAGACTTAAGTTATAATTGTTTAGTTACTTTAATATGATGGGTACGTGCCATGGTTGCATTGGCTTATTTGTAGTATTTGAGCATTTAAATAAACAATGCTTAAAATTAAGTCAAGGGTGGGAAAAAAAAAAAAGACTTAAGTTTATTTACCACCAGGTGTATGTAATATATTAAGGTAACTAATTGATGACCGTTTCTGTAGTTTGCTTTTACGGCTAATTAACAGTTAAATATAAAAAATATTTGAACAACAAAAATCAATGTGTGTCTTGGCACTTTTAGGTAACATCATTTATAAAAATAAAAAAGCAGGGAGATACATTGCCAATTAACCTGATTGGTCATTACAGATAAGACTATATTTGTGACTGTTACCATGAACACATTTATTATACTGAACCTAGAATTTGTATTGTTAATTATATTGATTTTAATTTTGGTGGCGGTATTTTAAATCAAAATATTTGTCCATTTGAGCTAATGGCTTGACCGTGGACCGTTTGTGCTACATGTGTAGTGCTACAAAAATGATGCAGCATGGCCACACAAAACCTACTCAAAGTTGTCAGTCAGTAAATCTGCTGTTGATGATGGGAGAAAAATGGCACAACACGAACAGCACTTTTAAAATCCAAGTATGGCCCTGTATTAAAAAAAAAAACTGTTCTGAAAGTATGTGATCAAAACAATGACTAGGCAGAAAAGAAAACAGACCATATGTGTTTCTCTATTAGACTTCCACTCCCAGTCTGTGTACAACAGTTCCCCCACCTGAACATAACATGGTAGTGCTTAAAGAGAGGTTCATCAAATTCTAGTTGTATTGAGATTCAGTTTATTGTACATTATCGACATTTACTCAGGCATTTTTTTTTTTTTTTTTAAAGCTTTAAGCTTCAGTTTTGGATTAGTGTATACTGATCTGATAAGGATTATAGAAACTGTAGGATCAATAGCTTTGAACTATTTCAGATATATTATGAATACCTGAAATATGTATATTTTAAGTTACCATTGGAAGGATAGTTATGTACTTAGGGGGAAAAAAAGCAAACATGTAGATGCAATGTTTTTAACTACATACAGTAACTAGCTCAATTTTCATTACTGTCTTTGCTGTAACCATTTATAATGTTTCACATACTGTTCCTATGTACTAATGCAATTATTGTGGAATATTAACATTTTCATGGCAAATATGAATAAACAAATTCATTTCTTCATGTAATTGTGTCTGTTTACCAAACTGTTTCATATTACTGGGAGCAGGCTGCTTTTTTATGGATTTGTGCTTGACTTGTTGGCATTATTACTGTATAATATAATTTATCATTTGTACTATTGTAACATATTCTGTATCTTATTTCTTTGTAATGTTTTTTGTAGGAAAGTCACAGTAGAAAAATGTGATTGTTTTAACATCTAAACAGCAGCAAATGATAAAGGCCCTGTAGCTGCAATGGTTAAAAAATAAATTGTATCGCTTAAGAACTTGCATTAGTTTTTATTTTGTATGCTATAATTGCAACTATCTGAAACCAGGTTTAATGAGGTGAAAGTCTAGTGCTGGGGTATTTACTTTATTTATTTTAGTGACTGTCCAAAATTCTTGGTTACAGCAAGGTCAAGGTCCGGAGCACATTTTCACTCCCATCCCATTTTTACTAGTCTGTCTTCTTTACCGACTTGTTACTGCGTAAGTTCTTTCCCTGCCATAACCATAGAATTGTATAGCTACTGTTTTCTTATATGTCTGTGTTAGCAGAGCCAAACACCGTGTTTCACCATTGCAAAAACAAAGCAAATTGTAGCAAACAAATCTAAAGCACAAGAAGAAAAAAACTGAACTGAAAAATCACTGTGCTTTCTCTTTTCAAGTGAATTAAAAAATAATAAATACAGTAATTTTACATTCAGCACATTTATAATCGGCTAATACTCACAGTAAGTGGAAGCAGTGGCAGGTCTTAAAGTTTCTTGAGTTACAGGTGAGCTCATCAAGAGCAATACAGAGATGCAAAGATTTACACGAATCCGAACAGAACGCTGATCTTAATATTAATAATGCTCGTCTTGGAGAACGAGTATCCGCACACATCATGTGATCTGCAGATACTTAAGACAGGAAACATTTTAACTGCATGTGTTGTAAGCCTGACTTGCAGAATCTGACCATTTTAATCGCCAATAATAACACCCCCTGTGTCTGCTGGTTTTCATTCCAACTGAGCTCTCAATTACTTAACTAGACCCTTAATTGAACTGATAATTTGCTTAATTAGACCTTTTTCTTGTTTTCAGTTCTAAACAGTTGCAGATTTCAAGTTAGTTATAACATTTTATAATGAACATACTCTTGTAACTAAAATAAAAACATGTATAGGTCATGTACACAAAATAATGATATACCTTTTAAACCTTGAAGTCTGATGTAAAGAAATCCAACTGTGGCAGTTTGCAAACATTCCTGGAATTTCCTTCTTCAGTGTAACCTACCTTCCCTTCTGCTTGGGCAACAACCTTGGTGTCTGTGAACTTGGGATCTTTCCATAAACCAGCTGAGGAAAACCAGAGATACAATCTTAGATCAATAAAGGAACACAACAACAATATTACAAACTCTTAAAATTGAATCAATTGTTACCGCATGTTTTTTTTTTCTTTCTTACTGGAAGCTGACTGCTATTTATCTAAATAACAAACTGCATTTTATTTTCTCACCTGGTGTATACAATGGGGGCAGACACGGGCAATATCATGATTTGCATGATATTATACATCACCTGAAGATAGAATTCCAAAGAAAAGCGTTTACTGACTTGAAAGTCCAGTATTTGTTAAAGGAAATGACCTGATCATACACCAATCTAACATCTGGGCATTTTCTTTTTCTTTTTAACTGTTTAAGCCCTTTATAAATGTAGAATAAAAATACAAAATATGTGCAAATACATACGTTTGAAGATGTTTTCTCATGTCTAATATAACTACCCTGTGAATTTCTGCAGCCTTGAGATACATTCAGGAACAAACATCGGAGTGGTTCTCTTGTGTCTAAGGATAATCATAAACATACATATTCCTCATATTCATGTGCTCTGCTACGTGGGGAAAGTGCAGCGGTTTTCAAAACTGGCTAATAACTGAACACTGCTGGTAAAAATATATATGCCATGCATAAGATTTGAATTCTCACTGGCCTGGGGTGATAAATCCTCAAACTACTGGTACATCATTCTCAAAGACATCAGAGCCGTATACATCTGGGGCCCTGGAAAGAGAGCGGAAACACCATAAAATGGTTCATTAATCAGCTGCGTACTTGATAACTGCATATTCCTATTGCATATTAACTACATCAAATTGTTAAATTAATTTCTTAAGGAAATGTGCATATTTATTCCTCATATTGTATAGATTAATTGGATACAATAGTTTGACAAAAAAGGCAACGTAATTAGCTGGCATATACTGTATCTTACAATATGTGGTACTTACAGCCAAATAGATTTGCTCTCTTTGACACACAGTTTTGCTGGCTGTCTCTGCTCTTTGAGATGATTTGAGATATTCCCTCTTCAAGGCCCTAAACATCCAGCAACATTACGATTTAGACTTTTTTTAGCAGCACTATATAACTTAAACACAGCTTAAGTCACTTTTAGACGTTTTCTTTTAAATAAAATAATTAGGTTGATCAACAGGATGTGTGTGTGTCCTTAGTCATTTTGTACATAACAAGATTATCTAACACTTTATTCCAAAAGAATGTTTGCACCACTACCACTCCCTCTTCCTACCTCCAGATGGCACCAAAGAACAAGCTATATGTAATGTTAAACCAAGTTTAAATGTACTCTACTGCATTGCAAAAATCTTCACCAAAATCTTCAGCTGGCAAAGATCCATAACCTCCTGCTGCTGCATGTAGTAGCAGGAGCACTCCTGTGTATTGTTGTGGCAGGATTGCATAATGGAGCCAGAGAGCCTGCAAAGGCAGCCACCTTTAGGAAATGTAAGCTAGCTGTAGATGGCACAAAGAGGGGTAAACATGACTAGAGTAAAAGTACCATTTTTAAATGGTAAAGACACAAATATATAAGAAAACTAGACTACAGGCAAATGGCTTATGACAAATATATATATATATATACACCAGGACAGATGTAAAAGTGAGATTCACACTGGATTTCTAAAACAGCAACCTGCTCTTCCTTTTGCTTTTCAGCAATTGGTGGCTTGGCAGAGTGGAGCCCTTGCAGAATCGACCTAAATGCACAAGACCAGAGGCATTCACTTGAACAACAAGGCGTTGTGCTGCTGGCACCCGTGGTGCGATGAGTCAGGCCAGTGTACAATACTGCCGGACAGTATTTTTAAGTGGTTTGTACACGCGATGCATATGGATCACTGTCACACCCCCTGTCAGGTTACTGTGTGGAATCCACAGGAATACAGAACACAGATTGACAATGGCAGCACAGGTCAGCACTACTGTTGTTGAGGAGAAATTAATAAGGTGCAGTAGTCAAGTGATGAAAAATTGTGCAGGAACACATGTCAGCATTATAAAATACATAAGAACATAAGAACATAAGAAAGTTTACAAACGAGAGGAGGCCATTCAGCCCATCTTGCTTGTTTGGTTGTTAGTAGCTTATTGATCCCAGAATCTCATCAAGCAGCTTCTTGAAGGATCCCAGGGTGTCCGCTTCAACAACATTACTGAGGAGTTGGTTCCAGACCCTCACAATTCTCTGTGTAAAAAAGTGCCTCCTATTTTCTGTTCTGAATGCCCCTTTATCTAATCTCCATTTGTGACCCCTGGTCCTTTTTTCTTTTTTCAGGTCAAAAAAATCCCCTTGGTCGACATTGTCTATACCTTTTAGGATTTTGAATACTTGAATCAGATCACAGCGTAGTCTTCTTTGTTCAAGACTGAATAGATTCAATTCTTTTAGCCTGTCTGCATACAACATGCCTTTTAAACCCAGGATAATTCTGGTTGCTCTTCTTTGCACTCTTTCTAGAGCAGCAATATCCTTTTTGTAATGAAGTGACCAGAACTGAACACAATATTCTAGGTGAGGTCTTACTAATGCATTGTAAAGTTTTAACATTACTTCCCTTGATTTAAAATCAATACTTCTCACAATATATCCGAGCATCTTGTTGGCCTGAACAAAGTAGTAGAACTGAACATTTAGAAATACTAGATGAAGAGGGATTTTATTTAATCATCACTGTGTGCACACTATAATTGAGGGTCCATTGAAGAAATATAGATGCAGGCTGATCTATTTTCTCCTAGACCAATTTAAATAATGTTTAGCCATGAAATACTTTGGCTAGATATAACACTTAAATGTCTTTATTAATCCAAACTGAATTACCCAGAACAAGTGTTCACAGTAAGGTTTGCAAATCATCTAGTTTTTAAGCAGACTTGAGAGAACAAAACTGGGAACGTGTTGCGGGTTTTTAAAAGTCCATGTTAAGACAGAGCAAATATTTTAATAGCCGTTAAAATCCAACTTGGATTTTTGCAGCCTTTAGGGAGTGCTACTGTTTTAAAATACAATTTCTTACCTCTTATACCCTTTATTAAAAAAAAAAAAATCACATTCCCTATTAATTGTGCTGACAAATCTTTTGAATGATCTAGGACTGAATGCTGTGAGTCTAAACTAAAACACATGAATAACACATTCAGTGTATACTGCAGCAAAACTAGAAATAAATAATGTACCGGAACAGAATGGTTCTTCATGTGTATGTTTTAAGCAGAACAGCCTGACAATCCTCTCAGTAGAGTGTGGTAACATGTTGAATTCAGGCACACACCACAACTGCCTAATGGAGTGGCAAAGCATGACATACACTATTAGGTCTAATATTATCAGAGAATTGAATAAATCAAATATTTTACTAGAAAACTGCTGTAGTTTGTTACAATATATCTGTAGTGCTGTAGATTGGCCTAGTGTTCAGGCATGGGTGATATCTGGATTTGGGCCCTAAGATGGGGTGGAACTTGATCACAGTGATCTGGGAATCAGATGAATTCTAATAATCACATTGAACTGAGAGTTCCTGTGGCTCAAAGCATCATTATTCATCTGCTGAGACTGAAATGCAAATGAAAGCAATGCCCATCAAAACCCTGTTCTTTCTTTATGACAGACTGAATTTGAATGTGATGCTCTGAATGTAGGATTCGAAAACCTTTCATCACATCTTTCCCCACTGAGGCTAATTATTACAGTTTAGTCCATAGCATTGTATTGCATGGGCTAAAGGTCTACCAGCTAGTGGTTGTGCACTGAATTTATGCTCCCAAACCTTTTCAGAAGCAATTCTACCTGGAATAGCTATAGCAGAGAACACACAAAATATGATATTAAAAAGGATAAGGATAATATTAATACAAATATTAAAGTACAATTGAGTTGAGTCAAGAAGAAAAACAGTAGCTGAAAATACTCATCAATAACACTTTCTCTACACAGTGATTGGAGAAGGGGTAAAAATTTCACTAAGAAATGGAAGTTTGACTAACAAAACACCTTTGAACATATTTAATTATGATTATTGGAGACATAGCAGTGTGGTGTAGTGGTTAGGGCTCTGGACTCTTGACCGGAGGGTTGTAGGTTCAATCCCCAGTGGGGGACACTGCTGTTGTACCCTTGAGCAAGGTACTTTACCTAGATTGCTCCAGTAAAAACCCAACTGTATAAATGGGTAATTGTATGTAAAATAATGTGATATCTGTATAATGTGAAATAATGTATAATGTGATATCTTGTAACAATTGTAAGTCGCCCTGGATAAGGGCGTCTGCTAAGAAATAAATATTAATAATAAATAGCAAGATTACATTGTACTGTACTGCACATCTGTAACTGCTGCCCAGCCAGGCCTGATTGTGAGACAGCCTAGCTTGACAGGTACTGCTTGTTAAAGGCAAGACCACAGACAGCACTTTAGATTGTGTTGCTCTGTACATTCAGCTGTCACTTGTCTAGCATAGCGCGTTGATTGATGATGATGATGATTCTCCCATCATGTCCTCTCAATGACATTCCGCTGTGACGATGGAGTTGCACTCAGCGGATTGTTGTTCATTAAAAGATATTTCACAGGCTGATCCTAATCCCCCTTTGGATTTCTTTTGAACCGATTACATATATATATATATATATATATATATATATATATATATATATATATATATATATATATATATATATATATACTGTCAGCACACAGACAGATAATGGAGCTAAATATATAATTATTTTATAGTTTCTTAATCTCAATCATTAGATCCATATTTATGTGTAAGACTAAAATTGAAACCTTGTTTTTGTTACTTTTAAAAATCCATAAATGCAATAAATATGTATCATTGAGTTTGTTGTAATACATGTTTTCTCCATGTGATGGCAGGGGTTGTAGCTGCATACATTTCTCCTAAATAGAAATATAAGACTCATAAAAGCTGAATTTCTGAAGGTTCTAGAAAAGACTACTACTACAACAACTATAGATTAATGAACAGATAAGAATTTAAATATTAAGCAAACGTAAAGCTGATGCCAAATATCCTTTCAACATAATGCTGTACACATCTTTCCAAAAAGCTGTTTCCAGACCTGTAGTCTGCAGTGAAGAGGGTTCCTTTGTCAACAGCCAGGTAAGAGACGTTTAGGAAAGAACAGACTAGCTGTCCCTGGAATATATTTGTGGACTCTTGCCACTGAGAACAGTTTTATTTTCAGTGCTGAGCTGAGACTGCTCCAAGCCTCTGACTTGATTGCGGCCTCAGGCCTGTACAGACCTTTTCAAACTTCTGCTTCACACAGTGTTAGGAATGTTTTTATTCCTAACAGTCTTAATGGTGTTTTTCTGGTAGTTATACTGAAATGGAAAACATTATAAAGGCCTCTAGTTTTAAATGCAATGCAACTTATTTTTTTATTTTTATTTTGAACAACTTTTGGTCATGTACATTATGACAGTCTGCACATAAACACAAAATACTTCAAACTAGATCAAACAGTGGCTTAAAGAGTAAGTAGTGAGGTTCCGAAATATATAGCATTATACATCCCATCTTTTCAAAATGGCTGCTCTAGTGCACTGTCCTCTAAATGACAAATGGGCAATAATCCTTACACTATCAGTGCACTAGAGCGGCCATTTTGAAAAGACCTTTGAAACAGACTTTAAAGTTATAAGTGTAAAACATTATCAGGATGTTAACAAATGACAGGTACGTTATTTAAACAGTTGTAGCAACACGTGGGCATGTGTGACATTATATTTTTTGGGAACTCTGCTACTTACTTGTTAAGCCAATATCAAAATTCTTAATAGTGACTATAAAAACCCACTGTAAAATGTGCCAGGTAGGATCCCAGAGTGGCTCACCTGGTTAAGGTACGACTGTTAGTTATACAGGGTGTTGTCATGTAGCCAAGTTGCCTATCTTCACTGGACATCCAATATAGAAAGGGCCTCTGATGAACTTGACTGGAACCCTGCAGCTCTGTCCTTCATCCTCCTGGGGGCTCTTGTGCATAACAAGACAGTTGACTTGGCGGTGGCATCAGAGGTCGTCCACTGCCCTTTAGTTCTCCTGAGCTGTTGTGGGGAGTTCCCACAGTGAGAAAGAATATAAATAATATTCTTTATGCAGTATTCAAAGTGCAGGAGTTCCTGGAGCATTTAGCAATGGACAAATCAAATCTATTCGCTTTTATTTTCCTGAAGCATGAGCAGTTTCTCCTGAGCTAATAAAGTATTTTTTATTTATTTATTTCTGTTTTTATGGATTGAATAAATAAACTACTGTATTTTAGCCTTGTTGGTTTATTTAACAACGGCCCAGAAGATGAACTTTATTAATCCTTCCAAACACAAAAATAAATGATGTGATCAATCTTCGTGAATGTCCAAACTTTTGATCAGTATTCTTCAATGTCAAGTATTGTGAATTAATTTCAAGATGCCCTCCGTGTGTCCCAGTTTTACTGGATTATCCACGCTTGTGGAAGTTTGGCACTCCTGGGTCTGGTGGAATGATGTTTGAAACCCTATTAATAGATTTAAACTACTTTCTACCACTTTGTTGTAATGTGAAAACTCTTTTGCCTTTTTTGCTGGGCCACTGTTACTGCATTTAGAATCAGATGGCACCAGTAATGCCGTTAATTAACTTGTTATTATTTTGATCACATCTGTTGACATTTACACTGGTATGCAAACTGGAAGTTATTTTTGACACATAAAAATATGAACAAAATGTCATGTGCCTGGGGGTCATCAAATATTTGAACAAATGGTTCACCTTGTAGACAGTATGCAATTAACCTATAATTGTTTGTCTTGAACCAACAGTAAAATGTCATCTACTGCACCAGGATCTGTAAAGTGTAACAATGCCATGCTTTGGTTACAGTGGTTCTAAATGAGAGCTGTATACAGAGATGGGAATAAAACTCCCATTACATAGCAGTTTGATCCATTCCTGGTTTTACTATGCATTTAATAAAACACACCTGAACTTGTTACCTATACACTGTGGCTAATCAAGATTGTAGTAAAACCTGGAATGAGTGATACTGCTATGCAACAGGAGTCTTATGTCTGTCCCTGTGTATAGGTAGAGAATGATTCCAGTGGTAATATACTGTGTGTCAGTCTGATTTACTAAGCTGTCCTTCAACTAAACTTTGATCCAATGTGTGTACAAAGTTTCCACCACTTGTTTCAGAGCAAGGTGAAAACAACTTAATTAACTGATAATTAAATAGGCCTTTCGCATACTGGAATGGTTTTGTAATCATTTTATAACTAACAATTACATTTTAAAGTTTTGAAGGATGCATAAAATAAATAAGCAATGTGGCTAGTTACAAATATAGAACAAACTGCTGGAACACTGTGAGCTGATATATACTGAAGGGAATTTCAGTTTTAATGAGATGTGTGCGAGCACTCAGGCTTCAGCTCTCTGATGTATATGTCTCAGGAATGTAAATAACATGTTGCTTTTATGCTTGTTTAATATTTATAGCTGCCATAATTAAACAAGGGATTCTCGGCTGTGTTTTATAATCTGCGAGCACACTGAGAGAAGGTCTATCTGCTGATTCTGAAAACTGAATTTGATTTTATAAAGTAGTCAGATGTGTAAATGATACATAGAGCTTCATTGATCATGTCATTTGTCTGTGTACAATGGTGTGCTGTGGCAGCTTGCTATTCAAGTTAAAGAGTAAGTAGCGGGGTTCTGAAAAATATAGCGTCAACTGTTTAAATAACATACCTGTCATTTTTCTTTTTATTATTAACATCCTGACAATGTTTTACACTTACAATTTAAAAGTCTGTTTCAAAGCTCTTTTCAAAATGACTGCTCTAGTGCTTTTAAATTTAGAAGTGTAAAAAGTTGTCAAGATATTAACAATGAAAAGAAAAATGACAGGTCCATTATTTAAACAGTTGTAGCAACACGTGGGGACCTGCTACTTACTCTTTAAAAGCTATTTTATTGAAAATTGTTTTGTAAGTCACATTGGTCCAGATGTGAAAAAGAAGTAACAATGTTGAAGTTCATTCCTTTTATTGGACCAACACTGAGGTTGAAAATATACATGCTTTCCAGCCTGTGTGGGTCCCTTTCTCAGGTATTAGTGGATTTGAGAAGAAATTGTGTAGATTACATTTTAAAGAGTTTTCCATTCAATTTGGCATCATCTAAATCTCTCTTTTTCTGTTTGTGTAATATCCACATTTATCAGGCCTCCCTTGTTATTTTAATGAATTGGTTACGGGATATATATTAAATTATACCTAATGCATTACTATACATTCTATAATTACTTTATAATTTACGACAATATACACAGAAGACAATCTGTGAATAATTAATTTAAAGGACACAGTTCTTCTGTGAAATTCATCAATGTTCCCATCCTTGGGGCCAGTTTACATGAGTAGTTTGTCTCACATGACTTGGCAATGCGTGTGCATGTTGGCAAGGAAAATGCCCAAAAAAACGGTTGCACCATTTTAACGGGAAAGTCTCATTTACTCGTGAGAATCAAAGAAATGCTTGTGAAATCAACGCCCACTTTTACATGGAAACACGAGTTTGTCATGAAAATGTTAATTAGCTCTCTCAAGTACCTTACCTAAAGTCACATGGGAATACCGAAGTTACCATGGTCTAAAGATGGCAGCAGGAAAGTTAATTTTTTGTTTGCAGTATTTCCCATATCAGATTGATGTTGCAGATAACCCCACTTTTTTCTCCATCTTCCCTAAAACTTTGCATAATGCAAATCATGCATGGATCTAAATGCTTTTGTAAAGTATCATACAGATTGTATTTACTAAGTTTCAGTTTACAACTATCACTAAAAATGTTTGATAAACTGCATCGTGGGCTTGTCAATTCAGGTGGTTACAGCTACTGTGCAGTACTTCAGAATACACTTGCAAATAGCTTTCCAAACAACTGTCAAAACTACTTTATTGTAAAGTACTACTAAGTACTATGTTTAAATGTGGATAACTGTACTCCCATCCAGTTTCTCCGAGTTATGTCTGAGCAAAATTCAT
This sequence comes from Acipenser ruthenus, assembly GCF_902713425.1. Classification (NCBI taxonomy): domain Eukaryota; kingdom Metazoa; phylum Chordata; class Actinopteri; order Acipenseriformes; family Acipenseridae; genus Acipenser; species Acipenser ruthenus. Next base: position 8,039,539 of record NC_081210.1, read on the forward strand.
GTCTACCTTCCACTTAAGTCCGTTGGAGCGATGAAGAGACTTGGGTGTTAATGTCCATAAGGGAAGAGGATATGATGAGGCAGCTTGATATAATGCCAACAAGAAAATTGTTTAGCCAAACTGTTGTGTCTGCCTTACTAAAATAGACCACTAGGTGGCAATGGATCTTTACTCTAGTTGCCTTTGAAAGGCAGTTCAGCTTGTGGGATGTATGTTCAGCATCTGGCTGATTGCAAATAAAGTTTGTACGAGTTCATCCTTTTACTTTTAGTGCTTTGTCCTTCAACACCACAAATTGGCGACGAGGATGGCCACTGCATCTGTACCTCTTCCTGCACCGTTTTTACCCAGCCCGGGTACGCCTGCGATACATTTTCAAACTTGGATGAAAATGTTCGAGAATTAAATGCTGGTGATAAATGCTACTGGGGATGAGTGGCCTAAAGCCTGAAAACGTGCTGTCCTGCTTCATTGCCTCAGAACTGAGGGACAGAGAATTTTCTACTCTCTTCCGAACACAGGTACGACATTTGCCTCTGCTGTTACTGCGTTACAAAATAATTTTATTCCGAAAGTGAATGTTGTGGCTGAGCGGCATAAATTTAGACAACGGGAACAGAGGACTAATGAAACTATTATGCAGTACCTCGCAGCACGCCATGAACTGATAAGCCTGTGTGATTTCAGGAGTAAAGAAGATGAAATGCTGAGAGACCAAATTGTTGAAAAAACTTCTAATTGTAGAATCCACGGAAGGCTGCTGCTCGAGTCAGACTTAACTTTGGATAAGACCATTCAGATTGCTTGTCAGATTGAATCAGCTGTTAAACATGCAACCGAACTCCCAAAGGGGGAATTGCTACCTGTGCAGACATTTCATGTCATGCAGTTTAAAAAGAAATTTGCGCAAGGAAAGAAGTAATCGCCTCTGGCTGGAAGCAAAGGGAAATATGCTAGTTCATCTGGGAGTCAAGCTTCTAGTAAATGTTTCCGCTGTGACTCGCCTTCTCATTTAGCAAATGCACCGTCATGCCCCGCATCTAAAGCTAACTGTAAAGCTTGTGGGAAACACGGCCAGTTTGCAAAAGTCTTCCGTTCAGTTCAGAAGCATCACGTCAGAGAGATCTTAGTACCAGAGCTCACTGTATTTTATTTGACTGACTCTGCCTCTAAATCAGATAAGATTGTCTGCACTTTGAATGTGGGAATGTCTACTGCCAATTGCCACAGTATTAAATTGACTGTTGATACTGGTTCATCTGTTTCGCTTCTGCCTGAATGTGTATACAAGACTTATTTTGCTGACTTGCCGTTGAGAAATCCAGATATCCGGCTTATTCCAGAGATGATCTTCCAGTACTTTTTTTTTTTTTTTTTTTTTACAAATATCATGCATGAGGGAATTTCTGCAGCAGCAACATTTTACATAGTGAAAGCAGGCACATCATTATTAGGAATTGATTTATTTAAAGCATTGCGCTTCTGCATCTCTGGCAACATAGTTTGCAGCTTGCTCCAACCACTGCCTGTGCTAGAAACATCTACAGCTCCTCTACCTGTCAGCGGCTGTGCAAAAGGCTTTGCACACAAAATGAAAAAAAAACAGACTGTGTTACTCAAGTACAGCAAAAGCTTTGAGACTGCCTCTTTTTGTCAGAAGTGCTGTATCAGCAGAACTACATCAGCTGTCAGAGGGTGGCATAATTGAAAAAACAGATGCATCTACCTGGGTTTCGCCAATTGTCATCACACAAAAGAAGGAATTCGAATCTGTGTAGATTTGCGAAAGCCAAACAAAGCGGTAATTATTGACAGTTACCCAATTCCAGTTACTGAGGATTTATTTACAGAACCGAGAAGTGCTACTGTGTTCTCCACAAACGACCTCGCTAGTGCATACCATCATGTGCCCCTGCATGAGGATAAAAGAGATTTGACTGCATTCATCACGCATGAAGAACTGTTTCGATTCTGTCGAGTGCCATATGGTCTAGCTTCTGCTCCAGCTGCTTTTCAGAAGATGATTTTAAAAGACCTACCTGGAGTACAGAACTATTAAATGGCATATTGTGTATGGACGCAACCCTGATGAGCACAATTCACACTTGTGCTCAGTTATACAGAAATTACTAGATGCTGGATTCCAGTTGACTAAAACAAAATCTAAGTTTCACCAGGAAAGCCTACGTTTTCTAAGTCACGTGATATGGAAAGACTGTCTGCTGCCTGACACAGAACACATTAGGGCTATTTCAGATGCATCTGCTCCTAAGGATGCTCTTTCAGTCCGCTCATTTTTTAGGCCTCACTGCTTGGTATGCCAAGTTCCAGTCCAACTATGCTACAGTTGTGGAACCAATGAGAGCACTGCTGCAATATACAGTGCCTTGCGAAAGTATTCGGCCCCCTTGAACTTTGCGACCTTTTGCCACATTTCAGGCTTCAAACATAAAGATATGAAACTGTAATTTTTTGTGAAGAATCAACAACAAGTGGGACACAATCATGAAGTGGAACGAAATTTATTGGATATTTCAAACTTTTTTAACAAATAAAAAACTGAAAAATTGGGCGTGCAAAATTATTCAGCCCCTTTACTTTCAGTGCAGCAAACTCTCTCCAGAAGTTCAGTGAGGATCTCTGAATGATCCAATGTTGACCTAAATGACTAATGATGATAAATAGAATCCACCTGTGTGTAATCAAGTCTCCGTATAAATGCACCTGCACTGTGATAGTCTCAGAGGTCCGTTTAAAGCGCAGAGAGCATCATGAAGAACAAGGAACACACCAGGCAGGTCCGAGATACTGTTGTGGAGAAGTTTAAAGCCGGATTTGGATACAAAAAGATTTTCCAAGCTTTAAACATCCCAAGGAGCACTGTGCAAGCGATAATATTGAAATGGAAGGAGTATCAGACCACTGCAAATCTACCAAGACCTGGCCGTCCCTATAAACTTTCAGCTCATACAAGGAGAAGACTGATCAGAGATGCAGCCAAGAGGCCCATGATCACTCTGGATGAACTGCAGAGATCTACAGCTGAGGTGGGAGACTCTGTCCATAGGACAACAATCAGTCGTATACTGCACAAATCTGGCCTTTATGGAAGAGTGGCAAGAAGAAAGCTATCCATAAAAAGTGTTGTTTACAGTTTGCCAAAAGCCACCTGGGAGACACACCAAACATGTGGAAGAAGGTGCTCTGGTCAGATGAAACCAAAATCGAACTTTTTGGCAACAATGCAAAACGTTATGTTTGGCGTAAAAGCAACACAGCTCATCACCCTGAACACACCATCCCCACTGTCAAACATGGTGGTGGCAGCATCATGGTTTGGGCCTGCTTTTCTTCAGCAGGGACAGGGAAGATGGTTAAAATTGATGGGAAGATGGATGGAGCCAAATACAGGACCATTCTGGAAGAAAACCTGATGGAGTCTGCAAAAAACCTGAGACTGGGACGGAGATTTGTCTTCCAACAAGACAATGATCCAAAACATAAAGCAAAATCTACAATGGAATGGTTCACAAATAAACATATCCAGGTGTTAGAATGGCCAAGTCAAAGTCCAGACCTGAATCCAATCGAGAATCTGTGGAAAGAACTGAAAACTGCTGTTCACAAATGCTCTCCATCCAACCTCACTGAGCTCGAGCTGTTTTGCAAGGAGGAATGGGCAAAAATTTCAGTCTCTCGATGTGCAAAACTGATAGAGACATACCCCAAGCGACTTACAGCTGTAATCGCAGCAAAAGGTGGCGCTACAAAGTATTAACTTAAGGGGGCTGAATAATTTTGCACGCCCAATTTTTCAGTTTTTTATTTGTTAAAAAAGTTTGAAATATCCAATAAATTTCGTTCCACTTCTTGATTGTGTCCCACTTGTTGTTGATTCTTCACAGTTTCATATCTTTATGTTTGAAGCCTGAAATGTGGCAAAAGGTCGCAAAGTTCAAGGGGGCCGAATACTTTCGCAAGGCACTGTACATCTAATTTTACCTGGACTGCTGAAGTACAGGACAGCTTCCACACTGTCAAGAAGCTTATCCATGAGAGCCCATCTCTAGCACAGTTTGACCCATCATTGCCTATCTTCATTTCAACTGATGCCTCTGATTATGGCATTGGGGGTGTACTAACACAGCTCCATCCTCATAATAATGAGCGTACAGTTGCTTTCGCTTCCAGGACCATGCCTGCGGCAGAAAGAAAGTATTCCACTGTCCAAAAAAAAGCCTTAGCTTGTGTATGGGCCATTGAAAGATGGAGAACATACCTGTGGGGTAGGTACTTCATCTTAAGAACAGATCACCAAGCACTAACCACTTTGCTAGCAACAAAAGGATTAGGTCGTGCTAGGATAAGAATCGCCAGATGCTTACTCTGCTTCACGTATGACGTTATCTACAAACCTGGATCACAAAACCAAACAGCTGACTGCTTATCGAGATTGCCATTGCCTGACTCCACACCTGTCAATGGTGATTCTGAACCTGAATTAGTTGCTGCTATTTTCACCTCATTGTGTGCTGTTCCTTTGTGAATTTACTTACGTCTGCAACACCTGCCCTGAGCTGACGAAACTTCGAGCTCAAATTGAGGGAGGTTGGTCTAAAACTGCTAAACACCTGGCTTCAGCTATTGCTCCTTACTTTCCCATTCGACATGAACTTACTATGCAAGACTCATTTGTGAAGTAACCGACTGGTGCCCCCTTTGCTGTTCGACCAAAGTTAGTGAACTCAGCTCATGAAGGTCATCAGGGAATAGTGCATACTAATCAGCGTCTCAGAGACCTTTACTGGTGGCCGAAGATGGACTCCTTAGTTCAGTCTGTCATTTCTTCCTGTGTACCATGCCAGTTGAATGATAAGACTGCAAGGACCGCGCCTGCTCCATTGATACCAGTACAATTGCCAGAAGGACCTTGGCACAAGGTCGCAAATTGACATTCTTGGACCGTTCAAAAGTGGCTCTTGGAATTGCAGATAGGCGGTCACTCTGCTGGATTATTATAGCAAGTGGCCAGAAGTTGCATTTGTGTTGTATGTCAACACTGAAACCATAATTTCTCTCTTTACTTCCATTTTTAGCCAGAAAGGGAATCCATGCTAGATTGTAACTGATAACGATCCTCAGTTTATCTCAGTGGTTTTGCTTCATTTATGAAAGAGAGAGATATCAAACACATTCACTCTTCAGTTTACTACCCAGAAGCAAATGGTACTGTTGAAAGATTTAACAGAGTGCTGAAAGAATGCACCTAACTGCAGAAAAGGAAAGCAAGCATTGGAAGCATTTCGTAACAGATTTTGTACAAAGCTATAGAGCTACACCACACGCTACGATGGATATTTCTCCACACAAACTGATGTATGGAATAAAAATGAGAACAAAGCTAAATGCGCTACCTGTCAAGACAGAATCTGATGTGATTGAACATGTACAAGAGACCGTGCAGAGAAAACAACAAAAGAAAAAAATGTACACTGATGTCAAAAGAAGTGCAGAGAATCCAACCTTCAAACCAAGAGACATGTGAAACGCCTAGTACATGTCAACAAAGGCAAACCAAAGTTTACAGGCCCCTTACAGATCCAAAAGATGAAAGGCACAAATACTTACCTGTAGACTGATAGAAGAATGTGAAATGCGTCTCATTTGTCAATATACCCTGACGTAGCCACGGGCCAATTAACTCTATAGGGTCCGCCCAATGTTAAATATCCCACCGGCAACCTGGCCCTTTAACTCTTTATACTCAGGCACTGTGAGAGACAGCCCTGCGTGCATCTCTAATATTGCTGTTGTGCAATTCTTGCTAGCGGCTGAGGTAGCTGTTCCTCCGCTTCGCTCACAGTTAGCAGCCACTGATGACTGAACACCTTCTTCTGGTCCCGGTGCAGTGCAGGATACAGCAGGCAGTACTAATTTGGCGAACAAACTCATGGTCAACTTTAGTACGCTTCAGTAGTATCTGTCACCGCCCTGCTCAACCACCACTCGGATTTGGCCCAGTTTATTATTAATAAAGATATAACCCTCCACAGATTATGTGTGAAAAGCAGTGTGGGCGACAACACTAAAACAAAGTATTAAAAAAAAACAGTCTATCCATCAGCAAATCGGATCGTTAATAACCATTTACGTCAAACACTATGACTCGTGAAACAGTTCTCTGCACATGTAAAAAGTATTTTGGGGACTTTCACGGTAAACATCACGAGAATTGAACTTGGCCTTACATATAGCTAATTAAAAATGACCCCTCACTCCCCCTTTCCTTCATTTGCATAGCGTTCGGGGAAAGGTTGGCATTCCCAGGAAAATGAGAGGCTTTACATGTAAACGCAAAAAGGTACCATGTCAATGTTTCTTTCACGAGACAGAAATGTCTCGAGAAAAAGCAAACACTGAAAATTAGCCCCATGTAAAGCCATCACTATTAGTAGGGCAGCAGTGTGGAGTAGTGGTTAGGGCCTCTGGACTCTTGACCGGAGGGTCGTGGGTTCAATCCCCGGTGGGCGACACTGCTGCTGTACCCTTGAGCAAGGTATTTTACCTAGATTGCTCCAGTAAAAACCCAACTGTATAAATGGGTAATTGTATGTAAAAATAATGTGATATTTTGTATCAATTGGATAAGGGCGTCTGCTAAGAAATAAATACTAGTAGTAGTGTTCCAAGGATAAAAAAAAAACATGTATTAAGACTCCTGAATGCAGGAGAAGAAATGAATTGGAAGGCAAGGAGGTGAAAGGGTGAAAAGTTTTTGTTATTTATTTCAGCAGGTGAGGATTTCTGACATGACCCTGGTGAAATGATTGATCCCCCAAAGTCAGTGCAAAATAGGGCTGTAAATAAGGTATTATTGACTAAATAGGATTTCCACAGGCTAGGTCTCAGTTAGACATTGCACCACCGCATGGGGAAAGCAAGGTGAAAGGGTTGTGGCACTGTGTGAGCTGTGCTTTGCATTCTGTGACCTGTGGCAAGTTTGGAAAATTGAGCTTACAAGACACACACACACAGAGGCAAGTTCTGGCTCATGCAAAAGTATTGAGAGTTTAGTCTGTCCGGAGTGATGAATGTAGTGTTCAGGTTGGCTTAAACGCAGAGACAATGAATTTGTCTCTGCTTCTTCACTTTGGTGACAAACAGGTGTAGGTGAGACAGAATCTCACTGTACTAATATTCAAGATCCGGCCTGAACTCAGAGCATCTGAGGTTTACTGGATTAACATCTTGGGTTGGTGGAACAAGGACTATGAACAGACAATCCATTGCCATCAAAAGCATGTAAAGATACACTGCACAAATAGAGCTTCCTTAGGCCTATTCTCAAAGCGTTTTACTGCAATTTCAATAATAATTTATTCTGTTAATCTGCTTTATCACTTCAAATTATTTTTAAAACATCACTAACTACAGAGACCCAGATAAAGCCAGATAGCTTCCACCCTGGCATCTTGCTAGTGACACCACTGTCAGTTGCTGACTTGGGGGATGTTTAGTGAAGTTTGCACATCACACACCATATGCAGCATTATACCTGTGGCACTGCCATTCTGTAGCTAGGCTGGAATATAACATTCTCATCAACATTCTCATTAGCAGTCTGAAGAAGTAGACAAACGTTTCTGCCAGTACCTTCATAGTGTGAGTTTTCCTGAGTTTCGAGAAAATAGATGGCACCTTGTGATATACTGTATATAAATAGGGTACATCACATGATCCTGTTACACAATGGATATTACTGAAACTGAAGATAGCTGTGTTTCCTTCCTGTACTGCATCTTCACTCTTTAGTTGAAAAGGAAAATGCATCCCTGGAGGTGCGCTCCACACCAGCAGATAATTACTCCAGCCACTGATTTAGTGCTGCCTATTACAGGCACAGATGAATAAGGTTGTTGCTTAAAAGGCTCTGGCTAATAACCACAGGTTTGTGAAAGCACAACATCCCACTTCAGCTTGTAGGGAAACAATGGCCTGTCTCAGATCGCTTGTTAGTCACTTTGCTAGTGACCTTTGCTTTCCAGGTTGTAATTTATATAAGGGGCTCCTGCTTGGTGCTGCTCCAGGCTCAGGGGAGACTGTAAATACTTTATTAATACCGTCTCATCCAGCTTTGCGTTTGCTGGCAGAGTGAAAAATGAATGCAATCTTGCAAATAACATGAGAGAATGTGCAGTTTTGAACAATGAAAAGACGTCAGAGGTACAGGGTTGGATTAGAAACAAAGATTGTTCGGAAAAGATTATTTGCTATAAAATGCACTTTGTCAAATGCATTAGAAGATTTAGCAAACTGCTAACAGTAAACAGTGACATCGCTAGCAGGTTCAATTGTTAAGTATACTGTATAGTTCCAAACCATATACGAGACAAGGAACACATTTAACCTTCACTATGTGTGTGAGCGCTTGTTAGACAAACGTCCTTCTAGTTGCATCTTTAAAATCAACTCTAGTGCCTTAATGCTGTGGGAGTCTCAACCTCAGCATTGATGCTGCAGTATGATGCTTTCAGTGAGTTGTTTTTTTATTTTGGGGGGGGAGTTCTGTAAGAATATTTTAGGACAGTCCAATGTCCTTTTTTTCTCGAGACCCTTTAAGGTAAAATATTTATAAAACTAAAACAAGATGATCCCAGGGGACAGCTGGACTTTGTAGCAGATTGTTTACACTGCCTACCCAAGTCCTCCAATCCACCCGACCTGTCAAATGCTTTTATTAGGTTTGGACTGCCGGTCCCATTGAGGTCCTGTCTTATCGTATTAGCACAGCTTTGAAAGCCAGACATAAACTCTCTCTTCACTTCCACTGGATTCTACACCATTTGTAAAACACAGCTGGTCAGGGCTATACTATGCATGTACAGTACAAGCAAAATGAAGAGCTTATGACAGCAAGACTCCTACTTGGTGATCAATATAAGATTTTAGCGACACAATATATATCACAATAGGCATGTTTTTAGGCGGTCTAAGTATATTGTATAAGTTTAATTTTGTAAGTGAAATGCACTGTATGGAATATATATACAGGCCTGCAGTTTGAAAAGGTAAGCACTGGCCATTTCCCTGATTTTTACATGTTTAAATTTAACAGAAACATTGACTTTGAAATTTCAACATAACATTTATTTTTTAATTTTTTTTTTTAAAGGAAATTTATCGCTTAGCTTTCAATTAATTATTTTAGAAGGATCATCATTTGAAGTCCACTTCATTTCCAGGTTGCTTAGCAACAGCATATGAGTTGTTAATCATTGGAGGGAATCTTTTCCACTGCACTTGTTTTGTTCTGAAGACACTGTGTCGTGTAACAACAGTTATTCCTTTAGAAGATTAACCTTCAGTGGATTAGCGTCCCTTTTGAAAGCCAGTCCAAATGGTACCAGAATTTGTATGAAAGCCACACAGTTTGACATGTCGCCATGGTTTTGAAACTGTTCTCATTTAGCATCACTGAAAACAGATTGAATAGGAAACTCAGCCTGCTATATACTATGTCTGTTTATATTCATTATCTATTTTGAACAAAACAATAATATCGTTCCCAGTTTTAGACATTTTTTCCTGGGCGTGCCTGCGCTTCAGTGCCTGGTTGATGGGAGGATCAGCCTCCTAATGTGGGATATGTGGAGGCAGGTAGGGAACATGTGTAGTGGTAGCTGGAGAAATACATGTTTAGACTGTTTTTAGTCTTCATTGCTGTAGTGTTCCAATACAGAAATAAACCATTTGCCCACCCACCTCAGAAAACCGCTGCACTGTATATGGAAGTGAAATGGTTATGGCTTCTCCTGGTTTGACCTGATGACTAATAGAATCGATGAGTTATTATTGGTGTAACGCTCCAGGGACAGCTTGAGGGGGAAGGCGGGCTGTGTTTTCACTCTGAGAAACAGGCCTGCTTTCCCAGGCTCATCTGTTTATCCCTTTGTGAGGTTTAGGGACCAAGGCCCCTGGAGGAAACATTGCAGACCTTTGTAATGCCAGGCTTGTTTCAAAAAGGTCATTTCCCACAATCAGCCTCTGAACCCTTGAAATCGCTATACGACTCACAGGCAGCTATATAAAGCACTGGGTTACATGCCTTCCATACAAGGAACCGCCACAGAAGGTCTTTTGCATTAAAGAAGAATACAAATGAGGAATGCCTGTGTAGCAAGAAAAGCCCTGCTGTTTAATCATATTGTTTGTTTATTTTTAGAACGGAGTCCCCTCCGCCCATGTGCAGTGTATTTTGTATTTGTTTTGTTTTATGATTTGTTTTATTATATTTGAATATATGCGAGCGCCGCAGGATTTATTATTGATGTATAGATGACAGCGTAGCCGTTTTATTTAGTAACGTGGATGGGAAGCCCCATCCACATGGTATTTAAAAACTCGTGCAGAAGGTGGCCATCTCCCGAATTAATTAGGTGATTTAATTTGTTGCTAATCGGGAGATGGTCACCTGTTATAAAAAGCATGCAGCTCTCCAACTCAAAGTGGGTGTTGTAGGTGCGGAGAGAGCAAGAGCGAGAGCGAGAGCGAGAGCAAATTAAAGCAGATATAGGTACAGTGAAGGCTATAGCCCAGCCTGACCTATTGGTTTTGTGTTTGTGACTTTATTTTGTTTAAACCTTTTGTTTTGCTCTGTGAGCAAGTGTTTTTCTGTTTAAATATTTTATTTGTTTTTGAATTAAAACGGCGCAAGCCTTTTTGAACTGCAGTAGCTGGTGTCAGTTGTCCTTCCTGCTCCTGCCGTGACGTCACCGCTCAGCCACCCTGTCACAGCCTGATACAAAACATATACAATTTACTAAAACGGGATTGTGCATTCTACTGTCAGGCTTTTAAAAATGTCCCTGAAGCTTCTAATCCCTCTTTATAAAGTAGAGCCATACCCATTCTGGACTGGAAATCGTATACTGTAAATCCTGTTCAACAAACCTTGTCAAAATAAGAATTATAAGAGGTTCATTAGGGACAGACTAAAATGCTGTTAGTTGGCACGTTTGACTTTTGAAAATACAGTCATTTAGTGACCTAATTCAGTTTTTTACAACTATTTAGCAACCTATTTTTTTTTTGGGGGGGGGGGGGGTTGCTCCTTTTAAATACCGTGCTGCATGCCACTTTAGCTTTATATTGGTGTGATATTTGGGGATGTAGTAAAAGAGGCTATATTTGGGGTTTTTGAAGTTACCAATCTGATCAACTGAACTTAAAGAGTAAGCGGGGTTCTGAAAAATATAGCATTATACATCCCCACGTGTTGCTACAACTGCTAAATTAATGTACCTGTAATTTTTCCTTTCATTATTAACATCCTGACAACGTTTTACACTTACAACTTTAAAGTCTGTTTCAAAGATATTTTTAAAATGGCTGCTCAAGTGCACTGGGGTTTCAGATCTGTCCTCTAAATCACTGCAGGAAGAGCAATAAAAAAAATAAAAAAATACATAACAAAAAGTGCTCTGGCTCTTCTGTTCCGTACCACATCATGGATCGTTATTGCTGTGTTAACTGTTTGACAATGTGGGCAATAATCCTTACACTATCAGTGCACTAGAGCGGACATTTTGAAAAGAGCTTTAAAACAGATTAAAGTGGAAAAAGTTGTCAGGATGTTAACGAAAAGAACAATGACACATACATTATTTAAACAGTTGTAGCAACATATGGGGATGTGTAATGCTATATTTTTCGGAACCCCAATACTTACGCTTTAAGATTTTATTTTACTTAAATGAATTGATATAGAGTTTCTTTAACTCTGTGCATTCTGTACCTAACAGACACATGACACGGCATGACATGTGTCTTTTAAATATTGTTCACTTGGGCATCTAAAGATAGTAGTATGTTGTAGGTTAGATTTTCACAGAGCAGCCATAGGCACATGAGACAGTTCAGTAGCAGCAGACTTAGATCTCTATAGCACCCTTCATAACTGTATATGGATAAGAAAATAAATGACACAATATCAACTTATTACACGGCAGTGAAAGGTCATTATATAAAGCTGTAGCCCTTGAGTCCAGTTCTTCTCAGGCCCAGAGCAGAGATACTCCTGACAGCTCCCAGCGGTTTGTTTAGGCAGCTGAGATGTCAGGTCGCTGGAAGAAACTTCATCAGACAAGAACAGAGCTGAATAAAACACCCTCTCCTTAAGCACTCCAGAGAGCTCAGATCTTGCATCTCAAATGCATTTTACAGTCCGTAAGCCAATTTACATGCTGCCTCTCTGTATCAAATAAAGAAAGAAAGAAATATACGTTTTTATATTCAAATCCAGCATTACATCTCCAGTGACCTAAACCTGATATCTTGAAGCATCTCACTGTTTTGGATGTAGCCTGTTTTATGACAATCACCTTCACAGGAAAGCAGCCGCAGTTGTATGACAATCAATCGCTCATTTAATGATATTGTGTCTAGTATTTAATACACTATCACCGTATATATTTAACAAACAACCATGGAAATTATTATAGAACTACCCACTCAAAGAACATCATAGTTGTAATGCCCTATTTCATTGACTGCAGGAAAATGTTGACTTCTTAGTGAATAGCTTCACAATCCACTTATCAAAGTTTCATTACTTCATTTCTAGAGACTGTTACATTTTATTTTGTGAAAATATTATTGTAGCTGCTTACTCATTCATTTACATCCGCTGGAATCGAGTGGTAGAGAACCAGTATTGGGTAAGCAGCACAGTGGTTTTCTTGAACAGATTGTTAGCTGTTAGACCTCGATTAAACTTTTTGCAATACCCCAAAGGGGCCAATTCAATTGACTTTTTAGCTGAGAAAAATATAATTCTATTCACTGTGGAGATATTAAGCAATGCACTTCATATACAGTCTGTGTAACAATGTATTTGAAAAATAAATACTGGTAAAGCAAATTAATAAGGAAAGCACTGTGCTAAACTGACCAATCCAGAAGCTTCGAGGTTTGTCATCACACCACCCTACTATCCCATCCATCTTAAGGACAGGCAATCGCCATCTCTCTGTCTTAGCTAGTGGCTGGCAGAGGCAGGCTGGGGCAGCAGTATAATGCCACCGCGCTGAGCAGTCAGGCAGGCTTCCATTATCTGCCAGTTTCCAAAGGTCACCTTAAACATGGATTTAGTTAACAGGGTCTGGGAAGAAGAAGGTGCATCTAGGAGTCTGCCATTTAGAGCATGTTAATTTAACAGGGATTAGGAAGCTCCCTGCTTCCCAGCGGGTCAGGATTGCAGAGCTGTATAAGGTGCTGTGAGAGGCATGGGTTTGATACACAATTCTGAAAAGCATTGCCAAATTTTATTCTCTCATGATTATTTTGATTTTGTTACCTTTAGACAAATAAAATAAACAACGCTTTGATTGTTCTATAACCCATACCGTAAATCTTGTTTCATCATGTCCCATATACAGCATGTAGAAACACAAGCACTTTGCCAAGAAGTCTTTATCATCACTCCATACGGTTATATGCTTGTGTCTGCAGATTTATCTAATCATTAGCGAATTTAAAAAAAAAGTCTTTTGTTGAAGACTTAAGTATTTGGGGGCAAAGAAGTGATCTTTTGGTTTTCACAGGCACAGCCTATGAGAACAAAATAAGGGATTTACTATGTGAGTCTTGTAACTGTCTCTCAGGAATTTCTAGTCTGTCTTCCGACTGCCTGACAACCTGATCGCCGTTTCCTGCTTTTTACAGTCAGAATGGATGACCCCCTCACCCCCAAAATGCTGGTCTCAGTAGCCCAATGAATTGTGGGTTTAAATCCTAGTTTTTTTTTGTTTGTTTTTTAAGTCTCAGCTCTATACATATTTTATACTGCTGATCTCTTTATTTTATTATTAGTTATTTTAGTATATTATGTACATTTTAAATCTTTTATATCTACAGTAAAGCTTGTTCCCGCGACCCTATTACAAATGTTAGCTGTGGTTATAAATTATTTTGAAATACATCACATTGCTTGCTTAAACAGGTTCATTGATAGCAGATTGCAATTAACATGCTTTTGCAAATGTACAGATTGGCAGGCCTTTGACAATGTGTTCCTGATTGATTGAATCCACAGCCTCATCAGTCACTGGGGGAATGCTAACTTCATAAGCACTTAACATTGTACACCCCATCGTTAGTCATTGTACATTTCCCGTAAGGCTTTCTAATAGCAGACAGTATTCTGTATCCAATAATATTGTGTACTTAACATGGCAGTTCTATCAACAGGTGAGTCTTAATACTGATGCAAGAAAGTGTGCAAAGGTCATTTTGTGAGGATAGGCCATAGATAGCAGCGTATGTTTCATTATTTTCTCACTTTCATGAATGCAGGTTTTCTGTACTAAGAGCCAATGTGCTATTTTCACTATTCCCCTGATTGTTATGGATTTCAAGTTTTTATGTTATGCGTTTTCAGTAGCTTTTTGTGGTTCTGGTCATGTCTATGGAGTTCTCTTGACTAGTGTGGTGGTCTGAATCTAAATTAAAAACTGCAACTGCACAACATTTGTGGGGTAGAAAATATTTAATTAGCTTTAGCTTGCGTATAATCATTCCGATAAGGCTGTTGGTATAATCACTCTAAATTTGAGTTGGCTTAAAGTCTAACAAGGCCAATTAAAAGTCTATTTGTATTATTAATAATACAGTTGGTACAATACCTGTTTAACATGAATATGATCATAAAGTAAGTGAGCTGCTATTTGCTGTTCATGTATTGTTTTTCTCAAACTCCACATGGCTCTACACTTCTTCATTAAAGCTTAATGATCCTGATCTTATTAGAGACAGCTGTAACTATTTCAATCTATGATGATAAATAGCAATGAAAATGCTGAAATCACAGTGATACTCATATAAGCTGTATTGGAAAGGTAATCAGTCCCATGATATAAATCAATCTTTTTTTTACCCCGTACCAACCCGAAAATCATCCATGATGATATGAGATGCACAGGTCCATCAGTTATCAAATTGAAAGTAACAAACTGTCAAATAACATACAAAAGATAACACTAGACCTTAAAGTAGTCACTGAAATCAAGGTTGCTCTTGAAAGTGAAATGATATTGTATGTGTGCTTTACTAGAAGTTTGCACAGTATTTCCTAACACAACAGATTGTTAGATTCTTTGATGGGTTATTAAGGGTTTAGGTTCTTGCCACCGGATTGGTAGTCAGTCCTGGCTGAGTGATCGTGCTGGGCAATACCTTGCATGCTGTTCTGAAGATAAGCCAAGGCTTCTTAATCCGTTTTAATTATGGCTGAACAGCTGATACAGGCACATTTAAGTCCAAGATTGTTCAACATTGTTCCACATTTCTGAAGAGTCTGAACATATGGTTATTATTTTAATAAAGGACAGATACAGGGTGGGAATGACAGCATTATATCTTCACACCGCACAGCAGAATGGGGTGCAGGCGTGAGTGCTAATATTAAACTGGACGGCACTCACAGGATGCTTGATGATCAGCAGGTAGGTGCAAAAGCAATTTCTCTTTAATTTGATCTTTACGAGATTTAAACATAATTATTTAATGTAATTCTGATTATACCACAGTGTGGTTTTCCATTCGGGTCCATTCGATTTTGCCTCATGCACATACATAATAGATGTACAAGCAAGGCATGCAAAATTTAAATCTGCTAACCTTGTGATAAAGGCAAAATGTGCTCTTTCTGTGCTCTACTTTATGAAATGCTTTTGATATGGTGCATACAGTGTAAAACATATAGCAGACTTAATGCACAGTATACTGTCCTTAAAGGACATAACCACAGAATGAATCATGTACTACTGCATTGGCAAGCTATTAATTAATAGAATTATGCACACTAGGAGGAAACTGTGATTGATTGTTGTCTGTGTTCAGAAAGAAGAAGTAACTTGTACACACATTTCTTTAATTATAGAAGCATTGTGGTATCTCTACACTGTAAAGCAACAAAAACATTTGTTTGGTATAATCTGGTTATCAGCAAGAAACCAAAATTCAATACAGAAACAGGCAAGCATTTAAGTTCAGTTACAGAAATTGTTCCACCGTTATACTGTATTAATTGTGTGACTCTAGAAATGTTTTTGCTAGTTTATTAGGACCACAGTGAACACCACTTAGGACAATTATTCAATCATTACAATAGTATTAATTTGAATGTAAAAATACAATTGAATAATTTAGTAATTTACCTTTTTTTTCTTCTTTTTTTCTTTCACTTCCTGGCCATCTATTTATTACAAACTGTATCTGTGATTATTGCACAGTTAACCTGGCTATTATAACAAGCTTATTATTATTATTATTATTATTATTATTATTATTATTTTATTTGTTATGTATAAAGAATAACTATGATTATTATTGCACTGGCTACTGCTCATTAGGGGTTTAATTCTCATTGGATTTCATTTAAATTACAAAAAAATAAATAAACAATAAGTAAGCATAGGTAGGCAGTCAAAGCAAGCCAAAGTTAAACAAACTGTTGCCAAATTAAAAATGCATTCAGTAAAGCACAATAAAACACGAACCAACTTGGATTTCAAATTGATGTGTGCAAAGATTACAGTTCTATATAAAAATATGTGCATATGAAGACATTTATTTTCTTCACCAATGCTTCATTTTTTTCTCTATTTTACACAGCAAGATATATATATATATATATATATATATATATATATATATATATATATATATATATATATATATATATATATATATAAATTGTACAGTTTGTTGCACTTTTTCATACTGTGCATCTGAACAATATAGTGCCAGTAAATAAGTACACATTTTAAAAAATGACAAAAAAACTGAACCCAAATCAATGTGATTGAGCTGTGGGACGGTAACCCCAGTTCCATTCTGAATTTTTTTTTTGCATATCCCATTTTTGTGCTCCCTTCATGGTAACTTATTTAAAAAAAAAATACTGGTAAAGGGGTTGGACAGGAGAACAGTGGGGTCCAGTAGTAACACCTTATTTGCTCGCATACAGGTTTTTGCCTTAAACCCTATGACGGCTATACGACTGAGCCGTCTGTGTCTTCATCCCTTGTGCTGACCATGCGGACGAGCCCGTGCTTTCTCAAAGGGCTTCTCATTACATTAAGCAATCCTTTACTGCTTGTTTCAGGATTGTCAGTGTGCTGAACTTTAAGGTGGTCGGGTTTCTTCAGTTCTGAGGCCGCCTCCGTTTCGTTTTTGGAGTCAAAGGAAATGGAGGAAGAAGGGGTGGATTGGTCACTATCAGACAGGATGTCCGAAAGGCTGCTCATAGAGCCGATGTCTGATTGGTCGAAGGAGAATTGGGGGATGGAAAGGTGCTCTTTCAGGCAGGAGATCGAGATCCGCTTTTCGGATTTTGAAGGTTGGTCCGCCGTGGGCTGAGCATCTAAAAGGTCCAGGGAGTCCCTGTAAAGAGTGGACTCGGAGGACGGTGTCCTCCTTCGCAACAACATGCTGTTTTCAGATACTTTGGTTAGAGACGCAGCAGGGGCAGAGTTCTCATTCTCTAAGGGAGGATCTATAGAGATACAGGGTGGGCTCATCTTTTTCTTCCTCCGCGTGCCCAGTGAGTATGGAGATTCTGATTGGCCGTGCAGAGAAGAACGCCTCCTATCGTCCGAGGACTGGTCAAAGACAGAGTCTCCATCGTCAATAGAGGGGCAGATCTCAATGGAGTGCCTGCGTGGGTCATCGGTCCATGATGGTTTAGCCAAGAACCCCTCGGTGTCAACGCTGTAAAACTTCTTCAAGTCCTTGTCCTTCATGTTAGCTCCTGCCAGGCTGGTGGCACTGCAGCAGTTCTTCAGGGGGACTGGCGACTGGGTGGGGGAGATGAACGGGGACAGGGAGTGGCTCCTAGCCTCTGACTGCTTGCTCCAATCTTTGGCTGAGCTGTTGATGTGCTGCACCTCCTCATCCGTTTGATCCACCGAATCGAACATGGAGCTGACCGGGCTGGCGCTGCTGGTCTGGCTGGAGGGCCGACTGGGAATGCTGTGCTGGCTGTACACCAGCCTGTGGGTGTGCACGCTGGAAGTGCGGCTGCGGCGGGGCAGGAGGGGAGACGGCTGAGGAGTGCTGTGGGCAGAGACCGCCATGGGCCGCAGAAATGGCAGAGTCAGGCTGCTCTGGACCGGAACTTTGAACTGTAGACTGTCGCTGGACTGGCCGTGAAGGTTGTCCCTCAAATCGTCGCTGTGTGGGTCAAAGGAGTCATGTTTTATTGCCTCCTGTAAAGAAAACAAATAGTTATTTCCTGGAAACTGAAATATTTTATAACTAAAATACAGATGGATTAACAATATACAGAACAGGTCCCTGTTGCAAATGCAATGCATATGCCGTGCAGAAGTCTACCTGTCTTTGCAGAAGCCTGTTGACGCTGGGAGATCGGGAAGCAATCTGTTGGGCTGGGATCTTGGGCAGGCTGCTTTTCTCATGGAGAGGAGATGCAGAGTTTGAGTGAACAGTCGTCACCGGGACCTGGAGCAAAGAATCCACTTCAGCTGCTTCAAACTGCATTGATATCACAGACCCTAAACAAGGAGAAGATTAGAATACTGAAATACCTCTATTGAATGTGTTTAGTTTACCTGGCATCAATCATATACAGGGTGGTGGTGGGGGGGGGGGGGGGAGTTAGGGAACTCTGCACATTAGGGTTATGGTTATAATTGTCCCTAGTACCTGACTGCAGTTCTCCATCAAAAGACTCAACCTCTGTCAGGGGGTAAGGGGTGTTAGCTGACTTCACCGGTCGGAACATGTAGCTATCGTTGGGCAGAGAATGCATTCTTGACACAGAAACTTTCCTCACAGATAGAAGATTCTCCTGCCCATCCTCCTTCCCTGGTCTGCCACACCTAACTCCATCCTGCAAATAAAGAAAGAAAATGAAATGTTTATTCTCCATTGTTAATGCGTTTTATGCATGAACCCAATCACTCCAAATGAAGGAAAATGAGGGTTTAAAAAACTGTAATCGTTTGCATAATTGATGACTTTCAGAGCTAACAAAGAATTCAAGGCTTGGATCCTAGTAGGAAGTGCCACACGCAAAAGGAATGCTCAATAACTATGGAAAAGGATTGTCATGGAAGAATGGAATGTGGATTTTAAAAAACATTTTTTTTGGCTTCATGCCTTTTAGGACAGGTGTTTAATCCCCCAAATCATGACCTTTCCCAAATGTTTAGCTTCCAGTTTGTGACTCAGCCTTGCCACACTTTTAGGTATTTGGTGGAATAGGAATGTTTACATTCTTCACTACGAAATGACTTACTTGTAACATTAGAAATATACTAATACACCATTCACTAGTACTAAAATAGAAACCACCCGCTAGTACTTATTCTAACATTGGATATGCACAGGATAACAAGAAGCTGTTTAATTCCTAAGGAACAGAACCAGGGACTTAAAAACTAAAAACCTAGGGCTGTATTCATAAAAGTGTGTATTTCTTTTAAGCATGTTTCTATTATTATAATCTGTACGACACACACAATTACAGTGTTTTAGCTAGCTAGTAAAGAAAATGGTAAAAACCTTTTAAACATATTTAAGACACCTGTTTATTTTAGAAAAAGTGATTTATAAGGAGTTAACCCCAAGCAGCTATAACTTCATAAAGCACCATTCTTTTTCCACCTGACTCCAAGATGAAGCTTAATGGTGCTCCCTCTGCAGCAGGTCCAGTGAGGATGCTGAACAATCCACTGTAAAATGACTCCGCCAGCAAACTTTTCAGAGGCAGCCAATTATATTACACATTTCCCACTGGGCCATTTGCTACTAGGAATCCAGCGCCTTGAATCCATCTGAAAAACTCAACGGGAGGTTCTCTGACAATCCACACATTAAATGTGCATCTGTTTTCATCAGCCTCTTGGAATGTTAACAGGAGAAAGGTACAGACTTCACATTCTCACAGTTGAATGTGTGCTTCGCAGGTAATTAATTAAGTTTATTGTACAAAAAATGGACATCACTGTGAAAGCTCAAAACCATTCACTGCACCATTAACAGTTAGAGTTGAGAGAGGGGTAGAGCCACTGAACTGAAACAAGCACAACCAAGAGTGTTGTTAAAAATGCAAGACAAACTGATCAGATGATGATCTCTTTTTTAAATTAAAAGTCTGAACTGTAGTGGCATTAAGAATGCACATGCACAGAAGTGCGAACCACTTGCATAATTCACATTAGCATAAACAAATCCAGGCACTTGGAAACACAAGTTATTCCACTATCAGCAGCAAGCCACTGTAACATGATTTCCAGTTTACCATAATGAGAGTGCCCTAAATCTGTAATTCTGAACACTGGGGTGTGAATTATCAGTTCCTGTATTGAACCTAAAGTCTTACTTCTGAGTGTTTTGATACACTAATACACTAGAATAAAGGTCTTGAAACTGTTGTCATGGCTTCTAGCTGCTCAATAAGCAATTATCACCCTACCTTCTTTACTCACCACAGTGTATCAATAGCTTTTCTAAATCTTGGCTCAGATGTCATTGACATGGACATTTCATTAGCTCTCCAGGCTAATTCACCTTGTGCTGTCTGCACAGCCCCCAGAGCAGTGGATGATCCAGAGATCAGAAGGGTTTCAGCAGGCAAAGGCAAAGTGTTTGTCAATCACTCTTGCAGTGGTGCTGCCCTGGTCTGATGCGATCTGTCAAGGAGTTCAGCGGCTGAACAACCTCTGAAAATCGACTATTTTCAAATGCATCAGAAACATCTGGCGCTGCATTTGGCCCTTTGCAAGCTATTGTTAATAAAGCAAACAAGTAGGAATCTGTACAAAACCTGGGAGTGGAAGGTAGATGCAGGTTGTTTTGCTGGGTCACAGTGTTAATGTTTCATTGGGTTTCAAGTTCAGCAGTTAGCTTGTAGTGAGGAATCTAGTTTTATATGTAAACAGGACTATGTTACTGGATGATAAATGGTTAGCTATAATGTGCCCAGTGTCTTCCTTTACCTGTACTGGGGAGTCTGGCCTTGGCCCCACGTAGCTGGCCCTGCTATCAGGGCCGAGCGGCCTCCCCCCTGTTGAGGCGCTGAGCCGTCTCGAAATCTCCATCTCGATCTCAGCGTCCATCTCTGCGTCCTCCTTGGCCTCCTTGTTGCTCTCCTCCAGGTGCTTCATGAGCACGGCCACCACCACGTTGACCAGCACGAACTGTGCAATCAGCACGAAGGTCACGAAGTACACTGGCGAGAACAGAGGCAGGTAGCTCAGGCAGTGCTTGTCCTCACTGCTGCACTCACGCAAGGTGTCCTGGGACCAGAGGAAAGAGAGCAGAGGTTCTGTACCTTACGGACACCACTGCATTCATTGTGTAAGAGGTGGGTGGAGAATTACACTCTAGCAAGATCTCTGGGCTGGGTCATGCTCACTCAGGGCAGACTCAGTTTTGAGTGTGTGTTGCATTCAAATTATCAGCAGTGTGCACTGTATTGTACATTGCATTGCTACATTATTTCATAAAAAAAGGATAAACGATGAATCACCATGTTTATTCCACTTACAAACTTCAATATTATGATAAAAAATTGGAAAGAGACCCATGGTCAGAAAAATCTCACATTACCTGTTTACAAGTAATGTCAATGAGCTGCCTCATAACACGAGAGGCAACGAAAAATAAAAGCCAAGTCAATAAGAAAAATAATTGAAGATTTAAATTCTTACCTTCATTATGCCGTTCCAATTATCCCCAGTGGACACCCGGAACAGTGTAAGAAATGCCATTCCAAAGTTCTCAAACGTAGCGTGTCTGCTTAAACCTTCACAAGGGTTTTCATCATTACAAACTGAAAGAAAAGGAAGAGTCATTTTTTAAACCAGTACACTGGTTTAACATTTGGGTCCTTGTTCAATTAGGCAGTATCAGCAGAGTTCCTAAAATGTCTGATAGTTCTGACAAAGACTTGAGTTTTACATTAAAATAGAATTTCAAGGTCAAGAGAGTTCTGGTATGTTTTTAATTTTTAAAGAATGACCTGCTTTCTGAATTGGAAGGATATTTGTCACTCTGCCGCCTTCACTGATCGCTTTTGTACTACAATGAAAAAAATGACTAGCATAAAAAGGACAGACATTTTACAGTAATTCCTGCTAGCATTGAATAGAGCACTATCACAGTTTGCTTCCTTTTACTGCACCCTTTGAACACCCCAATAATAATAGTTTAACCTACATGCTCAACACTATGGCGTTAGGAGGCAGTTTTAATTCCTTAGAAAAGCTCAGTGCTGCTGCCATTAGATTTATTTTTATACACAGCAGTAGCAGTGGCAGTGGGCTGGTTGAGCCTCTTAATTTTTTCTGTGTTACTCACTTAACTTCCCGAAGAGCTCCACTCCCAGAGCTGCGTAGATGAAGAACAAGAGCATGAAGAGCAGGCCGAGATTCCCCACCTGGAGACGAGACAACGAGGCTTAAACAAGACCAGACACATTCCTGCCTTTCTTTAGCTGCCAGCAGTCTATGTAAATAGGTCACTGTTAGGTGATTATGAAGAAGGAGATAGCATTTGAATGATTTGCAATTTGCTCAGTTCGGGAATGGAGAGGAAAAAACTAAACAAAATTATAAAAGTAATAACAGGGATGGAAATAAGACTCCCATTGCACAGCAGTTTGATCCATGTCTGGTTTTGCTATGAGTTTAATAAGACACACCTGCTTGTTACCTCTACAATGGGGATAATCAAGAACATATTAAAACCTGGAATGGGTGAAACTGCTGTGCAATATGAGTCTTATTTCCATTCCTGAATAATAATAAACAATTCTCCCAGAGAAGGGTGTAACACATATAATTCATACATAATACATTTAATTAAATTCATGGATCCAGGAAGATAGATGAGCAGATAACAGATTAAAGCAGCTATCCAGTACTTTGGTGCTATATTTTCATCCTTCCTTCCAGTTCCATAGTGACATCAGGCCTGGTTAATACAGTCTATGTTTTGTCTCGGTGACCTGACATTGATATTTTCTGCATCATGGTCCACACGTTGACATTTCAGCCATCCGTGTAAACAATGTGTCAATGTGCCTGTCAACAACAATGCGTCACTGGGAGCATAATCAAAGCTAAAATGTAACCTTTGTCTCAAGAAGCCTTAATAGAGTAGCACCTGCTGGGGACTGCAGAGTTGGAAGCCTTTTAGAATCAGATTTTCAGATACCTTATTTAATCATATTTCCAGTTACCGTGAATTAATTTAATCTTGCTGTTCATTATTCAACCCCCAAAAAATCAATATCTCTACATCACACAATACACTACAGAGGATGAATAGACAATAATAATAATAATAATAATAATAATAATAATAATAATAATAATAATAATAATAATAATAATAATAATAATAATAATAATAATAATAATAATAATAATAATAATAATAATAAAAAAGCCAGGTTTACCAGGATCAATTTCACCTCTGCCCAAAATAATACTTCTGTGTTGTGTTTTATTGCCAATAAATAGATGAAAGTTGGATGCATAAACAGATAAAGCTACATATGTTTCGTGTTTATTTAAAGATTTTGCATGGTTAAACTGAAGAATATAGCAAAGCCCGCATTCCAACGTGTGAGCTACAGATTCTGTAGATACATTCAAGCGATCATAGAGTGACAGACAAACACACCTTTTTCACAGAGCATGATCCTTACCTGAGGCAACGCCTGCACCACTGTATCCAGCAAAGCTCGCATCCCAGTTGCCATCTTTAATAGCTTCAGAACTGAGAAAACAGGAAATCAGAAATCCATTACTGCATGCATTGTGAAAAAGGTTTTTGCCAGGGTTTATGTTCACATTGTTATTTTGAGACTTTGACTGCTTTGTGCAAAACCAATCAACTCTGAGGGACACAAGTGATATACTGCCCAATTCCATCAGAAGAAATAATGATCAGAATGTGGCCAGAGTCAAATCAATATTATTATTTGCAATCGATTCAATAAGTATTCAACCCCCCCCAAAAAACACTTAATCATGGAGTAGTGCCCTGCATATTTAAAATGTAAAATTGCAATTGTTTAGTTATATCACATACACAAAGTTATTGCTTTTGTTTAGTTTGGTCACTCACTTTGTTAATGCTGTATTTTAAATATTAAGCATGCTTAAGTCAGTTAAAGCTCTTATACAATGTGTATTAAATGTGCAAGCAACACATATATTGATGTCAGTGTGCCATAATACAAAACTCAAATAAGGATGCCAAACAGAAAAATAGCAGATTAAAAGCTGTACCTCTTGCGATTCTTAGCACTCTCATGATGCGGATGATGGTTGGGTTAATTGGAAGAGAGGCATTCATTTCAATTTCTTCCAATGTAATTCCCATTATGGACAGAAGTACAATGGACAGATCCAGCTGGTTCCATCTGTCCAAAAAAAAAGAAAAAAAAGACTAAATGAAGGAAGCTAAACTGATCAATTCTACATACATGCGAAAATTTCCTAACATATTCAAAGAATCATTCAATAGAAAACAATCACTCCTAATTAATCTTACAAAATAAATAAATAAAAAAAAACATAAAATCCAAATCAAATCAATCAGACCGACACTGAATGGATCTGACATTCTCCCTGCACTCAGTCAGTGTGGCACTTTGGAAAAGGTAATTTCTAGGAATTTCTAAATTCAGATTATGCCAAGCGACGACATTTGAATTGAATTCTGAGGATCTTGGCTTGATTCCTAGTAAAGTCCATAGCAATTATACCATCATCACAACTGGCACGGAAATAAAATATACTAACGTTACATTTGCACCAGTTCCCTTCACCTTGGCCTGTCATTCACATGCTTTGTAAAGCAGCTTTGAGATGCTGCTGTACTTCAAAGGCATTGCGGAGTATTGAATTAGATTGCCAGGGCCACTCAAAGACGCCGCTCTTGTCATAGCTCCCATTCCCCCCAGTACCACTTTTGACCCGAGGTAATTTCAGACATTCATCACATTACTAATAACAGTCATTCTTGTCATTTTGCCCCCTCCATAGTTCTGAGCAAAATTAAATATATGGCTTTAGGGCAGCAACAAGAGCAGAGCAGGTATTATTATAAGCTGTCCTTTCATCTTGTCGCCCTGAGCTGTCCAAGATGGATTTCTTTACACTGCTATGAGCTGACCATGCCCAGGTAATGCAGGTAATACATACAGTACACTGGTTAATTTACTTTGTAATGTGATACTTTGTAACAACTGTAAGTCATCCTGGATAAGAGTGTCTGCTAAAAAATAAATACATAATAATAATAATAATAATAATAATAATAATAATAATAATAATAATAATAATAATAATAAAAACCCCTCATTTCCTCAAACAGGACAGCCCTGTAAAAAGAGCTGCATGTCGACTTATATGTCCTGCATAAATACATTCAAATGTTCTGGAAAATGATTTTTATATTCGTCTATCTTATTAACCTGTTGACACTTCTATTTCTCAATCAGCAGTGTTGTTCAAACCTGTGACATCACAGGCCAGCATGTTGTATGTGTAACTACACTGTGCACATGATGGGTGCTGGCATTTCTCATATTTACATTTAGCACACATGTATGCGCAGTTCAGAACAGAAGTAAGAGGATGTATGAATACATACACACACACACAGTGTTAAGAAATATACCATCCATCATGTACTGTACCATCAAACTAAAAATACATTAGTATAAACCCTCCAAGGGCACAAAGAGAGACGCCTGTAGTCAGAAGTGAGAGGCAACAAACTCAAGCCCTGCGAGAATATTTAACTTTCTTTCTGTCGTGATCCGAAGTAACTGTCAGTTCAGTTGAGTATGGCTGAGTAAGCATTGTGTTTTAGGCAACACTTTTATGTAACACTAGTCAAAACACATTATCTGCTTACAAATATATCTTATCTTTATACACTGTACATGGCAATTTAAAAAAAGCAAGGTGTCATATTTCTGACCTCTGGAAAACTGTGCAGTGGGTTGTTTAAGCCATGTTTTCCCCAGTAGGACGACTGAAAACAACTTAACCCAATCTGAACCCTTGACATGGATGAAATGTTTAGACCTTCAAATGCACTTCTAAAATGGCTCATAACTATAGGGAAATCTGAAATACCCTGTCTCCATTGGAATTGAAGGGGTCTCTGTCATTCACTTGTATTGAAAAATGATAATTCTGTTCCAGGATTACTGGTTGTTAAGCACGGGTGACTATAAACACAAGGACGTTCCTGGTATACATCAAACAAGAATAACCCTTCCAAATCATGCAGTGTTTATTGCTTGCTGTCTGTTTGACACAGGAGTATTAAACTAAAAATAAATCAATTTCCAAGGTAGAACACACATTTGAATTGATCTAATAAAGTGCCTTCCATGTACTGTATGTGTGTGTCAAGGCCCTGTGTAGATAACAAAAATAACGACAGCTTAGGTCACAGTAACTAGTCTTAAAAGCTGGAAAGAGACTGCTGAGGATCTGTCGGCAGAGTGTATCTCAGATAAGTAGTGTAAAAGGAAAAGCCCTGCTGCTTAGGGACCTGAGCTGAGCTGAGCTGTGCATTGGTGTGGATGAACTACTTTGGATGCCAAAATACCAAGGGCCTGAACTTACAAAGTTTGTAAAGAAGTTTACTCTAAACAAGCCTGTAAAAAAAAAAAAAAAAAAAAAAAAAATCAACCGGTTTACTTAAAAGAAAAAAAAAACCTCCTCCGATAACATAACATGACATTTTACCTGTCTTTAAAGAATCTTCGAAACCCAAATGCCACCAGTTTTAAGATCGCCTCGAACACAAACACTATGGTGAACACGTAGTTGCAGTATTTCAGGGCCTCATCCAGGGACTGTGGGGAAATACAAACACAAAAACTGTGACTGTACCAGAGAACTCAATAGCAGAGTATCAGTGATTAATCTGCATACAGAACTGTGGCGCCACTGGCATTTTAATGATTGCATTTAATGTCTATTACCCCCCAGTCCTACAATCCAAGCACACCTGCTGGACACTGTCCACATTAGATTTTGTCCTACTGCCACCGAAATGTTTGCAGGGTATGCTGCACACCGAATAATCACTACAGTCAAGCAGTGTCAGGGTTACAAGGCAGACTTACAATACATATCTTTAGGGCTTGATTAAAATGACCAGAGCTGGGATTAAAATTGTACATAGTTAGTACATAAAATAAATAGAATAAAATAAAAATTAGAATGGATGTATCCTTCAAGACATCACAAAAATGTACTGCCCTGAACAGCTGCTCTTTAAAGAGCTAAACCCTCACCTTGAACACTAATGAATGACCTGTCCATTGCTGAGGGGCTGTGGTAGTTTCTCAGGGGAATGGACTATGGAACAGGGTCAGCACCTCTGGCCTTTGAGAAGGGCCACCGGATCTTTAACATCCATAAAGCACACAGGGAATTAGCTTGACGTTTCATGTATCTTGTCAGGTCCCTCATAGACCTTTTGGATTGTTTGTTTGATTTGTGTTTCCCTTTAAATATAATCAGCACCTTTTCCATTAACTCACTTAGCCATGTTGCTAAATATAAATCCATTGGTGGTCAAACACAGTGGTTTCTTAAATGTATGACACTTTTAATTACATTGTACTGTGGTAAATCTGCATGCTTTACTGTGGTACCTTAGCTTGTTTTGCTTTACATTGCATTAGCTATATATGCATCATCTTTTCCTAAGAAACTGCCACAAAAATTCAATGATGATGTTTTAATGTAAACGGCTTGCCGTATGCTGCACCACGCCACATCACAGTTCACTTTTTCACAGCCCCATTTTCATGCAGTAGCCACTGCTTTTACCTTTGGCTGATGGTAGTGCTCCATGGACATGGTGACAACATTAATCCCAATGATGAAGGTGATGAAGAGGTCCAGGTAGTGGCTGGTACACAAAGTGTGGATGTAGAGTCGGGCAGGAGAGTAATTGGCATAGTACGGGCGGCGCTGGGCTTCTATAAACAAGAAGACACAGCACAGGACATCAGAAACCAGCAGTATACTGTACAACAGAGCTGGCTCTGTGACTCTTAACAATAAGCGGCTTCCCATGTGAATTCAGCTTACACTGCAGTTATTGGTTCTAAGTGTGGAATGCATCAGGATTTTCCTCAAATAGCATTTTGACTTAAACAAATTTGATGTACAAATTATCTGTAACAATGAAGTTCATCTTCAGGGTTTAGTTTGGGAATATTTTAGTGCCAAATTACTTACACAATAAAAAGAGACTAGCAGAAGATTAATATTATTATTATTATTATTATTATTATTATTATTATTATTATTATTTATTTATTTATTTATTTATTTATTTATTTATTTATTAGCAGACGCCCTTATCCAGGGCGACTTACAATTGTTACAAGATATCACATTATTTTTTACATACAATTACCCATTTATACAGTTGGGTTTTTACTGGAGCAATCTAGGTAAAGTACCTTGCTCAAGGGTACAGCAGCAGTGTCCCCTACCAGGGATTGAACCCACGACCCTCCGGTCAAGATGCCAAATGGATGGATGATTATATATATATATATATATATATATATATATATATATATATATATATATATATATATATATATATATATATATATTACGTTTAAACATTTCCTGCCCACTTATTGTGAATTTCCACCTAGCATCCAGCAAGTACAATTGGGAATATATTAATTTCACCACCTAGTTTAAAAAAAATAAAATAAAGATATGAATAGGCAAATCCTACAGCATTATTTATCACTTTGTTAAACTTGTAGAGATTGGTTTGTGATCCTGGGAATGGAAAAATAGAAAAACAGCTCATTGTAGTTTAAAAAACCCAAACTACCATAGCTCCTGACCAAAAGGCTACAGTTTTATTACTACTATTCAGCCATAATTTTAAATTCTATTAAGCAAAATCATTATTCAAAGCACTACTGTTTGTCAAATTTTCAAGCAAACAGGCCCGGGGGCTAATCAACTGTTGTAATTACTTTATTTAGATTCCAAAACAGTAACAATAAAAGTACATTAATCTCTTGTACTTATTTTTTGTTGCACCATTGCCTGTCAATACTTTCACTAATCATATTTGCTTTGCTACTTATTTAAAAGATCATTAAAGCATAGCCCAATCCAATTCTTATAAAGAAACAAAAATTTTAATTTCTAAAAAAGTTATTTGGTTACATGTTTCATGCATCTGTCCCATGCATTTGCTGCATTTGTTGCATTAAGGCATGCAATATTCAAATTAACATGCGTTGCTGCCTTGCAAGTTTAGGGCAGATGGGAATCTTCAGGTAATACAGTAAAAAATAAATAAATACATAAGAGTTCTCATCAACACTGAACACACTTCACAAACCATCTTTCTGAGTCTGCCACTTATAAACAGATGTTTAGAAAAATGCAATTTCCAAAAGCAAACACTATTTTTGTTCTTTAAAGTCAAAATCTACAGCTAATATACAGGATACTGTGGGAGGATGGACAAGTGATACACAAGACCTGAACTGCCACACAATACTACACTGTAATAACTGTTCTTTTACTATACTACTGTAATAATGACCATACTCAATCAGTGTTCACAGAGCTTTTTATACCACATTTATATTTTATTTGTTTTTTAACCATTATTTTTATTCATTTTCCAATTTTCTCCCAATTTGGAATGGCCAATTATTATTCAAGCTGGCTCACCGCGGCAACCCCTGAACTAACTCAGGAGAGACGAAAACGAGTGCCATCCGCTTTTTTTTTCACTGTGCAAGCACGCCGTACAGCCATATTATACTGCTTGTTTCTTTCAATAGACAGCACTGTTTCTTTCCAGTGCTATTGACTGCAGTGGTGGAATAACTCCTTCAGTGGGATGTATAGTGCTACAATGGAAGAGCCTATAGGTGATTAATTTATAGAATTAACTAAACCTGTGGCCAAAAGTTTTGCATCATCCTATAGAATTAACTAATTTTGCTTCATAAAGTTGAATGAAAACCTGCTGAATAATGTTATGTTAACATATTGAATTACATGCCGCTTTGTAGTTTTCCATATACTGAAAATCTAGCAAATACTGTACTACTGTTATGGCTTCTGGTAGACTTTAGCAATCTCATTTTGTAATTTCTTTGATATATTTCTATTTATGTTGTTTACCTGCTTCCTGACTCATCTAGGGGATTTCTCTTTGATATGTCAGTTTCTGTGATCCTAGTGTATTTCCTGGGGATGCACTGGACAGCATGTCTGATCATGATCTTCCCATGAGAAATCGACTAGCTACCAAGATGCAACACATCCTTAAAAAGTCCATCATGTACATTTGGACACCCAGATTAGCGTTAATCTTGGACTACCTCACCTAAAGTCTGTGAAACCATCTGACTGTATTTAATCCGGCACATTTTCTGCTGTTTTTTTGCATACTGTCTATATATGCTATAAAGCCTTTATACAGTCCTGATACCTGAAGCTGTTACTAAAGTGCACTGCTGGCAGATCAGCAACTGTGATGGCAGACTGACAGCTTCCAGCAGCCTGCTATGAGGTTCAACAGAAGCGATATTAAAAACAGCAGGGCTATGGGGATTCAGATACATAGCTTTTAGCTTTTTAGATCTTCTTGGTGGACTCGCTGACACAGGGAAGATGGAGAGAGAGCTAACACTTCAAATCAATTAATTATGTATCTGCACAAGCAAACTGAAGGTTACTCAGGGTTTTCAAAAAACCTTAGGAGAAACTTTCACTTCACACAGACCAGAAGGTCATCAAATATCTGCACATTCTTGACCCCAATGTGCTTGGGTGTTCTTTTACTACCTTACTGGAAAAAAACCAACACACACTTGAAAACCTACCATTAGTATTCCATCCTGGGGGCCTGTGTGTGCATTAAAATACATGTAGGGGCTAATTTAATCTACATTACCGGTTGTCACTTTGGTTTAAATTGTGTGGAATGAGCTGTTTCTTAAACACATTAGCCTACCGTGGAACTGTCAATAAAAGCAAAGTTAACTCTGCAAACATCTCTCACATGTATGGCAACAGGAACACTGTAAACATTAGTATGCTTACCTTATGTATGGAATTTATAATAAAAAAAATTACAATAGGGACATAATAATGTAAGCACCCACTGCCCTTCATGGAATAAATCTCAGCTCTCCCCTCTAAACAGGAAAGATGTTGCAATGTGGTTCACAGTGACCTGGCTTTCTGAACTGAACGGAGCACTGTCACAGGCATGATTAAATCACCACCTGTATAATTAGAAGAATTAATTATTTTAAGTGCTGTGCATACAGAGGACTGCGTCAGGATGTATGTTTGAAGCCCATATCGATCACAAGTCTTGTCACTTCAAGGTTTAAGTGTCTTCATCAGCAAACACTGACAATGAGCAATGTGTGCTTTTATCTTTTCCAGTTTATAAACCATGCATAGAACTACTGAGGGTTCCCTTTTTCTCAGTTAACCAGTTGTGGTTCTTCATTTGTGATTTTGTCAC
Organism: Acipenser ruthenus; assembly: GCF_902713425.1. NCBI lineage: Eukaryota > Metazoa > Chordata > Actinopteri > Acipenseriformes > Acipenseridae > Acipenser > Acipenser ruthenus. Next base: position 8,071,147 of record NC_081210.1, read on the forward strand.
ATCTGTGAAAAAAATAATTGTATTTGCTATGCTGTGGGTGCTTGTAATAACTCTGAAAAGTCCAAACTAGCCCAAGGCCTTAATTAGTTTTTACTGTGTTTTACACTCAGGAGACTGAGTGGTATCATTTAATTCTAGAGCCATTCAAAAGCAATTCCATATAAACTTTAGAAGTATAGGCCACATTTAGAAGATAGCCTTACCAGCTATCTCTAACACTCATTTGCAGTAAACAAATGTAAATGATAGATTCCACATTTTATCCACATCCAAAACCCAACATTAATTCAGGTACAGAACCATCATAATTAGCAGACACAGCCTGGCCAATATGAAGAACTGTTGAATGCCTCGTAAATTATGCTCTCTTCTCCTATCAATTAAATAGGAAATCGGCAACAGCCTAATGGTAGGAATGGGTTTTGTCATTTTCTTTTCTTTCTAAAGTGTGAAAGATAAATCAAGCCAACTGTTTTGTACATTAGATTAGGTTACTGTATTTTGTAAGAACCTGGGATTGCATGACCTTTTTTCCTGTTTTCCTGCTCAGTAGTGCGTTTTCAAGCCAGCTGCTTTGCCATGCCCTCATGCAGCATGTGTGTGGCATGCAGGGGCATGCTTTATGTTAACATGATGAGAAGATTCTTATTATCACTCTCTTTCATTCTCTATCTCTTTCTCTCGGCACAGTTCTGACAGATTACAATTGTTTTATTTTCAGATTATGGAAGCAGGCAGGGCTCAGAAAGATATTCTACCGACCAGACACGTATATCTCCTTACTCCTGCGCTTTTTCTCCAGCCGCCGGAGACGTTTCTCCTCTCGGAGGCGTGCCTCCTCTGCCTCCTGGTGCTGACGGCACTTGTGGAAGTTCTCCACCACCACGCCCACAAACATGTTGAGCACGAAGAAGCTGACGATCAGCAGGAAGGAGATGAAGAACAGCAGCATCCACGGGTTGTGGTTTCTAACAGGCTGTCAGAAACAAATGAGGAGAAAAACAATTCTCCAGAAGTGGAATAGAAGAAGTGAAGACAAGTGCAATTTTAAAGAAAAAGGTAAGGTCTATTATGTTCAAGGACATATTGCTGTCAGTAGGTGTTGTATTATAGTGCATTGATTTTTATACACAGATATCAGATCTGACAGTCAACAGACTACAGGGAGTTCCAAATGTCTCTCCTATCAGGTGGTGGATACTGGGGGTATGACTTAGCAGCAGGACTAGCATACACAATACTAGAATATAACATTCTGCAAGACTCGATTCATGCATTGCTTGCCTACTTGCTAAGCTGATGAAAATACAGAACCACAGGCCCCTTCATTAGGAATGTCTTGGTTTGTATATGCATTTTTTTAATAAAATCATTACTTTATAATATAAGGAATGAATGACATCCAAGTGTAAGGCAACTAAAACATTGAACCAGGACTGAGAAAGTTTATAATGTCCCATATAATGAGGGATAATTAAAACAGTTATGGCCACTAATTCGGTATTTTGGGGGCCAAGTTGCCATCGGAAAAAAAGCTAGAATGATAAGGAATAAAGCCTAAGGAGAACTACAAATACAAGAACAGAACAATTTGAACCCAAGACCGGACACATAACAGCCAACTTTCTAATCCTAAAACAATGTATACATTCGTTGTCCTTAGAGAAGAGCAGCATGAAGGAGATGAAGCTTGGTGTGCTCTAATTGGAAGCAGTGTGGGAGAGAAGAAATAGATATGACACCTAAACCTTGAAGGATTTTGACCAGTTTCACAGCGGCATTTCCTCATTGTACTTGACTCAAACAACTTAAATTAAAACTGCAGGTAACTGCAGTTTGGTAGTCTTCCACATCAGCCCCTGCATACTGTATTATTCATTATCTTGTTAGCCATTTATAGATTTAAAAGGTCATTACACAATTAAAGAAACAATCCACTACAAGAGTAACAGCACTCTAACTTCCAACCATTTTGGATACTATAGTCTGTCCAGAACCAGGCAACAACAATACAATGCATTTACATTCCAACTACTTAAATAAAGGCAGTGTGAGGCACAGGCGATTCAAGAGGTACAGTAAAGGGGTTATGTTATTAAACATCCCTGACTCTGAATCATCGTACCTGCTGATCTATCCCCACGGCATCCAGACCATCGTACATGATGTTCACCCAGCCATCCTTGGAGGAGAGCACGAACAGCGACATCAGGGCCTGCAAAGCAAAGTTCACACATATATACTCGCTTCCTTAGAGCTTAGCTCATAATCTTATAATATACTGCAACTGTTTCAGTTAAATGAACAGATACCTTGATATGGGTATGAAATAGCATAGTTCTCTTGACTAATGTATTCTACTGTACTTCTTGTTTAGATTCACTTAGTATATCATTTACTAGTCCAGTCATCACATTCTGTTGTGTTTTTCTTTATTACACATTTCACATTGATAAATCATTCCATATCCCCCATACCTGTCCCAAGTTGTCAAAGTTGTACTTTCTCCGAATCCACCGGTAGTTTGTTTGCAGGCAGTCAGATTTGTTGGTTATGTTTTTTGTGTCAAATCCATCACAGTAGTAAAATTTTCCTTTAAACAGCTGCAAAATAAACGGTAATTCAACTAACAGCTTGTAAGGTTTTGATTTTAAATACTATTGCTGGTTAAGTAAATCCAATGACAGCTGTTGAGGTTGTAATGCAAAAAAGAAAAGGACATGCCTAATGCACATGCCTAAAATGATTTGTGTGTTTACAAACTGTTAACCCATAAACCATTTACAAGTAGTTAAAACGATTTCCTATTCTGGAAGGTCACATTGAACATTGTTGAGGTTTAGCACACTGACCTCAACAATGACAGCTTGAAAGAATGAAAGAAAAAAAAGAAAGACGCTGCTACAGTGTATTCCTGCTAGCACTGTAAACTTGACTTGAACCCCATAGTTAATTAATGCTTATTGGTACTGTACCTGCACCCCGAGGATACCGAATATGATGAAGAATGCACAGCAGATCAGCACGATATTACCAATGGGCCGAAGAGACGTTATTAATGTCTCTACCACCAGCTTGAGGCCTGGAGCTCGGCTAATGACCCTGCAAGGAATCACAATGCCACAGTGTCAACAAGTGCTCATCGTGTACAGAAACTGAATGCTGCTTGACATGCTCAATAGTTTGTTTTGATAATTTGATAACTTAGTTATTCCACACTTATTCATAATAAACCCCAAGAATTACAAGAACAGGGAACGCCATTATCATGAGTTGATAATTAATCATTAATGTTAATAAAAGTTTTATTACATCGTTACTAGTTTTATTTTCCTTATGGAAATATGATACATCTTTGCATGACTACAGCGTAATCATTGTTTAATATATTTTTGACATGTTTTATTCATGTCTAACACAATTAATATATCAAATGAGAAAAATTAAATTAGCTCTCTGCTAAAGTTATTTTGCAGATATAGGAATCCTTGAAGGCCTGAACCAACTCTCTCTCGATGGCTATTTCCTTGCTGAACTTTCTTTTCATATTGTGTCATTTTTTTAAAATAGTGGAAGCACAATACATTTTAATGATCAAAACAGAGACTAATGTGGCTATGACATTTAACTAATATATTAAAATAATACAACGTAATAAAATCAGAATTGTCAGATAAATCACCATTATGATGTGCACATCTAGATGTGCCAATAAACACTGAAGATACTATGTACTTTCTCATTTATCTGTCATCAGTTCCCTTGTGAGCTACCATGTGGAAACAGAATAATGACTTGACACCAATATTCTCAATAAACAAAGATTATGAAAGAATGTACTCCTGTGTCCTATTGACCAAACTAATTAAAAAATAACAGTAATTTATTTTACTATAGTGCTTAAAAACTGAAAACATAATTTACTCCAATCCTTTACTAATAATAATCAAAACTGTATTAGGCCACTTCCATATAAGGATCACCAATCTACAGTGAGCACTCTGATCAATCCATGACCCGTAGTTCTGCTATTTGTTTTGCTGACAGGAGAATTGGGATACTGGGCCTGTGTACTGTAAGAAATGATAGTAAGGAGTAAACAAAGTCTTGCTTTTCCTTTGCAATACAGAATTTCTCCTACTTAACTAAGATTGTTGTTTGAATTGTCTTCCATGTAATGCATGCCTTCTCTGTATCACCTTTCAATGAAAACACCTTTTCCAGTGATCACAGTAAAGCATATCACACGTCCAAACATGCTTTTAAAACTGACTGGACGACAACAGGAGGCTGTGATCAGGGTTAAGAAGGTATTCCAGCCATGCATGCCATGAATGGAGTGGCATGTAAAATTAAGAGCGCTTAATAAATTTAGTCCAAAGAAAACTCCATGAGGAAAAGTGAGGTCCAGCTCTCACCTTAGCGGCCGGAGTGTTCTCAGCAGTCGAAGAACCCGAAGTATCCCAAGAATCTTTGCTCCCCCAGCAGAGGCCAAGGAGACAATGATATCAATTACTGAGACAAAGACCAACACCCCATCCAGAATGTTCCAGCTGCTCTGGAGGTAGGTATTCTCACCCGAGAAGAATCCCAGAGCAACAACCTGTAAGCATGCCAGACACCGATGAGAAACATTGCACTGCCAGTAGGTGTATGAGGAACAACACAACCTCAAGAGACACCAGACCTTTAAAATAAATTAAACAATCGCTATTCAAAGTGGATCAACGATAGATTTAAATCAATTATGTTGCACAGGACATAATAGCCACAAAAACGTATGTTTCAAACAGAGAACACCCCCCCACAAATCAATGGTTCGGGAGGGTGGGAATAAGGAAATTCACAGAGATGGACAGCTCTGACCAGTAGCTATTTTTATTCTCCACTTACAAGCATCTGACTCAAGAGGAGGTCAGTCAAGAGTCTGAAAGCTTGCATTTAAGGTACTGTGATAACGAATTAAAACTTTTAATTAGAACAGTGGTTTTGTGTTTCTACCTACAACATGACCTGAATGCCGTAGATCCTGAAAAAATAATTGGGTTGGTGACAGTTACGTTTGTGTGAGCCGTGGCTGTAGTAATCCCATTGTGGCACTGGTACAATGTCGCACTGGTGTATTAGTTGCTCCCCCCTTTTTAGGGCCCCTGAAAAATGCCTAAAAATCGACTTATACAACGTTTTTTACAGTAATTTGAAAAGAAACGTAGTCAAGATTAAACTGGATTTAGAGTTTCAATTCATGTTACAGCTGATTTTGCTTTTGCATTTCCATTAAACCTAGAAGCCTATGTATCTGTAGTTTTGAGTGGAGTTATCTTTCACAGACCTGTATACAGAGTTAAAACATGTTTTATATCATTTGGTTTCAGCTGCAGTTGAACTTTTGCTCCTATACTTAGTAATCTAATTGTATACTAAGTGGTATGCAAATTCAATTTAAGGGTGCTTGTTTTCTTTGGTAGTCAACTTCTCACATGAGTACACAATGCAATTTCCACGCAGAACATGTCCTGACACATTGTTGTCCAACAAAATATATGGCATTGATACAAAACCATTATATTGAGGGAATGCTGCCAGGAAACACTATTCAATTTGCTACACTTATTATATCTAATAGAGTATTTGCTTTATACTTGAGACTCTTGTGAGAAGATGAGAAGAACCAACAGAGGAATTCTACCTTGCTAAATGAGCTGTGATGCTATTGGTTGTTTGGTATCTCCAGTGAAAGTCTAACACTTTCTCTAGCTGGAGGAGACAGCAAAATCAAGCACTGTGTCTCCCCTGTCCCTAGATAAACCTATCTGGGCTTTCTCAAGCTGGCAGATACTGATATACATTTTAATTCTTTTTAAAACGATCATCATTTCAATTTTCCCCTAGTGGTAATTACATTCACCAAGCCACAGGAGAGGTCTCTCAGTAAATTAGAATGAACATTTGCTGTTTGCTCAGCTGCCAAGTAAAACATTAACTGTTACTGCATTAAACATACAGATATGTAAATGACAAAGGTATGTCAGTGCTATGGATAATATCAACACATAACACATTATGACATCATGAAAAAGTAGGTCATCATGACCTACATCTATAGCATGTTGAATAGCGCATCATAATGTAACCACGTATTTCAATACCAGACCTCCAAAGGCCTTCAGTAGTTCAGCCAACAGTGATGGAAATAAGACTCCTATTGCATAGCAGTTTCACCCATTCCAGGTTATAGGTAACAAGCTCAGGCGTGTCTTATTAAACTCATAGTAAAACCAGGAATGGATCAAACTGCTATGCAATGGGAGTCTTATTTCCATCCCTGAGTCAATCAGGTGTTTCAGTAACACGAATCAGGAGGTCACCGTGACCTAACCTCAAAGTATAACTTCTTTTGCTATACCTTTCAATGCAAAGTTGAATCAAATTTGGGCAATGCTGTTCTGAAAATCCCAATTTTTAAACTGTAACAACCAATAAGTAAAACTACGTTATAGGAAGAAAGACACCTACCTTAACTGTCGTTTCCGTAACAAAAATGGCAGTGAAGATGTGATTAGAGACACTTAGAAACACCCTCTCCTTTATAAACAAGAAGCATGAAAAAAGGATGAAAAAATCATTATAACATTGGTAATTGTAGTTATGTTCAATATCTAGAAAAGCTACCAATCAAGTTATCACATACAGTGCTATTCCAACTGCACCACTGCTCTTTTCTTAAAGCAGAAATCAATGTTCAATTCAATAATTTTAAATAGCAGATAGCTCTATTTGATTGTATTGAGGTTCTGCTGGCAGGAAGCCAAGAGGCAAGCTTATCAAAACGTCTTTAACTAAATTTGTCATTTTGTAACATCGAGTTAATGATAGACTGGAGTACACTAAATCTTGAAGCTCATCTGAAAAAGCATTCCTCTGGAACATGAACCAAGACAACAGTTATGAAGGCTTGCGGTGTGTCATGCTGGAGGTCAGAACTGGGGAAAGAATTATTAAAGTAATACTGCTTACTGTGCTGTGAGGTTGAATATCAGGCCTCTCCAGTGCAATGGTGATACAATTGAGGAAGATGAAAACAAGAACCACATAGTCAAACATCTTGTGGGAAATAACCTTTTGACACATAACGCGAAACCTGGGAGACAGAGAGAGAGGAGAGAAGTGTGATAGCTTGTGGAATTGTGGAATTGTTTTGTTTGTGGAGAGGGGGTCTGGAGCTCTGAACGCCTATACATTTTGAAACTGGGTATATTTCAATAACTGTCTTTCTGCTTTTTCTGTGATTACAGCACATTCAAAATGTGGAGTTGAACTTTATTATTTTGACATCAAATATAGATCAGCTCTTGTTTCTTGAGTCTCTATACCTCTCAATTATTAATCTGATAAGAAATTGCCTATGTCGTCAACTTTATATTCCAGTGATCATAAATGGAACATGTGTAAAACCAAACTGAAAATCAAAAGTGTGACTTTATACTTTGAATAATCTTACAACATTTGTGTTTTTAAATTGTGTGCCTGATTTATTTATAAACTGGTAATCTATAACATACCGCATACAAGTGTATAAAGGTGTGCAGAAAACATGCATTTAACCAATAACCACTATCTCTTTAAAATAATAATAGCAGCATAATTACAATGTTTCCACACCAGGTGGTGCTAACATAAATGTAGGGTAGGGTAGGAGCGGGTCACCTATTAGTTCAGGTAGTTGTAATTCCTCTTCACATTTCATTACAGATAAAATGGGAATTGAATTGGTACCTCAGACTCTATTTTCATATTGCGGTTTCTTTTAAGGAGGGAGATATCTGATTATTGCCCTAGGTTAAGAGCCTCCTGTTTCAAAGCAATGGGAAAGGAGATGCAAGTACAAAAGCTGTTGTTAAAAGATGTTAACATTGCATTCTCTTATTGTAACGATTTCTCATCATTAGAGACATCTTGAATCTCTTGAAAACTTAATAGCTCTTATTTATGAATACTTAAAAAGTCATCCAATATCCCATTGCTGCATTGCAATAAAAGGTACACAAATAATAGCCTAGTCAAAGCTTTCAGATCAACTGGCACTCTTGCTTTGAGTTTTTCTTCTTCTTTACAGGAATTAATCTTGGTTGTCCTTTGTGAAGAAAGAAAATGCTTAACAATTTAAATAATATATGCCTTTCTCAAATGGTGACTGGATCTGTTTTTGAAAAGATCCAATTCAATTTATATGGTAATTTTTCTTAGCCTTCCTAAAGCTGGTAAGAAGGAACAGATCAATACCAGGGTTAAACGTGGGTCAGAAGAGGCGAGAAAAAAGAACCACTTACTGGTTCTGTGGAGAAAACAAATATAGAGACCAGTCCTCGTGATCTTTACACCACTCAGGTTTGTACGGCTCAAGCAACTTCCTGATCCTGAAGCAGTAACTCTGTAAAAGACAAGCCAGTATTGCATAAGTAAGGAGCCCTACTATACAGCATGCCATTCCTGCGCAATTACAAACCCTGTTCCAAGTCATAACTGGATTTGTTGTACAGTTGTTGTGTTCCATTTCACCTGATTAATTAAGTAAAACACAAATGTCACATTATGCAATTATACACATTTTAGAAAGAGCTCAATTAACCATAATTAGGAATACAAAGAGAATAGTGAATGGCATCATTACACTGAAAGACACCCCACACTGATTCTTTGCATACACTTTAATCCATTAATTTTGTGCTAGGCTGTGACCTGGAATAAGCTTAGCTATTATGTTTAGTTTATTTACTTTGTGCCAGCATAGGTATACCTCAATAGTGCAAGCACTAATACAAAGAGAGACTTACGTAAACCCCACTCAATAAAATAACAATAAAATAATTCCAAACAATTACTTTACATCCAAAAAAAATACAAATACATATATATATATACACACAAACTCACACATGTATATATATATAACAATATTATGCTATTGTAAAGCTAGAAAGTGCATTAACATTAACATTAAAGCATATTAAAGCTTTGCGAATCAAAACGATAGCAGATTTGAACATGCTATTCAGGCCCATTGGTCTCATGCCTGTAATCCTTCACATTGAAATGAGGAAATACACATTTGAATTCAAATTGTTTTCAAGAGCCTTCTAATTAATTTGCATCTGTTGTAAATGTATTCCAACACACTGCCTACTGATGGCTTGAATACTATTACTGAATTTAAAAGGTCATTTCCACCCATCAAGCCACCAATTACTGTCAGAGTATACCTTTATTAAGTCAATTATACTATAGCATTTGCCTCTTTTCAAATACCCTCCATTTAGATAACTCCACAGTCACACATGTATGTGAATTTCAATACCTCCTTCATAATGGGTGTTTGGCTGCAATAACTAGCCACACAGTTTACACAGTGAAATAACGAAACAAATTTGGTATCTCCACAGATTTTAAAGATGGCTCTGTTTTTGTTTCCCACAGATACCATATGGAATTTGAGCACCACACACACAATTTACTTACTAATTGCGTGATAAAACTACATAATAATCTCCTGGAAAAAAAACAAACAAACAAAAAAAAATCCATGAATACCTAATAAATTCACTGGGTGGTGTTTCTGAGTTTCAACATAGTGATTAATAACAATTTATTAAGAACATAAGAACGTAAGAAAGTTTACAAACGAGAGGAGGCCATTCGGCCCATCTTGCCTGTAGCTTATTGATCCCAGAATCTCATCAAGAAGCTTCTTGAAGGATCCCAGGGTGTCAGCTTCAACAACATGTGCCCTGAGGCCAAACTGACGTATCTCACGAAAATCAAAACGTTATTTTACAGAAGTTCAGAGAAATTTCTGTATCGGTCATGTTGCCTTTCTAATCTAATCAATTAAATAAAATCTACAGAGGCCATACCTCTGTATTTCTCGTTTGTGAAATGTGACAGTGTGTCTGGGTATAAAGCTGAACTCACATCGTCAATGTCCTCATCGTAGTCACTGGGCTCGTCCTTGTGGTTATCGACGCGAAGGAAGAACTCGTGAGGGATGTGGAGGGCCTTGCCGTTGCAGTCTTGGTGCTCGACCATGCTGTGGTGGCGCAACATTGGGATCTGCAGGAGCTCGGGTAGGTCGAGAGAGCCGCGGGCATCCAAGGACTCCGCATGGTGCTGCAGTGACGCACCACAGACACTGCCGGCTTTACTGGACTTGTCACCATCCGAATCCTCATCCTCGTAGCTGCCCCGGCCCTCCCCAGACAGCAGAGACTCGTGCTCCCCGGAATGGTTCTTCCGCTTGAGGCTGGGAGCCCGGCCCAGGCTGTTCCAGCTCGAACGCCGGCTGCCCCAGTTACTGGCCGAGCCCCAGGGGGCACACGGGGAGCTGCGGGTGCTGGACTGTGAAGAGAAGGAAGTACATGCTTTTCAATAGGCATGGTTAAACTGCTGCTCAAGCATGCACGGTATCTCCATGAAGCTTCCCTCATGTGTCAAAACTGAAAATGAAAATGACTGCATAAGCTTTGTGATTTAAGAAATAAATAAATAACGCTTCTTTTAAAATAATAACTTATTGTCTTGCATTTCTATAGCACTTGTTCATGCACTATGGCCTTTCAAATCATTTTGATAAACCAGTGAATGCCACTGCCAGGTTATTTTATTTGATAAATGTGGTTGTCATTATGTGCTCAACGGCACAACAATAAACTGTTAAAAAAAGGAGATTTGTCTACCATAATATAAAAGATTCACATTTTCCGCACCAAAAACTGCTCTGAAATCAAATAAGCCATTCTTGGGGTCTGTTTTAAAGATCTTGCCTTAACCTCTATATTAGTCCCTTTGGTCCTGATTTATTGTTGGTTCTAATCTTAATTATCATGACCGATAACATATAAATAGGTCTGCATTAGAGGAGGTTTATGGGCTTCAGATTTAGAGGGGACGGTATAAAGATTCACCACTTTTTAAACATTATAATATTATATACTTCAAAGCTAGCTTGTCCCTTTCTTTCAGTCAATCATCAAATGGGTGGTAATGGAGAATGATAGTATAAAGGCCTCTGTAATTGAGCTCCAGTTAGACAGCTTTTGTTGGGCCAAGCTTAGAGCTTCATCTGTGACTGAGCTTTCAGTACGATCCAAGTCTAGGAAACACAACAGAGATTGAAAAATGTAAAACTTGTATGAAAGAACACTTTATAATAAGTGTCAGTGCTATGCAAACATAATGACAACTCCCAGTCACAACAGCCTATTAAACATCCCACATCTTTCTGACTCTACTTGGAGACACATGAGTATTAACCAGCCCAGTGGATCTGTTTCTCACTCACCAGGGACCTCTGGTCGTAAGCGTTGGGGTCGATGGAGGAGCTGCTGGCCCGTCTTGACTCATTGAAGGTGTGGACGGAATCCATGAAGGGCGAGCTCTTGGGCGTCGGTATGGGTGTGGCAGCAGTGCGCATGATGATGGGCGGGGCTACGCTAGCACGTGAGTCCACATGTCCGTTAGGGGTCATCATCAAAGAATACATCTTCAATTCTGGAAAACAGGGAGCCCATTACAGCTGGCAACTCCTCATTAAGGGACAGTAATACAAGTAAAACGTGGGTACAGAGAAAGCTAAAAGTCAAAAAGGTCTATTCAGTGTATCTTAACCTTGGTGAATCTGAACCATTGTCATTGAAATCACTCAATAGGACAATCTCTGGTGTTTTATTTATTTTTCGACAGAAAGTCACCAAAGTGATTCACATGCACTGTTTGAGTTTTATTTTATCAGTAGCAGTATTTAGATCTGACACTGTTTAATGAAATATATACAACTAAATGTTAAAAAGTAAAGGGCTATAGTTTAGAAAAAAGCTACATTCAGAAATCAATAGTTTTTGTAAAAGTAAAAGATGAGTTGTACTTTTAGAAAATAGACAAACACTCTATTGATCAAGAGCACATAGAAATAGAATGCCTCAGCTGCTTCCCAGAGCTACGATCGAACCATAGCAGAAACACTGAGTGATGGAGACTAGTCAATAAGAGAACTGAATGAAACAAGCATTACAAAACAATTAGGAAGGGTCTGTGTGCAGGTTTTTGTGGTAAGACTCCTATTCGAAGCAAAAGTCTTTCTGAACAATTAAAAAAATATATATATATATAAATTTAGAGTGCCCAATTATTTTTCTCCCCAGTGTAGAGTATCTAATTATTTATTTTCTCCTCACCACAGCAATTCTCGACACAGCTCAGGGTAACTGATGGTTCAGTGGGCGTCTTCCGATCCCACGACCAAGCCAGCTTCCTCTTCTACACCCAGGAACTCGAAAGCAGATGTCAGCAAGCTACCAGCCTCTGGAGGACAAAGGCCAGCCCTGCTGGTGTCTGCCTGAGCTCACTAGGCGCCTGGCCAAGTAGGGTCTGCTGTGGTGCAATGAGGAGAAACAGTTCAGATTTTGCCTCCCTAACCCACTGGAGCACCAGAGCCAATGCGAAGCTCCCTCCAGAATCCCCAGCGAAATCCAGCAACTTCGCACTGCCAGAACGTGAACCTGCGCTCCCCTGACTGCACAACTCACCCTGCACACCGCACAGCCATGCTTTTATTAGGTGAGCCACTTGAGGACCCCTCTTCAGAACGATATCTAACCTTTTTTGTGATAATCAAAGGCAGTCAAACTTGACTGTTCTGTCTTTGCCAAACAGCACTTAAGAAGCACCATTATAGAAGACCAAACGCATATATATATTCTTTTTTCAATATCTATCTATCTATATATATATATATATATATATATATATATATATATATATATATATATATATATATATATATATATTCTTTTTTCAAATCTCTCATTGGCTTTACAACTACCCTTAGTTGTATAGATAAACTTGCCCCATTGCTGTACGATATAGTTCATTTTGAAACTTAGCTTGCTTACTGTACCTGATGAATGCAAGTCCCTGCATTTGTCCTCGTCATCAAAGTTTGTTGACATTTTATCTTCATCTGTGTCAGACCGGTTTGCATCCCCCTACAATGAAGGAGCAGTTATTTAATGACAACTGCATTCAGAGTGAAGGGATAAGAAGATGATAACTGCCGGTGAATATTTAATTAAAAATAAATAAATAAATAAATCTTACCTCTGCTTGAAACCCTTCCACCAGAATAGCGACCAGCAGGTTAAACAACACATAATTTCCAAACGTCATCAAAGCCACAAAATACAGAGCAGCCCAGGGGGAAGTGGATGCCATTCCATTATAGAGGACCACATTCCAATCTTCTTGAGTGAGGATCTGCAAAATCAAATGTGAATGAATTAACCGGTACAATAGGAAGCATTATTTTTAATTGAGATATATACACCCTTAAGTACAACAGGATATTTGACAGGATGGAGAAGGCAAAAGACTCCATATATTCCACTGGATTCATTGAAACATAAATGTGATGCATGGGAGCTTCAACTAGCTTTTTAATACATTTATTGAACTAGAGTTTATTTATTTATTTTGTATTTCAAATTAGATCTCTTTAAATACAGAGATGTCTTTATGTCCTTGACCAGGCCATTGCAGACTATACATATCAAAATATCGTCAAGCAGGGCTCATGTGCCTTATATTTAGAAACGTGCAGTAATTTATGTTTAAAAGCAAGACGGAAAAGAAAATCCCCTCTCATAACTAATCAGCTCTTTGATGCCAAATGATTATGGAATAGCTTTGGGCTAATTAAAACTAGGAAGCCAAACCTTTTATGTAAATACTATTTGTTACAAACAAAAAAAAAAAAATCTCTGCTATTCAAATAATCTTAGCCATTTGGTTACACAGCAGTGTTGAGTGATACTAGATTGCAAGCGCATCTTGCACAAGATGAGTGTGTCTCGTTCAGTTGATGAATCCCTTTACTATCAAGCAATGGAAATGAAAAGCTATTTGTGACTTGAGCTCCCAATTAATCTGATTGTCTTTTCTAATGTTAGTTCTAGGTGTTGGTCTAAGGGGACATGACTCTTTTGTTAGAAATGTTTTCTTAGTACTGTAAGTGTTACATCGTAAGCTCAATCAAAATAAATGTACATGCATGTGCCTCTACTATACAGTACATAATGCTAGTCTTAATAAAATGGATATTTATGCATGGACACTGTTCTATCACAATGCAGAGGTTTCCAGCAGCACAGTATCGGTCTTTCCTTTAGTGTTTTCCCACCTGCTTGTTGCTGGTACTGTATAGGGTGGACTTACAAAACTAAATAAGCCTTTAAGTTATCATTCAGTTGCAGTCTTCTGGGCATGAGCCAAACAGACTAGGTTCCCAGCTGCAAGCAGCTGCCATCTGTCTGCAAACACAAACCGGTCCCTCGACCACGGTTTCAGGGCACATGGCCCTTTTTTAAAAGTTGCCATAGAGACTGCCAGTTGAAAAAAAAAGTGAGGATTTGAAACAACCGATATGCAGCTCAACGAGTCAATATCTATGACTCTTTATACCAGCTTGTCTTAGGATTCTAACAACCAACAGTTTCCTGTATAGCACTGCAGCACAGCTGACAAACAAACATGTATATTGACATTCTGTGTTAAGTAATCATAACTGGAACTTTTCCATTCCATAAACACATGGTCTTGTAGATGTTGACTTATTATTTGATTAACAGAGTTGCTCGTCTTACCTGAAACACAGTGACGATCGCCCACAGCAAGGAATCAAAATTCTTTCTGTCTGGAATTGTGTCTCCGTTTTCCATTGTCAGACTAAATTTGCATCCAAAAAGATGCATTCCAAGAATGCTAAAAGAAGAATGCATAACAGATTTGCAACAGAATTGCCCAGGAGTTTCAGAAACTCAGATGCATTGAAGAGCATGAGGAGCATGCAGAAAGTAAAATGTACAAAATGTTCACAATGTTCATCTGCATTTAGAAATACCAGCAACCTACTGTAAGAATGTTCATTCCATTCTTTTAGTTTTTTTTAACACTCTTGTAAATCAAGGGCATTGCAGCTCAGTACCTGAAGATGAAGATGAAGAGCATGAGCAGCATGCAGAAAGTAGCCACGTTGTCCATGGTCTTCATCAGAACGACGAGCTGTCTTCTCAGCGCAGGCAAGAAACGCACCAGTTTGAGGACCCGGAGCAGCCGGAATGTCCTGAGGACCGAGAGGCCTCCATCCGACTGCCCGATAATCTCCCACACACTGAAACACAGGAAGAAACATGGGTTATAAAGATGACACACAGATGTGACAGCTGAATACTGAGTCTGGCTATTGCTATTGCAGTTGTTATGTGCTCATAGAAGCCCTTTCATTTCAACATTCTCCTTTACAGATAGTATGCCAGATTTATACTTCAATTGCTCTAGACTGTGTTGCAATGTTCAATATTTGTGTCATCTGTTTGTGAAAGCATGAAATTGACTAGTTGGCTCTGAAAGAATACCCCACAAAAGTGCATCACATGTTTTTTATAGATGACAGACCACCTCAAAAATAGGTTGTGCTAGACTTAAAGAGTAAGTAGCGGGGTTCCAAAAAATATAGCGTTATAAATCCCCACGTGTTGCTACAACTGTTTAAATAGCGTACCTGCAATTTTTCTTTTCATTCTTTTCATCCTGACAACTTTTCACACTTAGAACTTTAAAGTCAGTTTGAAAGCTCTATCAAAATGGCTGCTCTAGAGCACTGGGGTTTGAGTTCTGTCCTCTAAATCACTGTAGGAAGAGCGATTTAAAAAAAAACCTAAAACATAACAATAAGTGCTCTGGCTTTTCTGTTCCGTACTACGTCATGAATCGTTATTGTTGTGTTACCTGTTTCACAATGTGTGGGCAATAATCCTTACACTATCAGTGCACTAGAGCGGCCATTTTGGTTTGACAAGGAAGGACTTTGTATTTTTCTCTATATTAAAAAACAAAACAGTTCAATATGCTGTTCTAGTAAGGCGCAAATAAACAGCGCTCCAGTAATTGTGATGCAGTGCTGAGAGTGCATGATTCCTAGTCCCCAGAGCCAGCTTTCTGAAACAACTGAAAAATAAAAAGCAGGCAGTGTAAATGAACCTGATAATAACAATGATCCCATCGAAGATGTTGTAGGGGTTCTTAATGTATCCAAAGAGGCCGAATGCCAGGAGCTTCAGCAGCATTTCCAGGGCGAACATGCTGGTGAAGACAATGTTACTGATCTCCAGGGCATCTGTCAACTCATCTGGCTGCAATAAAACACAACAACAACTTTAAATAGGATCCTTTCACTGAAACAAAGCCTACACACGTTACCACTATTATGAGTGGTGTAGATCCAAAGAAAACGAATTACATTTAACTGGAAAGCCAACCGGTTTTGGTTCTTACCCTGTCTTGATATGAAAATATTTTGACATTTTCAGGTTTATGTATGCAGGAGTATAATTTTTTAAATCTAGTATAAAGCTGTTTAAAATATCTTAGAAAAAAGCAAAAGAGTGATGATAATTTCCCTGTTGAATCCCATAGCTGATGCAGCAGGGGGTGAATGTCTGGACACAAATTAAAAGACAGAGTAAATAACTTGCACACTGTGTTTCCAGCTGCTACCCTCCATCTACGAAGTGCTGTATTTATTTACTGAAGCAATTCCATATGAAATCCAAAGCTGTGTCTTAGAGAAGAACCTAATTGTTTCAACACCCTTCCCCTCGTTTCCTAAAATATATGACCCTTAAAACTGTGTTTTAACATGATCTTTTATTTCCAGAAATATCCTGTACTTTTTTGGAATTTAATGTGTACAATGCACATGACTGATCATCTTTGGGTTGCAGACATTGTATACAAACACAGTATACTGTTTAGAATACTATAAACTAAGCATACTAAGTACTATAGCCCGAACATACTGTGGCACACTCCGAAATATCAGAAAACCAGTTCCATTATAAAATCTTCTTAGCATTATAAGAAAAATTGGTGCTTTGTGGGTTTAACAGACAGTATTAGTTAGTTCAGAGTGACTGAAGAAAAGGTTTGATCACTTGGAAAAAATGAGTCTTATGCACCACGCTGTCATGTGAGTGTAACATGTAGGGAAGTTAAAAAATTCAAAATAATGATTAAAGGTTAAGCCAGTTCTGAGGTTTGCTTTAACATAAGGAGGCTCCCTAATTATTTTTTAACCCACCTTGAAACTTGGCAAACTCTTTTGCTGGAATTCAAAGGATATCTTCTGTCCTCTCATTACGTGAGCCCCTGCTATGAGTTGTCTTACAGTGAAATGAATCATGCCTGGGCCTTGAGAAAGCATATTATTAGAAGCCTTAATTGCCAACTAGGAACCGTTCAAAAAATACAACCGTCTCATGGAAGTACTGCAGTTTCCTATCTGTATGACCTCATTACATTTTTTTGGAGATGCCTCAAATTAGGGATAAAGTGAGTTATCAAGTATAAAAGGAAGCTTATCACCCAAAGGGATCAGATCCCAATATAACCAATGGCGGTACAAAAGTAATTTATTTTATTTACAATGCGAGCCAAATTGTCTGGTTTGTACTGTATATGAACACGTCTGGAAAAAAATGAATCTGCACAGAGACCAGAATCACTGTCTCTTACTCATAAAATACAAAACCTTTATTTTACACAAGTTTGTGCAACATAACAAATACAAACATTAAGAATCAATGGAAATAAACCATCATATACTGTGCATTAATGAAAGGCCTTTACAAATATGGAGACCCAATGTCCAAAAACAATCAGATCAGGTTGGGATAGATTTCAGGATTATGGTTATGTCTCTATGTCTTTGTCAATTCAATGTAATCTATATCTATACCACTGAAATACAACAGCAAGCAAAGAATGCCTTAAAACCAAAAGCTTGGTTCTCCGAGAGGCTGACCATCTGTACAACATTTGGGAATGAATATCAGCTTTCAGAGGCTGTCACTTTCACTGCTAATTTCTGCTGTTTTAAAAAAATGTAATTACTTTTAATTACTCCATACTGTTTTCTGGCAATTATGCTAATTTGTGCTTGAAAATAAACAATCTCTCTTCGTTCTCTGTAGCTCCAAGGCTATGGTCTTTGTTCAGTATCTCTTGGGTTTAATTCCCTTTACTAATTAACAAAGACTTATTGCATGTGAGTTGCACAGGAAACAGACATATTAATAAAAAACAAAATAGAATGCCTCTCATATTACAGTGGAATCAATCAACAGATTCCTAATGAGCCATATACTACAGATAATGCTGTACTTAAATGATTACCGTCATTCCAAGTGGCGCTTTCTTTATTGATTATGGAAAACAATTAAAATCAAGAAACCATCAACTTAGGTTGCGGATGAAAAATGTTTGCTGTATAAAAAGCTACGGTAAATTACTTAATCAATACGCCTGACCAATTAAAGCTTACTGGTTACTCATTTGTTATTATTGCTCCAAGTGCTTTTTTTTGTATTGGTGTTGATTTTATTTTTGTTTTGCTGGGTTTGTTGTATTATTACTGTTGTACAGCGCCTTGAGGTCTCTTGAAAGGCACTTTATAAATAAAAATATATTATTATTATTATTATTATTATTATTATTATTATTATTATTATTATTATTATTAATGGTTCAAACAGTGATAAATAGCTTTGTACAAGTATCTTTATCCCTCTTGTTATCCCATATGGAAATAACTTATATTTTACTTATATTAAAAGCAATATATGTTACACTTATATGGCTTTTTTCATTTGGTTTTTATGTGTATACCTATATGGATTGGTTATGAAATTGGGACGATTTTATAGTATTTTCAATATAAAGATTTTATGTGTTAGTATATGTAACATACATTTCTCTCCATATATGTTTTTTTATACTCCATATACTGTATGCGTTTTTATACTTTATATATATATATATATATATATTGTGTAATCTAAATGTGTGTTTTTATTACTTTAAATATATATATATATATAACAACACAAGATATATAAATAGGAGTTAATAAGGACTGGAGTAAACGCTTTGAAAATATGTCCCAAAGTATTGTAGTGACTGACAGAAATTCTAATATTTATTCAAGGGTTGTTCCCTGGTAAAATGTTATAATACGATGGTATGTGTGTGTGGCGGGTTGCCCCCGCCCTTGTGCATATTTTATGTTTTATGTTTTGTTCAACCTTTTTATTTTACAATAAACCGGCGCAACAGCGCAATTCATTCATTCACCACTCTGTGTGTTTCTGTTCCAGGTCTGACGTCACCACTACAGCCGTCCTTGTGACAGGGTGCTAAGGTAGCTTTAATTGTGTCTTGTGCAACTAAGGTATCTTGTATCTTATATGACTTGTGGGTGTTTGATATATGCTTTGCAGGTAAAAAGCTTTAAGTAGAAAGTGATTTTATCAATATTTAATTTTGATCATGCATGTTCCTATTTTGCTTATATTTAAAACATATTTCGAACATATGTACATCAATATATGGATATGTGATGTATATATGTAACATATAAAAATGGTATTGCAATCAGACAACAAGTCTCAGTGGGTGGGGGGGGGATGGGGTTGATAGACCTGTTGCAACAGGGTTAGGATAGAAATTGTAACGGGTTTCCCCCTGTTTTGAGATTACATCAGGGAGATAAGAGGGGCTGACTGTGTTTACTGTACCATTACAAACTGACCCGAGTCAAATGCACTAAATCTTAATTCTTTGAATTCCAGTAAGAGAGTACCAGTCCTTTATCTATTCTGTTCTCCGGGGATACGTTTAAAATCTACAAATCCCAGTTTGGATAAATTTTGTTACTGGTCAAAGGGGCACTCTTAAGGTTCTCTGTGCCATAACTGGTGTGGTTGAGTAAGGATGCTCCTTCAGAACAGGATGGTCTCTGTTTGATACCTGGGCTTGTGCACGAATCTAGAACCTGAACCCCAAATCCTATCAGCTGCAGTTAACTTCAGCTAATTATTTCTAACACTATGATGAACAAACACATATAACTCTGCAGCTGGTTGTGTTAGACAACGACGCAAACTGTTTTGTTCCAGTTAATGATGACAAAACCTATTTGTCCTGTAGTAAACTACATGCATTTGTTTAGATGTAAAGAACGACTAAATGTACAGTATTAACACACTGCTCTTTAATTCACCATTAGTTTTATTTCATTTTTTCTCGCACTCATAATAGTACCTGGTTAAAACAAAAACCTAGGGGGGTACTTGAGGACCAAATGCTCCAAAATGTTCTTCGTTATAAACACATTTTTCCATCTGTTTTAAGAGAAGTAAAGAAATTATGACTATGGAAAAGCATAGCCTTCCTTATGTTCACGGAAACCCTGTCAGTAGGCGGGTATGAAGCTGTATTTTCTTAATTGCTTTCAGGGCTGAGTGCTCCTCTTTCCCTGGCAGGAGTTTTCAATGTCTCTGTTTTATTCCTCCAGGGAAAGAAAGCAGAAACATTTGCCCTGCTGGAACTCCTCAAAGAAAATGAGAGGAGATAATACATCTGGGAAGGTGATATTGAATTATGTCCTGATGTTGCAGTGTGCCTCGGGTAGATGCTGTATTTTGAATAGTAAAACCGTGAGCTAGGGGAGACATCCTTTGATCTGTTAATCTGGTGATAGATGATGTTTTCAGGCAACCGTGGAGACAGCAAGACTTTTGAAACAAGGAATAATTCCCCCTTGAGCAAGGTGGAGAATAAAAACTAATGCAAATCTAATTAAAGAAGACGCAACAAACAATGTGTACAATGCACAAGCACATTTCAATGCATGAGCCATATTGCCACCTAATGAACCTTACATCGGACAAAAAGCAAATTGTGTACAAGCAATTGACTTCTGTGCCTTCTTGAAGTTTAATATTAAACAAGGTACAAAAATCTCAATAGCTATCACAAGCAAGCAAAATATATTACCACTGCAATATTATTTAAATATGAATCTACATTTTGAATAATACAAATGTCAGCATATTCAAACTCACAGAAACTTTTTATTTAAAAAAAAAATTTTAACACAAAAGGATGAGTGCCAATCTAATCAGGAGGCCATTGAATGGGAGCAATAGTCCTTTAATTCATGAAATGAATTGCTTTTACAAATGTAACTGGACACAGTCATACTTGGCTTTGCTAATTGTGTTAAATTGAAATGATACCGGTACTTATTACTTTTCAATTCCTATGCTTAATTTGCTTTCCTAATATATTGGATGCATATTTGCATAAGCCTTTAGGCTTTATCTATGAAATTTAAATAAGTAAATCAGGTATGTCAGGAGGGGTTGGGAGACAGAGAGAGAATATAAAGCAAACACGCTACCTTAACCACGTGCACCAGGGTATTTCAATGCAGTTTCTATGGTGATTTTAGAAAATCAAATGCAGCCTCTGGAACTGAGGTTGTTTTTATCGAACCAATATGAAGATGCTGCAGCTGAACTGGAAAATAATGCGATCATTTACTCAGCATGAATCTTACAGAAACTTAGCTGGAACAGAAGTTTTGAAGAAATATTAATTGTATCAGGAAGAGATTCTGAAAAAGAATATATATATATATATATATATATATATATATATATATATATATATATATATATATATATATATATATATATATATATATACTGTATATATATTTTTTATAAGTCCTTCTTCAGCTGGATGGAAAAAGCAGTGATGTAAACAAGTATATATAAATATATATATATTTTTCTGTAGTTTGCAAAATTGATGACCTTAAATATTCAACCTACTTTTTCCTATTGTGCATATACTTTGACTTAAGCATTCTAAAGCTCATTTAAATTGGAGCAGGGGGTTCAGTCCATTGTGACTGGATTGTTCAGGAGCTTTCCTCACGATGAATCACAATGAATGGCACCATGTGCCACTTGTAATGTGCTGTCATCACGCAGATGTATCACAATGCTACTGCATCTGCTTTCAACTGCGAAATGTTAATTAAAAAGTATTACAAAACCGAGACTGAAATTAACGGAGAATCAAACTGGGTTGTCCACAGTATGACTTTTAATTAAGCACAACATAATCTGTTCCAATTATGGAATGACAGTTCTTGTGCTCATTTGCTTAAGGGGGTGTCAGACAATTCTTTTAAAAATATTTTGTTGCATGGCATTTTCACTAATGATGAATATAAATTAATGTTCCAGACCCATGTTATAATCAATGCCTCATAGTTTGTTGTTTTGTATACAATTTCCAGGAAATGTATATGTGTTTACTAAAAAAGAAATATAAAAAATGGATGAAAATCTGTTTCTGTTTTTCTGTCTCACTAATGGATAAAAATAGTCCCATTGCAGTTTGATCCATTCCAGATTTTACTATGAGCTTGATTGAGCACCATGTATAGATAGGTAACTCAGTTCTGTCTAAGTAAGCGCTCAGTAAAGCCTGGACTGGCTCAAACTGTTAAGCAAAACAAGTCTTATTGCCATTCCTGCACTGACTGGATTATATGCACTACACTGCTGCAAGATGGAAAGAATATCCTCCATGCAGTGAAATTAACTGATATAAACCCACAAACCCAACACTGCTCCACTATTAAATGTAATCAGTCTTAATAGAAGCAGTCACGCTTGTAATACCACCACTATGCATATTTTATTGCTAATTACCCAAAGCCCACAGGCAGTATACTGGGTCCTGCACAGAATTGCACAGTGGTTCCCGTGATAATACTTTCTCCAGCATTTATTGCATACCTAAACACTAATATTCCTTTTAATGTAGCCTCTGATCACTTACCATGGATAATTACCAATTCAGACCAACAGAATTAACATAATTAAATATGCTCCTCATAATATTGTATAGTCAAACAAAGAGCCAAAATGAGATGCAAATTCAGGCAAATGTTTGATTGTGGTAATAATCTGTTCATTTTGAAAGAAAAGTTATATTAATAACTAGGTTTAAGCATATTGGAAGCCAGAAGCAATTCATTATTTGTCTTTTAATGACATATTTTAAATGAGATGCACAGTTCATTGTAACAATTACTTTAATGCAGACATTTTTATTTTTTTCATCTTGTTCTTTTCAAAAGGGAACCAAGATTTAGCCTCATAATTCTGACTTTTCATTTTATAGTAACTCTAACTCCCAGAGGCCACTGCGACACTTCTTCACATCTCAGTAACCAGTCACTGCTTTTCTTGCACATTTTTTGAATGTCACTTTAACCTTAATGGGGCTCGAAAATGCAGCATTGAAATACGGTATATGCAAGGACCACTCAGGACATTTTTCTAATTGCTATATATAATCTGTTAAAAAAACAAATACATTTTTACCATAATGTGTCCATCTTGTATGAACATTTGAGAATTTCAAAGCAACGATAATATACATTTGGTAAGATTTACTGGAATTATTTGATGGTTTATCTCATTCCTTATTACATGATGAAAATCTGCAAATGAAGCCATGCAATTTGACTTTCATGAGCAGCTTGCACATTTGAAAAAGATGGCTTTTCCTTTTACGATTTTCATTGTGTAATTAATTTAACAACACCTCATTATATCTGCAGCTTTCACACTGCCACAGCACCACACACCCTGGCCATATTTCAATAGAAAAATGGTGCAAGGACATTATTATTGGTATTCAAGGGGTATATGAGCTAGTGTAAGCTTGATGATGGAATAAACCAATTTGTTCGGGGTGGATATACAAGTTAATCTACTAATTGTTTGGAAACAATGTAATTGCTGAATGATGAATGTTCAGTGTTGAGAAATTTGCTTGTTCAGATGAGAAGATTTATTAGTTTAACAGTAAAGAGAGTTACCACTTACTGGATGCTTAGATGAATATCCCTTGATGACAAACACGATAAATTATCAGCCATTCAGAATTAAAAATATAAACTGACATCTGCTTTTAATTGCTACACTGTATTACAAGCAAAAATAACATTGACTTCAGTTGTAAATTGGTACCTTTACAATATGCAGTTACAATACCATTATTATCTATGATTTACTATGATAGAGTACACAGTTTTCTCACCCAGGGAAACCTTACAGTCAGCTGTTCACATACATTTAAAGGGAAGAAGGTACTAGTGAGATTTTACCTGGCACCTTTACAACACCCCAAAAAACACGGTGTAGTGTAGTATATCAATATTTATAGAACTACGTTTATTCTTATCACCCAAGGTTCACCTGCAGTACGGAATGACACCCATTGAAAGCCTACCCCACATCTACCTCCCTGATGATAACTGAGAAGAATTAATGAGCCTCCAGAGAACCCATCCTCCTTCACAAGCACATAATTAAAAATACAAGCCATTCTGCTGAATTATTCATCACCAACCTTTTCAAGGAAATCAAAGCAGTATTAATATGGTCATTATTTACTATATAGGCTGGATTGCAAGTCATATTAAATTGAAATATAGCAGCCACTTTAAAGAATAGGAGGATGAACAGTCCTAGATCCAATTTAGGTGAGCCTTTTAAACTCTGACAAGTTTCTTTACTGATTTCATTGGAGAACCGATGTCAAGATGGAGAATTCAAATTGGAAGCTCTTTACATTTAATAATGCTTTTTGTCTCTTCAAGAATTAACTCCTTGCTTGCTGCTGTCTAAAGAGAATGAGGCCCAACTTTACGTTTTACCAGCTGTTTGGTTTAGCTCCTTGTTCTGTTCATGATTTTGAACTTGGCTCATTTAAAGAGTACAATCACCAATTTATTTTTAAACAATATCTAGAAATCTTAGTGGCATTTATTCTGTTCCTAAAACCAAACCAATACAACCCAGAGCCCATTCATTATTGACCTAATTTATTTTGTGATTCTTGAGAAATGCTGCCTTCATAAATGCAACCAAATATTTCATTTCATACTGTGCATCACTCCAAAATTGATTAAAAATGACGCGTTGCATTCAGGTGACATATGTATTTCATTTGTGAAGCACTCATTCTAATCAGCCACCTACAGCGTAGCTGACTCATTAAAACACATTACAATTAGTCTGGGATGCCCAGATGCAATTACAGATTTGTAAAAAGAAAACACAGCTCAGGAGTTGTGCTTACAATGTGAAAAAATGTCTGAAAACTATTTCTAGCCTTTCTTTTCTAGGTCTCTCCAGATTCACACCGCAAGCATCTGTGTGCCTCTATCAAAGGTATTTTTATTTACAGGAGTTTTTCTTCTCAGTCTTTTCATTCTTTCTTTGATTTGCTGGACTCTGGTGTGCTCTATAAAAGCTCCAATTTGACACTTTACAGTTGATACTTTGCTTTAGTAAATACTTATTAGTTGTTTCCTTGGCCCTCCTCTGATCATTTTTTTAAATATGAGTTAAATCTTTCATTCAGGTCATACCCATTCAACAAAGCTACTCGTTTTACTGTCTGGTAAGGCACAAGGTAATGGATTTTAAAATGCTAACAAGAGCACCAATCACACCTGTGTCTTGCTTCTAAGGTTTATTAACAGTTCCCTGGTATTATTTTCCTGTCACTATTTGCTGTTAAAATCAAAATGAATTTCCCATGAAAACGTGAAATGCTGGCAGAGTGAACACTATGTACAAATCATAACCTTGACTTCAAAACACAATCCAAACAATACCAACCTTAAAATATTCAATATACAAATGATTAAGTAAATTACAACTGTGGCATTTGCAATACCATGTATTCAGGACATTTATTACTGTGCAACAGATGGTAATTTGCAAAATAAATAAAACCTTGACTTCAATCATTTACTGCCTGTAAACACCAGGCATCTAATTTGATATTTTTTTTTTAGATGGACATCTTATCAAGGGCGCAGTAACTAGGGGTGCTGGGCCATTATAAATCCTGCTAATTTCGTGATTCTTATGAGCTTATCGCGCAGTGCATTGCGCCTTTTTACATTGCTTTGGAGCACAAATGATAATAGACCACTCAGCTCTGACCTGTCACAACAGGGGCGGGATATTTTACAAATCACATGGTTGCATTCTCACAAGAGTTTGTTAGTCGTTGGAACACATTAGACGCGAGTGTATACAGTAGAACGGTTATTGAAAATGTCCCAAAAAAGAATATAGATTTTTTTTTTATTCAGTGGGACAACCTGCTGCTTTGTGGAGCAATACTAAAGGCAGACGTACACAGTGACATTTTGAACACGCTAGATGTTTTGAAAAAAATCTGCAGCATGACACCGGTAAGCAAGTCAACCGCTTTGGAGCCATCTGTCTGTCCTTGTCTACAACGACTACAGTACATAAAATACAACTGTTTTTACAAGTAAACAAGCCATTTCTATATTGCTAAATTTATGTGGGTCATAACATTATACACTACTTTTCGATTTGTGTGTCCTAAACAGTTTATACTTAGCATGTTGTAAACATTAGAGCAAGGACTGTGGAATTTTTGTTTTTATTTATATAGATAGACAGGTTTTGATGCTGGCTTCATTTTATTAACATGTTTTAACATAATAGCAACCGAATGCATGGCTTCTATCATATACAGGGGTTACAGTTATAGTTTTGTTCAATGGCTTTCACCACCACCCCTATAAACATTGTTCCAGCACCATTGCATTTTATGCATTAACTCAGAATCTAAAACCTTAGGCGGCCAATTAACCTTGAAACACAACACGTGTATCATTAAGTTCAAGGTACCCTGCCTACTTTATAATTAGAAGTCAATTTACCATAGAGTCATACAGTTTATCTAAAAGAAAATGAAAAACTTGTTTGCTTCTGTTTTACTTTATTGTTTTGTCTCCTAGGTATTGTTATAGCTTAGCACAACGTAACTAGCAGACAATGATTAAACTCATGTTTATTACAAGTGTCTACCATCCCTATGGGCACAGAAGTAAACATCCTTAATTTCCAATACAACTTTTGTTCATAGAAGGCAAGTTTCAGTTTGTTTTCTTCCTATAAACACTGGGGGTGGCTAAACATGTTAACCAGCAATGCTTTTAACTTTAGTCTTTTGAAGTTTGCAGCAAATAATTATGCACTTTGTTGTTTTTTGAAAAACTGCCAAGACAAGCTTTCGACTTAAAATAACCTTTTTATAAACCAATAACGATTCCAAAGTTCTCAGGGACAGTTCCATATCTCCGACACAGATTATCAGATAGGAAACACAGACAGTTTGGTATCTCTACAGCAATGGGCTTTCAGAGTATTGCAGCTTCTGAACAGTTTTAATTCAAACAGAAATAAACTTTTCTACTTTCATTTAAATGGCAGGAACTGGCCCGATGGTCCTTGCTTTATATGTATCTGCTAAGTACAGAATACACACCACTGTGCAACCACTCATATCATTTCCAAAATGTTAATAATAATAATAATAATAATAATAATAATAATAATAATAATAATAATAATAATAATAATAATAGAAAACATACCTGCTCATGGTACTCTATCCCCATGCTCAAAGTGTTGATCAGGATTGCTATCATAATCCCACGATTAAAATATTTACTTTCCACAATCCTTTTCAGTTTCTGGCAGAATAAATCCCAGCATTGTGCAAGCTTGTTTTTTTCCTTTGGTTTCTTTTTTCTCCAGGACTGGCGGTTCGTGTGCTCTGTGCCGCGCTGCAGGTCCTGTGTGAATTCGTAAACAACGTCAGAGTCGCCACTGTCAGAGTCGCTGAGATCTAACTCAGGGTTGTCCAGTACGCTTGCACAGTAGGGGCATTTGGCCAGCTCACAGGACAGTAGGCTGGGCTGATTGCTCGTAACTGCACAAGGCATGTTGAGGCCAGAGAGGCGGCTGGGAGTCCGATACACACCTGAAAGACAGAGGCATTATCTAGTATTTTTTCGCAGATATTTGACATGTTCTATTCAAATGATGTCTACTGGGCCTAAAAAACTGACGATAATGTTAACCATTTTCATTTGTTTTATATACAGTATTAAAGGCTGTCACACACCAGACGCGATACAATTTTTTATTGGGCGACAAGATACTTTCGTGGCAACGTGACTATAAACAACAGAAGCGACAAATACGCAGTGACAGGTTTGAAAACTGCCAGATCTATAAAGCTATTAAAAATTACTTTTGACAAAACTATGATCAAGAGTGGTACATATTCGTCAACATGATGTTGAAAGTATGAATGTCTCCTCTGATGGTATTTCAACATATATGGCAATAAATCTTACATTCAAGGCTTATCAAGTTCCTTCAAAATGGACTCCCATTTATTGTCTTTCAAATCTGTATCTTTATAATTGCGATGACCTTTGTCATAAAGTTCTGGGTATTTTTTCAACGGCAAGTATTATTGTTTCCTTCATCATTCTGGATACTGCTTCACCCTGCTGGACCACATGCATTGAGGCTGTTCTCTGATTGGTTAATTTCATAGTTGTCGCACAACAAATCACAAAAAATAGGATTCAATACTATTTATTTCGCTTCGTTCCATGTCGCCTGTGGTGTGAAAGATACTTATCAAAAGTATAGGTTCTATTCATTTTGTCGCATCACTGCACAGTTTCACTTGTCGCCTCTAGTCTGGTGGGTAGCAGCCTTCAGCGTACGCATTATTTATTTGTTGGACTTGCACAGAATATCTCAGTTTATCTACACACAGCTGGGTTACATTAAACCATGACTTTGCTATAATTTACTGTTGTTTAATGTAGTGTGGAGGGATGATTTGTATATGTTGTGTTGATCTAGTCCAGATTTGAAAACCTTTCCTTTCCCAGTATTTGTGAACTTTTAGCTTATGCAAATCCAGGAGTGCTGGAATTTTCCTGTAATGCATAAAGTTATATATTTGAACTTGTTGGTGGGTTGAAACTTCAAAATTTGAGGAATCAATTCCAAAATCCTTCATAGGCTTTGAGAGCTTTAATTGGTTTTAAGTTTGGCATGGAAACAGGTATTGAGCTACTTCAGAAATTCAAGTTCTAGGCTGTGCTTCAGTGCACTGTCTCTGCACAAGTCTTTTTGCGGAAGCCGTGAGTTTCTGCACAATCACATAAAATGAAACTCCTTCTTGCTCGAGTACATGATAATGTGCTTTCTGTGCCAGTCTTAGCTCATTAAGGTTGATTTTACATATGTGTCTTCTTTGCTGATTTGTGTGGAAGCCTATGATTTTGCTTCAGGGCACTATGAAAGCAACAAACTAACAAGTTGAGGAGATAAATGAGTTAAGCAGCAAAGGAGACGAGTGACTGGAAAGTTCTGGCTTGTTTCCTCTTGATTATGTACTATGAGTACAGAACACATTCAGTACCAATAAGAGCAGGGCAAAGACAGAACATTAGTACAAAAGAAAATGAATCAGTTAAAGCAGTGTCTAAATTAGGACAATTGACTGCTGCACCCTGAAACCAATATTGAGATATCTGCCTTAGTGATCATGTAACTAATTAAGAGCAAACAACAAAAACATTTCTTGTATATAACAAGATAAATACATAAAAATATGGTAACCAAATTGAGCCGCTCTCTGTGTACTGAGGCTTATGCATGAGTTTCAGAAACGTCTATATAAGTGACCCCCCGAACGACAAGAACAGATAAATGTGAAGCCAACTGGGACAGAGTGATGGAAGGCAGACAGAAGCTAGAAAATATGTAGAATTGTCCTGTAATGGTAATCATAAGCACAACGCAATAATTAGTCCAACATCTAATCCCATCATTACACCTGCACAGAAGGGCTTGCAATTACAGCTGTCCCCACAATGTAATTTGTTCTGGTGGTGAGACTAACATGTGCTGGGCTGAAACCTGGCAGCTTATTAAGTTCACTGATAATGGTACGCATTATTATTCTATTTATTTTTTTGTCTAAAGTGCTTACACTAAAAGTTATGAACTACATATACAAATGCAGTATGCATGTGTCCTCTTTGCAAAAATGTAGTCAGTCTGATTCATATTCTACACAGTGGCCAAGTAACTGCTAAAAGACAGCTCTTACCATGCTCTCCCACAAACTGGTGCATCTTCCCATAGGGATCTGGGATGCTGGTATGACCTGCTGCCCTGCTTAGACTCATGGGGTGATTGCCATTTCTTTTCCCCTTGGATTTTGGCATTGTGCTGGACCTACTATTGGACATGGAGGAGACGATGGTGGGATAGTTCATGCCTCCGTTAATCCCGCTGATCAGTTTAACATTCCCTGCTGCATTGTAAGACTTGCGTCTGACCTGTGACCCTTGGAAATGGCAGTCAGCGTGGTAGATGCTGTGAACCGACTCTGTGCCGGGTGAGGGGCTTTGAAGATTGGGGGAAGGCGACTGAAGCATTAACTGACTCCCAGGTCTCATGGATCTCATCTCCATGACATCACAGATCTCAGAGTTCCCTCTGAGGCCACGGGGGCTGCCATTGCTGATGTGGTAGTGATGATGGTGGTGGTGGTGGTGATGGTGAATCAGATGGTGGATCGATCGGATTCGGCGCTTGTTTCTACACCTTCTGCCTTGTCTGTTTATACCGCCACCACTGTTGCTACTGTTGGGGTTAACTTTCTTCCTCCTCTTGTTCTGCCAGTTGCTGTACAGCCTCCCGACTCGTCGCTTCACCTTGCGATAGAGGTGGCTGATGTACTTGAGCAGCTCCTCGTAGCAGCTGCCCGGCTCCGAGTAGCTGGCCAGCGTGCTGTCGTTGGAGAGATAGCGGGCGCGCTGCTCCTGCATGAGTTGGTTTTCACGCTGCTTTGTCTCCGAGAACTGGGTTGCAATCACAACCAGGCACAGGTTAATCATAAAGAACGAGCCCACCTGGAAAAAACAAAACAAAACCTCAGAACTTCACAATTACATTCAACAAACCATTGCTCGCATTTGTAGCAACACTCTGCCATGTACTTAAAAGGGCCTGTAATGACTTGTTGTGCACCAATGCAACTTGTTTATTCTGTGCACTTTAATAGTTTTGTGGGCAAAGAAACAAACAAGCTGTATTAGTTCACTGATGCAGGAGATCTTGCTGTAATTGTTTTTCTATAAACTTTATTATTGTATTAAAACAACATATTCTCAGTTTATTGCTACAGAGCTGTTTTGATAAACATTTTAGCCCCCGTCCTTTTTCTCTAAGCACTGCTCACTTTACACCACAATGAGTAATAATACAGTCACCAAAGCTGGGATAGCCACAGGGCACTGTCTATCCTGGCTCTCTCTTAATCATCTGTAACAAACTAGGGCATCTCTGCCAGATTATAGGCACTCTAGATTTACTTCTTCGTTATTAAAAAATACGATCCTCTTTCTTGGTAAAGTACGAAAATAATATATCCAGAAAGATATTGGTGTAGGCTTCTTCAAGTATTGTGTTTATAGTACGTTACCTATCTGAAGACACTTGCACATGTTTCCTACATTAGTAGTTTATATTATGCTAAGCTGAGCATTACTGAAGGTGATTAAACTCAGTATTAAAATGTCAGGACAGTAATGATGTGCATATTGAAAAACAGAAATATACTTACTATTATAAGTAATATAAAATATATAAAATTGTAAAAAGAATGTGCATCCATAACATAATACATGATATCCACCCAGCCTTCCAAAGTTATGACCTAGAAAAGCAAAAACAAAAATTGCCATTAGCACTGATAGCACAATATGTTTGAAATCTAATTAGGCAAAAGTCAGTAGCATCTTCCAAAAAAGGACAAAAGTGTTACAGTTAATTAACATTTTTTTTTTAAATTTTCAATTCAATAAGATATTACTTTCATATAGAAATGTTGTGTGATTGAATTGAGATACCAGACACACAATTACTAATTGTTTTTCGACAAATGGACAGAATTGTTACAATAGTTACTGTGTGTGTGTGTGTGTGTGTGTGTGTATCTTAAGTTATGCCTTTAGAAGATCGATCACAAAGTGGGGACAATGGCAAACCTTTTTACGTTATAACAGAATGTGTATTTTAATGAATCCTGTTCCCTGTTTGGGCGCCACTGTAATGAATTGGCATCTAATTATATTAAATGGAAAGGCAAGGGCTGGATGCGAATCGCAAACCACACATTTCGAAGATGAACGTCTTACCGTTCAGATAAAGAGCAAGTTCTATAGTCAAGAGGCATGTACATGTCTTATGCTGAGGTCAGTATTATTAACTCATCAGCCGCTAGGAGGAGATTCATTGCAATATACTTTCATAACTTTAAATTAAAAAGTTAAATGTTAAAAAAAAGCAACTGGCATGAAAAAAGAAAACGTTTGTATTTAGATGAATGTTCTTTAAAAACTATTTGTATTGCTATTTCAATTAAGTCTAGATCCATTACTGCTGAAGAGCCCTGATGATTCACAATTAAATATGTACCTATCCGCAGCAGTTTAAAGGCCAGACTGATTCACAATAAAATTAATATTTACCAATGTTCATTGAATTCTCCTTACCCTTGCATGCTCATTCTTTCTTAGGAGAAAGAGTCAAGATTAAGAAATGGCCTGTTTATGTAGATCTGGTATACGGTAAAGCAACCATGTAACGTTTTATGACAAAAAACCTATTTGATATATAAAAAAAAGTTTTTCATGGTTTTGACCAATTTACTGGCAATGATTTTGAAAATCAGCATGATTATAATAACTAAAGGATAGACATGTATATAATCTGTAAATATTAAAATAGCTGCTGTTATTTGATTTAATTTGACACTCCTTTTCAGAAGCCGATATAAAGTTTACATCCAGTGTTAATCTAATAACAGTCTAAAAAAAACCCTGACACGCCTACAGTACATACTTTCATTCATTATTTATTTTTTAAATTCATCAGCTCAACCCCAAACCAAAGGACAGTATTATTATTTTGCTGAATGTATTTTATTCTTTTAACCAGTGAAAATAAGATTTAGTTAGATGCACTGCTTATGTGGTGGCGGAGCCTAGGAAATGGCTGGAAGATTCAATTAAAATGATGGGCAGCTCCCTCCTGAGGGCACCTCCAGCAGGCTGGCTTATCATCAGGATTGGGAAGCAGAGACTCACAGCTGCGTGTCTTTTTCTGATCACAAACTGAAACTCAGAGCAGCTGATTCAAATTCAGCACCGTTCTGAGACAAGGGGGAGGGGCGGAGCTACCAGCACAACAGAACACAACAAGGCAGTTCTTCCAGCTACAGCGTGGGAGTGACATTGTGTGAGAAGTGCTTCGTTGAAAAGTGAAAGCAGTTAGAAGCAGTTTGAAAGCAGACTGACAGCTGCAGAAACTAAACTTAAACTTACAAAAAAAAATAATAGTAAAAAAAATAATAATAATAACATAGCCTTCAAGCCAGTAGTCTGTGACATCTGCACGATGTGGGAAATCCGAGAAAACCCAGCAGAGCTAAACCAAGTGTGTGTAAAGTGCCGTACGATCCAGAACTTGTTTAAACTAGTAAGTATGCTAGAAATGGAGCTGCAGGAAATGAGACAGCAACAGGAGCTTGAGGAGCTGGCACACCCACAATTCTTGGAAATCTGCACCCCTAACAGACTGAAAGCTACCAGGGAGCTAGAAGAGGGTCAAAACAGGGGTCAAAAATTTGAGCCACTTCAAAATTTAGATGATCAAAACCAACATCAAGAGAACGAAAGGAACACCATCCAGACCCTATTAACAGTGATGGCCAGACAGCAAAAAGAAAGGAGGTCATGATTGTTGGGGACTCCATACTGAGAAACACAGCAAGTTCAGTTCGCAGTCTAGACCCCTTTTCCACAACAGTGTGCTGCCTTCCAGGAGCCTTTGTCACACACATCACTGAGAACATGGACAGGCTCCAAGAACGAACAGGAGACGACAACATCTAGGAAGGAAATTAAAAGACCAAAACTGTGGTATTTTCTGGGATACTGCCGGCACCTTGCAAAGGAGCATATGGACAGCTGGAAATAAATAATCTAAATGCATGGCTGAAAACGTGGTACACACAGGAAGGCTTCACCTTCCTTCAACATTGGACCACATTCTACAGCAAGAACTATCTATATAGGCGGGACAGACTGCATTTAAATAAAAAGGGAACCAATCTACTTGGAGAAAGGATCCTCAAGGAGGTTCAGAAGCATTTAAACTAGAAAGGAAGGGGAAGAAATCTACAAAAAAAACAGAAGGGAGACCACACATGTGGTCCAGTGGTTAAAGAAAAGCGCTTGTAACCAGGAGATCCCCGGTTCAAATCCCACCTCAGCCACTGACTCATTGTGTGACCCTGAGCAAGTCACTTAACCTCCTTGTGCTCCGTCTTTCGGGTGAGACGTAATTGTAAGTGACTCTGCAGCTGATGCATAGTTCACACACCCTAGTCTCTGTAAGTCGCCTTGGATAAAGGCGTCTGCTAAATAAACAAATAATAATAATAATAACATCAAAACAATGGCAACAACTTAGGTAAAACAGGAATTAAATGTATTTATCTAAATGCTAGAAGTCTCAGAAACTAAATGTTAGAACTTGAGGCTACTGCACTAACAAGTAACTACGATGTGACAGTGTCACAAAGACGGCCGGAGTGGGTGGCGTCAGACCAGAAACAGGAACACAAACGACAGAGAGATGGGGTTTTGGTGAGGCTGAACGCGTGATCGCGTTCAGCATTTAATAAACAGAACAGAAAATAAAAGGTTGGAACATACAAAAACACTGGACACGGCACTTGTAGCCAAAAGAAACATATAAACAAAACGGACTACCACTAAACAAACGGTGCACGGACAGACAAACAGACAAACACGGTGAGTGAAAACAACTACTAATTCTTACTCTTTTCATTAACATTTACCTCCGCTCCAATCCCGTTCTCCACTCACCGAACACCTAACCACGAGTGACTAAAAATGTGCCTATTTATACTGTTGTGCTGGGATTCAATTACTAATTAATTATTCACTTGAATCCCAGCACGTGAATTAATTCTGTGCAACCCCGTGCTCACATATTACATTTAACCAGCACGTGAAGTGATTTGTGCTCTCCTCGTGCCTAAATACAAATCTACACTTTAAATACACGTGAAACACAGACCCGTTTATATCCCGTGTACCAATCTATACACGCAACATACAACACATAACACAAATGCACACAGGGGCGGGGCGCTTTGCCACATATACCCCCCCTTGTGCGCAGCACACATGGCCTCAACGGCCACCTCCCCCCTTAAAAACCCAGCAGTCCAGGACAAAGTCTCGGGCTGGGAAGGGAGGCTTCAGTGGGCCCATGGCTGGCCATGCTGTCAGCACCCCTGCCGGTAGTGGCACGGCTGACAGCCTGTTGGTCCCGTCCTGCAGCGAAAAAGCTGCGGGGGCAGGTGGTCCCCCGACCTCCCCCTTCTTCGTAGCCGGCAGCTCCCTCCTGTGGGGCTCCGGCCACAAGAACTCCTGCAGCGAAACTGCTGCTGGGGAAAGTGGTCTCCAGACCTCCTCCCCCTTCTTCGTGGCCGGCAGCTCCCCTTTCTGGGGCTCCGGCCACCGTACTCCCTGCGGAGGTACGGGCAGCAGAGGCAGCTCCTGCTCCTCTGCTCCGGGCGGTGGTGGAGGCAGAGGCAGCTCCAGCTCCTCTGCTCCTGGCGGTGGTGGAGGCAGAGGCAGCTCCAGCTCCTCTGCTCCTGGCGGTGGTGGAGGCAGAGGCAGCTCCAGCTCCTCTGCTCCTTGCGGTGGTGGTGGCGGAGGCAGAGGCAGCTCCTGCTCCTCTGCTCCTTGCGGTGGTGGTGGCGGAGGCAGAGGCAGCTCCTGCTCCTCTGCTCCTGGAGGTGGTGGAGGCAGAGGCAGCTCCTGCTCCTCTGCTCCTTGCGGTGGTGGTGGCGGAGGCAGAGGCAGCTCCTGCTCCTCTGCTCCTTGCGGTGGTGGTGGCGGAGGCAGAGGCAGCTCCTGCTCCTCTGCTCCTGGAGGTGGTGGAGGCAGAGGCAGCTCCTGCTCCTCTGCTCCTTGCGGTGGTGGTGGCGGAGGCAGAGGCAGCTCCTGCTCCTCTGCTCCTTGCGGTGGTGGTGGCGGAGGTAGAGGCGATGGGGCTGATGCTGGCCACTCAGAGGGAGGCTGTGGCGGCTGGGCATGTGCGCGCCGTGCTGCCTTCAGCAGCATAGCTCGAGGCTGCTGGGGGACACCAGCATCCTGCCCTTCTCCCCCCCAAAAATTTTCAGGGGGTTGAGCCTGTAACTCCTCCCCTTCTGGCTCTTGGGACGGCACCAGCAGGTATTCACCCTCTGCTGGTGGAGGTGGGACCAGCAGGCATTCTCCCTCTGCTGGCAGCTTGGGTCCTACGGCTGTGGAAGCCCCGACTTCCCTCTTTTTGGGCTGTGGACGCACCGACTCCTCCCTTTTGGGCTGTGGACGCACCGACTCCTCCCTTTTGGGCTGTGGACGCACCAACTCCTCCCTTTTGGGCTGTGGACGCACCGACTCCTCCCTTTTGGGCTGTGGACGTTCGGGCTCCCCCCACTCAGGCGTAGGACGTTCGGGCTCCTCCCACTCAGGCGTAGGACGTTCGGGCTCCTCCCACTCAGGCGTAGGACGTTCGGGCTCCTCCCACTCAGGCGTAGGACGTTCGGGCTCCTCCCGCTTGGGCTGTGGACGCTCAGGCTCCTCCCATTTGGGCTGTGGACGCTCAGGCTCCTCCCGCTTGGGCTGTGGACGCTCAGGCTCCTCCCGCTTGGGCTGTGGACGCTCAGGCTCCTCCCGCTTGGGCTGTGGACGCTCAGGCTCCTCCCGCTTGGGCTGTGGACTCTCAGGCTCCTCCCGCTTGGGCTGTGGACGCTCAGGCTTCTCCCCATAACTGCGGAAGGGACAGTGGGCGAACAGGTGATCCTGGTCGCAGAGGAGGCACCCCGACGATGGCTTGTTACATCGCCGTGGATGCCTGGCCCTTAGGCGGCACTCCTCCTCCCTGTCCTTCACCTCTTTATCTGTCTCCCGCTTGGGCTGTGGAGGCAAAACCAGCAGGCATTCACCCTCTGCTGGTGGAGATGGGGACAGCAGGTACTCCTCTGCTGGTGGTCCTGCTACCTGGGCTCCTGTTTCACTTATAATTGCCTCCAGGTAGCTGAGGACCAACCCCACACCTTCCTCCCAGGTGCTTACAGTCTGTTCCCTTGCATATGCCTCCCATCGCTCTCTGTCCATAAACTGCAGGAACTGGACGACTACTGGTATAGACTGGGCCTCCAGCCCAGCATTTTCCAGCATCCAGTCCCGCACTTTGATGGCGTCTTCTGCCATTTTTTTTTTTTTTTTATTATTTTTTTTTTTTTTTAAATCCAAAACTGCGGTTCCTGCTCTGGCCTGAGTCCTGGAGGCGCTGTCGATCCCATGCAGGACACCACGTGTCACAAAGACGGCCGGAGTGGGTGGCGTCAGACCAGAAACAGGAACACAAACGACAGAGAGATGGGGTTTTGGTGAGGCTGAACGCGTGATCGCGTTCAGCATTTAATAAACAGAACAGAAAATAAAAGGTTGGAACAGACAAAAACACTGGACACGGCACTTGTAGCCAAAAGAAACATATAAACAAAACGGACTACCACTAAACAAACGGTGCACGGACAGACAAACAGACAAACACGGTGAGTGAAAACAACTACTAATTCTTACTCTTTTCATTAACATTTACCTCCGCTCCAATCCCGTTCTCCACTCACCGAACACCTAACCACGAGTGACTAAAAATGTGCCTATTTATACTGTTGTGCTGGGATTCAATTACTAATTAATTATTCACTTGAATCCCAGCACGTGAATTAATTCTGTGCAACCCCGTGCTCACATATTACATTTAACCAGCACGTGAAGCGATTTGTGCTCTCCTCGTGCCTAAATACAAATCTACACTTTAAATACACGTGAAACACAGACCCGTTTATATCCCGTGTACCAATCTATACACGCAACATACAACACATAACACAAATGCACACAGGGGCGGGGCGCTTTGCCACAGACAGGTGTTACAGAAACCTTTTTATCTGAGAGTGATGGAGACGAATATAATATTAGTGGGTATACACTGTATAGGAAAGACAGGCAGGACAAAAGAGGCGGAGGGATAGCGCTATACATCAAAAATAGTCTTGAAGCCCAGGTGTTAAATCTGGAAGAAAAAAACAACGCTGAATAAATATGGGTCAGAATAATGGACAAAAATTCAAAGGGCATAATAATAGGAGCATGCTATAGACTGCCAAATTCATGCACCGAGCAAAATAATCTGTTATACAATGACATTAGAAATGCGTGCAGCAAAGGAGAAGCCATATTAATGGGGGATTTCAGCTTCTCCCATATAAAATGAGAAAACCCTGTGGGTGCATGACAGACAAAATTGAAATGGTGGAAATGACAAATGACGGCTTCCTTGTCAAGGCACCAACTAGGGCAGCAGTGTAGAGTAGTGGTTAGGGCTCTGGACTCTTGACCAGAGGGTCGTGGGCTCAATCCCAGCTGGGGGACACTGCTGCTGTACCCTAAGCAAGGTACTTTGCCTAGATTGCTCCAGTAAAAACCCAACTGTATAAATGGGTAATTGGGTAATAATGTGTAAAAGATAACACCGTGTACAATTTTTTTTTTTTTTTGGTTCC
Source organism: Acipenser ruthenus (assembly GCF_902713425.1). NCBI lineage: Eukaryota > Metazoa > Chordata > Actinopteri > Acipenseriformes > Acipenseridae > Acipenser > Acipenser ruthenus. The sequence continues at coordinate 8,109,775 of NC_081210.1, forward strand.
TGGGTAGTAAGTGTTATTTCCTAATTGCTTATGCCTCAAAAGTATAGAAAATGGCTATTATTCCCCACAAACTTTGCTTTTGTGACCAGGACAGTGATATTTTGAAATTTACCTATTTTCCAGAACATTCTAGATAGATTCAGTGCGGAGTAAACTTGGAGTAACTTCTAGAACTTTCTAGAACTTTCCAGTAATATAAATAGTAGTATAAATACAGGGGCCTTAAGCCCACCAGTTCAGTTTAGTTCCAGCTGCCTAAGTGGATACATATCTGCATTTTTCTGAGATGGCATCAAGGTCATAGGAGACTTCAAAATGGTGGCATTCCTGATGGGTCTCCAAGGCGGTTTTACCAAGTTTCCCTGCTATCTTTGCCTTTGGGACAGCAGGGACACCAAGGAGCACTACCACAGGCGGGATTGGCCACAGCGGACCGAGTTCTCTGTGGGGAGGAACAACGTCAAGTGGGAGCCACTGGTGGACCCCCGGAAGGTGCTGATGCCACCACTGCACATCACATTGGGCCTTATGAAACAATTTGTCAGAGCTCTAGATAAGGAGTCGGCAGCCTTCAAGTACCTTCAAGACTTCTTCCCTAAGCTGTCTGAGGCAAAGGTCAAAGCCGGTGTCTTTGTCGGACCACAGATAAAGAAGATCCTGGAGTGCAATGAATTCCCCAAGAAGCTCACTAGTAAGGAGAAAGCGGCTTGGAACAGCTTTGTCGCAGTGGTTCAGGGCTTCCTGGGCAATCACAAGACCGAAAACTATGTGGAGCTGGTTGAGACTCTGGTGAAGAACTACGGCACAATGGGCTGTAGGATGTCCCTCAAAGTCCATATCCTTGATGCTCATCTTGATAAATTCAAGGAGAACATGGGAGCGTACTCGGAGGAGCAAGGCGAGCGCTTCCACCAGGATATACTGGACTTTGAACGCCGCTACCAAAGACAGTATAATGAGAGCATGATGGGAGACTACATTTGTGGGCTGATTCGTGAAAGTGATTTACAGTATAATCGTAAATCTCGAAAAACTACTCACTTCTAAATCTTTTGTAGACATTTTTGTATTACTTTAGTATAAATACATGTTAATTTGGATTCATATGTTGTTTTTTTCTGACTTTATGTGAACGAAAAGACACAAATTCGCCCGTTTTCTCATTGGAAATAGGTACATTTCAAAATATCACTGTCCTGGTCACAAAAGCAAAGTTTGTGGGGAATAATAGCCATTTTCTATACTTTTGAGGCATAAGCAATTAGGAAATAACACTTACTACCCAGGAACAAAAATTGTGTTACATAGTGTAATGTGATATCTTGTGACAATTGTAAGTCACCCTGGATAAGGGTGTCTGCTAAGAAATAAATAATAATAATAATAATAATAATAGAGGGGAGGCATGCCTTGATTAGTCTTTTCAAATAATGAAGACAATAACTAAAACAGAGTTTAGAGAATCATTGGCAAAATCAGACCACAACATGGTCTCAATTGAAATGTTTTTTAAAACCCAAAAGGTAATGACTAAAGCTAAGGTTTACAATTTTAGAAAAGCAAACTATGAAGGCATGAAACAGAGACTAACAGAAGTAGATTGGAGTAAAATAGAGAAAACATCCACAGAAAAAGTATGGCTATTTTTTAAAAATGTAGTGCTAGAGGTGCAAAACAATTACATCACAAAAGTAGACAAATCTAAATTTAAAACAAAATGGCCAAAATGGTTTAATAGATCAATTTAAAAAAAATATTCAGTGAAAAAAGGCACTTTACAGAGCGTCTAAAAGGGACCAAAAACAAAGTACACAGAAAGAGTACTTGAAACTGCAAACGCAAGTCAAAAAGGAAGTTAGAAAGGCCAAGAGAGAGAGATAGAAATGAACATTGCTAAGGGGGCTAAAACCAAATCCAAAATGTTTTCCAATATTATAACAGCAAGAGAACATTCAACAAGGAGGTTAAAAGTCTAAGAGATACAATGGCAAAATCATAGACGAAGAAAAAAAAATAGCAAATAGATTAAATAATATACAGGTTTTTACAAAGGAGGATACGCACAACATGCCCCACATGTCGACCTGTTTCTATCCAGTGTTAAATAACTTTAACATAACAGAGACAAAAGTGTTTAAGGGACTAGGAGGTCTTAAAATAAACAAATCCCCTGGGCGGGGGGAAGTAAACAAACTTGTTAAATTTGCAGACAACACAAAAATAGGAGGAGTGGCAAACATTCAAAATGATCTAGACAGCATTCATAACTGGTCAGACACATGGCAAATTACATTTAATAGAGAAAAGTGTGAGGTACTGCATGCAGGCAATAAAAATGTGCATTATAAATATCATATGGGAGATACTGAAATTGAAGAAGGAATCTATGGAAAAGACCTAGGCATTTATGTTGACTCAGAAATGTCTTCATCTAGACAATGTATTCAGTCTTGAACAAAGAAAACTATGCGGTGATCTGATTCAAGCATTCAAAATCCTAAAAGGTATTGACAATGTCAACCCAAGGGACTTTTTCGACCTGAAGAAAGAAACAAGGACCAGGGGTCACAAATGGAGATTAGATAATGGGGCATTCAGAACAGAAAATAGGAGGCACTTTTTTACATAGAGAATTGTGAGGGTCTGGAACCAACTCCCCAGTAATGTTGTTGAGGCTGACACCCTGGGATCCTTCAAGAAGCTGCTTGATGAGATTCTGGGATCAATAAGCTACTAACAACCAAACGACCAAGATGGGCCGAACGGCCTACTCTTGTTTGTAAACTTTCTTATGTTCTTATGTGTCCTGTAGCCACACCGAGAATGGAAATGCAGGATTGAATCATCTTCAATGGCAATATATTTGCATTACTATGTTAATGCAATGGTTCTCTACCAGAGGGCAAGCGCAGCTATAATGGTATGTGCTCGTGCTGTGTGGTGGAGTGCAGTGCAGGAGCTACTTCGTGCAATGTCAGGAGTTCAATTCCACATTTTCTGAACCTAATCAAAAACCACTCCAATCAGATAGTTGTGTGGACAACGGCAAGCAGAAATGATTAGTAATCTCGTAACACAAGTTCACAATGATCTTATACACAAGATCATTTCTTTTTAACAAAAGGAACTAGGAGTTTACAGAATATGTCATATGTTTGTGGATTTTTTTTTTAATGCAGAAGGTCACTTTAAAAAAGGGAAGTTGTCAATATTAGCTTCTCTGTAGGAGATTTTATTTTCACACTTCAAACTACCAGTAGGCCTGCCTGGAAGCTAATGTACAGTGTCTCACAATAAAAACAACTTTAAGACACAATTATTTATTTACCTGAAATATAGATTTTTCCCATTCCTATTGCACTGCAATCACAGATTAATTGAACCAACCACATTATGTAATCAAAAACTGCATTTCCTTTGCTGCTAAACCAATACAAATTACAAACAGTAAATTATAAACCTCACAGAATCAAGTTCGGAGTAGAGCGGTCATTATCTTATAGGTAGATGCCCTCTAAAAGCTAACAGGACCTGGTTTTGACAGAAACATAAATGTCATGTTGCTTAAGTGATCCAGACTAAAATATAGCCTAAAAATACACCAAATACACAGCATAATTCATTTGATATGACCAAAGGACATTGCAGCTTTAAGCAATAGTGTTTTCTTTGTTTGTTTGTTTACAGATTTTGTATGTCTGATCTCTTGGTGTGGAGCTTAATATTGCATTCTCGGATTAAGAAAAAAAAAAACCTCTCAACTTCCAGCGCTCGCATCCCCCACCACTGTATAAAACGTAACCGATTTCATTTTTACACGTATCTCAACGCTTAACTTTAATCATATATTGCTGCTGCTGTTAATGGAAGTCTCAAGTATCTGGCTCTAGGCACTCTCCTGTTAAGACGCAAGGAGATAATGGTGGGCTTCCCCTCCTCCATTACACTGATAACTGTGATCTCCAAGGAGCAGCATCTAGTTTAGCTTATTCAATATGCCTCCCTTTCAATGCAGGTATTCAATCTGTTCAGGGGAGTTTCAGATGTATGCGCATTTGTGGTAAGCATGAGATAGCCTCCTACAGTTTTGTTGCAACTGTGTAACTAAAGGCCTCCCCATGCATTCATTTTGAGAGAGTAGAAATATTTACACTGAAAATGAAAACTACGTTTTAAAGCAAAGTCTGTTGATGTATCTATGTCACGTTGTAAATATTAGAGTAACTTTGTGGTAAAGTGAAGTATGAGGAATAGAAATATAACATTTTAAACAAAATACTATCAAATCTGTCACTGATCAGTAAAGCAAATAGTTTACCAGTAGTGTCAGGGTGCAGCAGTCAAAAAGGGTCCCTTTCCTTTATTTTCCTTTATATTTTTGTTCCCTATCCAATGTTAAAAATCAAAGGAAGGGACCCTTCTTGTGTGCAACACCCAAGGTGCTGCTGGTAGGCTCTCTAATTAGAAAACAGGCGCAGACTGGAATCATAAGCCGTATAGTACAGCAAACACCCTGACCTTCCATGAGAAGTCCTTTAGCATGCTACAAAATCAAATAAGGCCAGCATTTCAGCAGCTCCTTCTTCAAAGTCACCCAAATCGGATCATCATCATTCAGATCCTACACCTACTGATAGCTGCAGTAGCAACACGGTCTGGTCCTGTTAGATTAATTAAGTACGTTTTAAAGAACACCCTGCAGAGCGGTTAACTTATCATCTCTGCTTCAACAATGTCTGTTTGAGAAGAGCCTGAAGGCAGAGCCACAAAGACAGGTAAACAGATAGCCAGCCATGTGATACCTGGCTTCTGGGAAGAAAACAGCCTTAAAGCTCAAGCTTTCACAACCAATGAATATTAAAATGAGTAAATATTATAGCAAATGAAAACCAACTGATGGCTTTGTTCATAGGACAGCTGCAAGATGTTGACCATGTGTGCAATATCATTTGCTAAGTTTGCTACATTTTTTTTTGTAAAAGACTAAACTAAATTATTATATTACTGTGAACTAGCAAGAAACGGCTAAGATGTAGGAGGTCTGAAATGAAGCTCCTGAGTTCAAGATCAAGCTTGTGTTTTCTTTATAGAAACTACAGATATTTACTGACTGTAAAGTTGAGAACTTAACTTAAGAACTTGCGATCCAACTGCTTTTCAATGGGTTTCTGGCCCTGGGTTGTACAGTTTGTGACATAGTGGTATGGTAATTTAAAGAAGTGCATTGAAACCTACCTGAAAAATAGCGATCCAGGCATATCCAATATTATCAAAGTTAATAGCTCCTTTGTGTGGGTTCAGGTCCCCAGTCTTGCATACATTGTAATATTGGTTCCAGTTTATGCAGCCATTTATGTTTCCCACGTCCATACTGTTGTGTTGGTGGCTGTCGTAGAACATGCTGAGAGAACACTCCACTCTATTTTCCTTCAAGCGTGGGATGTCTGGACACCTAACCATCCCGTTGTCCCTATTGGTGGAGCAGATGAATGGGGTTTCTTCACCCTCCTCTTGTTTGTAATATGGGGTTAAAAAAGATAGATTGTAAGTCCTGCAATAGAACAGCAATGTTTCGTCAGTGTCTAGGTACCAACAATATTTAAATACATCATACACTACAGGCTGGGTGGCTTTCATTGTAGGCTTTTTAGTAAATCAATTCAGTAGGACAGCAAATTTATTTTTTCTCTCTTGGCCTTGAAAGATGAATTTATTAATAAGGTATAAATCCTTTATAATAGTTGTATAGGCAGGCATGACTCTGTACTTTTACTGCATGGCTTGAGTTAAAATATTACTGTACCAAGCTGAAAATGAAACTACAGATGCCTCTTAACTTCCCCAGAGTGAATTCTGAGTGTATGGAAGTACATTCTGCTGTCTTCAGTCACTTTCTCAAGTCTATGGTAAACATTAGTGTGAGGAGCTGCAGTCACACAACTGAAGCAATAGAAGTTGACATAAAAAAATTCAGAACTTCACTGTGAACCAGATGCTCAAATGACAGAAACTGTCAAGATAGTCCTCATTAGGGACTTTCTATACTTTGCAGATTTGCTGAATACATAAGACTTTCCCATACCGAAGATAGATATCTTTTCAATGCAGAGTTTATGTAGCAATCGAGTATTATATTAACGACTGTATTTAATAATGGATAAAACTTTGTATTAGGTTTGATAAATGCTATGGGTTTTTAGAATGTAATAATTTGTTTGCACTCCCAAACCTCAGAAGACCGTGTCCATGATGTACTTTACGGCTTACATCAAACACAACACATTTCCAATCTGTTGCCAATTATGCTTTTCTGTCCTGTGCACTTTCATGAAAAGGCTTTCATTGCATACAAAGGATGTTCAATTCTGTTCATTATCCCTATAAAAACTTGTTGTTGCACATCTTTGATGAACCTCCACCTTCGTACTTAGAAGATAGCAAATTGGACACAGAACGGGCTATATTTTAAAAACAAACATGTTTAAGTGAACTTTTTTCCTGAAGCCTTTTAGTCAGGAATAATCTGGATTTGCAAATCACTGAAACTCAATAAAATTACTCATGAAATTAAAATAAGTAGTAAATTAATGTAGATAAGTGCATCTACACTATCCTGATGATAACCAGGCAACCAAGATTAGAAAACAAACACCACCAACAGGCACAGTGTGACGATTTATTGATTACTGTACCAGTCAACAACCTAATTATCAAGCTCATAAACTGGTAATTCTGCTGTATGCATCTATCTTACAAATCTTTTCCACAACTTTCTCTTGTTTTTGACAACCTCAGAATGTAGGATAATCTGTAGTGATCCAGCCAATGCAATTAAAATGAGTGATTTGTGAAAATGTCTCTATGTTGCTGTTTCTCAGATTTTTTAAAGTACATTTTTTGTGTTGTTCTGCTGGGCTGAGGTGTTTATTTTACAAAATCCTCAGCTCTTGAAAAGTCACTTCTGCTAGGAGCAGTTAACTGCTGCCACTTAACTGCAGAAACACGTACTTACGTTTTAAAATTGTCTTCTAAGAAACACCTGTTCCTCAGCAGGCCAGCCCACAATTGCACTCCGACAATCCCAAATATAAAGAAGACAAAAAAACAAAGGAGAAGGACGTTGCCTAGCATAGGCAGAGTATCTAACAGCAGGGTCACCAGTATTCTCATACCTGCAAGAAAGAAACATACACAAAACCACGTCATGATATAACACATCCGTCTGCCTTCCAGACAGCACACTTCTTCTTCACTTCTAAATCATGTCCCTTCATTTACTCCAGACTTGACCAACGAAGCAGCTTTCTGCTTTGTTGTGCTCATGTCAATGGATTAGGGCCCTTTATTCTACTGGCATGGCAACAACAACAACATATACACAGCTACCTGGGGTCAGGAGGAAACATAGGAAAGGTTTAACTTACAGAAGGCATGTAATATATACAGTAGAAAAGCAAGCACAGGAAAACTTGTAAAAGCCACATTAAAAACCAGGGAAATCATTCTTCTTTATTTTGTAGTTGATAGCTTCAGCAGTGTGTTGTGAGATATCTAATAATTCTTGACATCATTACAGGACCACACCAGGTTTGTTGGCCCCGGCAATGGACCTCCAGTTGCATTTTATCACATTTTTTTTTTTTTTTTACTGTAGAAAACACCCACTTTACAAAAATAATAATTTTTAAATTCACATAGAAAATTTGACAGTTTGCTTATTGCAGTTTTTTTAGATTTTCTTTTTTGTAGTCATTTCCCTCCGTTTTTGACATCCAGATTTGTTGTTTCTTTTTATTTGGAGGTGCCCAAGGTTGGGCAGGTTTCATTTTTCATGGTTTAAAATCATATAATTATAATAGGCGTTATGATAATAATAGACGCTAAGATAATGAGGCTCGACAAAACACTTGTCAAACGAAAGTCTTGATTGTTGGAAAGTAAATGTGCCAATTGTAGAATGTCTTTAATTGGCACATTTGTATAATTGAATGTCGAGATCAGCCAATAGCTTTCAGCTTTATGAAGCTCTGGGGAGGATGGAAGCCAATAGGGAGTGAGAAGAGGCGGGACTAAGGGAACAGCACACAAGCAGGAAAATGCTGGAATGTTTTACTGTACTGCACAGTGGCGCGCAAAATGCAATGGGGTTCCATTATGCTAAATAATTCTGCAGATGTTGGTTATTAGAAAGCCCAATTTGGAAGAAACATATAATTTGCTTCCAGGGGCGCTGGGGGGGGGGGGGGGGGGGGGGAATTGTATCAACATTGAACATTCTCTGTCCCAAATAGCATCATGAATGAGAAAAAAAACAGACAGTAATTGGGCCAGTTTACAACGAGATAGTGTGCTGAGCTTTGTCAACATCGCTCTTATTCTTAAAATAAATTATACAAAAAGTGCAGTGCAAGTATATTTAAAGCATGGCACTGGTTTATAACAAACTCAAAAATGTCGTTCCACTAAGTCTCATTTTATAGTAATAAAGTGCGTAACGTTATGGTCATTGATTTCGCCGAAACTTTTGTGTTTTAAAAGTGTGTAAGGCTTAAACTCTAACCGAATTGCTCTGCTGCCAGCTTCCGATATCCCAGTTAAGTAAACATTTCACAGTTACATACTGTAACTCTGCTACATTAAACAAACAGTGGTACAACATCATTTTTAAATTGTTTTACAGTAGCAGCTAGAGACATTATTTCAGATCATTGAATGCAGTTTAACTCTTTATTTTAGAGCATCCATCCGACCAGATTTGATACATACTTACAGCCTCAAGCTATTATTTCACCTGCTTTCCACAAAGAATGACACTTTCTATCAAATATAAACCAATGAATATAAACTGCTAATTAAGCACCACATTCCTGTGAATGCCGAAAGCAGCAACAAGTAGCAAAGTTTTAAATAACATGTTTACACAGATAAAAAATAAAAGAGGGTAGCGTCTCGCTTTCATCTTGGCAAATTCTTAGCTTTGTCCGATTAGCTTGCAATAACCAAAAGATCACTCAATCTCTCATCTCCAGTAGCTTTACGCAGGTATGTTTTGACCCTTTTCATGCACGAAAAGAACTTTTCATTTGCCATATACATGCATGCCATATACATGCATATTTAAGCAATGTAACATTTTTAAACAGTAATTATAACAGTGAATTTCAATCAGAATGTATCTAATTCAGTAGAGAAGCACCTTAAATATAATTTTTGCCGATCCACTGTGAAAAAGACAACGATGAGTTGATAGAGCAGCTGTGCATTGCAGTACATTCTAAACTAGTGCAATGTGATGCCACGCTATATTTGGTGTTTAAATTATATTCTGCGAGAACTGCAATACCAAATACTATTTGTTTTTTTTAAAGAAAACCGAAATATAAAGAAATGACAAGAATCCAAAATCTAAATGAGCCTAAATCTCGTTTTCAAATCTCTGGTACCTTTTCTTTAGAGCATGTATAAAAAATGGTACCTGGGCGTAATCAATATTATTAGTTTCTTCCACAGGTGAATCCCTCGTTGTTGTCTCGCTGTGTTTCATTTCTTCTGTTTTCCACCTGCTATGGCAAATATATTCGACATATCTCTTTGACTCATCATGATATCGGTAATATTATATTATTATAGAAATAACAGAATGCAATGTACTTCTGTGTTATCGATATAATCACTGCACAACAATGAACTATCAAGTACAAATGAATGAATTCCGCCAATGCCTTGAGACTCTGAGTGCTAGCAATTACATCACATAGCAACTGTTGCCGACTTCATTCAGATCCGGGTTAGATTACAAAAGAATGATGTTATGATGTTTGAAAAACATATTTTATTTGTTTCTGAAGAAAACTTCAACCACCTTATATGTGATTATATTATGTCTGGTGGGGGGTGGTCAAAAAGTGGAAGACATAATGCCATATAGATCATCTATGGGGGAAAGCCAAGGTCTGGGGGGGGGGCTGCCGTTCCTGCCCCATAGCAAATGACGCCCCTGTTTGTTTCAGAAGACATTATGATCTCTTTCTAGCAAATTCTTGGTTTATTTAATTCCATTCAACAGCTACCTTTAATTAATATGTGGGGATATTGTGGTCCTTTTTTATATTGACCATGGCCTTTATCTTCCAGCTACAGAAATTCAAACAAACAAAAGAAACTTTGAGTTGTAAAGCTGCATCCCCATTGTTTCAACCCCTCACCTGTTGTGCCTCTGAACCTGGATACTGATAATGGTTTCCCAAGGCAACGGTTTGATTTTCTTCTTAATGTTTCCCACTGAGAAGACCAAATCACAATAAACTGTCCCGCAACCTTTTTTGTAGCAGATTTTTTTTTTTTCTCATACAATTTGGTAGGGCTGAGGCCCTGCACCTGTATATAATGTGTTTTTGTTTGATTTATAAATACAATTGTTTAATGTTAAAAATTAAATATGTGCTAGACATGGTAGGACTTTGTTCTCCACAAGCCAAAGAGGAAGGACTGTGAAATTTGTGGTGATCCCGCACAACTGCAGGTATAGCCAGGGTGAGCAACCAAAAGAACGACCGTCTGTATAACAGGGTTCTAGTGTTTTACGTAGGGATTAATCTTGGACTCGCACCCCTCACCTTCACCTTAGGCTCTTTAAGAACCTGCAGGGTTGCAATGAAAATACATGTCCTATTGTTTCGTTGCCAACCAGCACAGCCCTCTGCAGAATTGATCCTTGGCACACACTGTATGGATTTTGATTTTAATCAGACTTTTTGCTTAGCCTTTTAGGTAATTGGTCTTTGCTTGTTTCTACATAATAATATGTTTTTTCAGTTCAAGTTTGTTTGCCCTTTCATCTGCCTGCCGTTATTGCTTTCCAGCTTTGGTAATTATTGCTTGTGGTGTTATCTTTGCGATGTACCCTTGTTTGCACTTTGTATTTTTAATACGGCATCTTCCTATATAAATTATTGACTCTTTAACCTCAAATCCTTTTTGACTAGTTATCTTATGAGGACTAAGTAACAATGTCATCAATCTGCAAAGCCTTCTGCACATTATGCAATATGTTTAATGGTACTGTATGCATTAGTTACAGTGTTTTCAAGGGGGTCATGGTAGGATTGTATTAGTAGTGTAGTTGAGGGTAAACGTGAGTAAACTCTACCACTCTGTCACTGTGAGTGGTGACGTCACGGACCAGAAACAGGAACCAAAACAAAGAATGGTGGTGGGTGAAACTGAACGCTACGGCATTCAGTGCTTTTATTAAATAATAAATAAACAAAAGGTTTAAACAAAACAAAACAAACACCAAACAAAAAGGCGCGATGGCCAAACAAATAAACAGAAACAAGTATATTTAAATATAGCAATTGTTTTCCGCTCTCCTTGCTCGCTCTCCCGTACTCTCCTCTGTACACTCTCCCCCTTAGCATGGAGAGCTGGAGGCTTTTATATTCTGGCCGAGGGGTTAACTAGCTGTTAATTATCTTATGCATGAGTTTAGCAAGGATGCGTGACTGTCAGCTAGTTAAATAACCAGTAGCTGATCAACCAAGCATCCTCAGGAGGTTTTCAAAATATAAATACAAAACAATAACAAATACGCGGTGCTTTGACCTGCGCCGCAAACAAAAATACAAATAATAATACAAATATATATATAGGGGCGGGACACTCCGCCACAGATGGCCAGAATCTTTTCCAATGAACCTTTAACCCATAATTCTGCACGATCACCATGACTGATATGCACATAACCTACTAAGAGCATATCTGCACATCTTTAGTGCCTACCATGCAACTGCCCAGCGTGAAACACCAAAAAAAGGTTAGTTTACCCACTACATCACTGACAGATTGCTATAACAGGGGAGCAGACAGGAGTTATCAATTAAGGGCAGTTCCAGAGGTAGGGGGTTCATAAAGTAGAAGCAGAGACTGAATCGTTAAATTTATCTTTCCAGAGCCTTTGTGCTATTTGCAGGATGAAAAATAAGGTTACAGACAGTGGTGCCCAATATCCGGAGAAGTGATGGGAAAGCAGTCTTGCATGTTTAATAAAGACGAGAGACACTGAGATGATCATTTTTTTTTTCTACTGGCAGCAGGGAACCACGCTGAAAATCAGTTGTCTCATCAAGTGTGATACCCAAGATTCGCTCTATGCAGATGGTGAAGGTAGATTTGTCAAGCAGTCAAAAAGCTTGTATTTAAAAGAATTGCAGAGTTAGTGTGTATAGTTCTGAAGTCAATGCTGTTTCATTTGTAACAGTGTAGAAAGCACCTTTTTGCTGGAGTTTGCAGAGTGTATGTTATGCCCGCAAATTTTAAAGTTTGTGGAAAAAATTCATCCCAGAGATATACACAATCCATTAAGCGGTGGCTGCAATGATAGGTATGGAAACAGTGGCACTTCTGCATATGATAATCTCACAAAGGGGAAGATGATGCTATTGACAGCATGTAGTCACAACTTTGAACAAAACAAAAACAGACCACCACTCGGTGAAGAAAAAAAGACTATTTTCATAACATAGCAGGTTTAAAACTTAGCAGTTTCTTTACTGGCTTTTAGAAGCTACTTTTTAGCATGAGAAACTAAACTGCTATTCAGATCAAACGTGTCTGTGATATGAAGCCGATCAAGTAGAGCGTGTAAGAATCTACTTCACTCAACACATATAATTAATTCCCTACAGCTGAATTGAGAAAAAAATCCATCTCTGTACCAGCAAGTCTTTTCTATACATATTGGGTTAACAGATGAATATGATTAAACCGAAGCACCTCAGAGCAGTGTTACAAAAGAAAGTCAATGCAGCAGCAAAAGACAGCAGCTATCTTGGTTTGTCCCCTTACAGTACCATACATCATTCCTTCTTTATATACTGAACTTATTTATGTTTACCTAGTTTATATAATAAATTGTATTTAGCTAACACCATTCTTCTAGGATTGATTACTGCAATGCCATGTTCTCTGGAATTCCAAACTGTGTTCTGTCACGATTGCAGCTTGTAAAACATGCTGCAGCCAGGGTGCTACCAAAACAAAACAAGTGAGCACATTCCCCCAGTGTTAGCAGCCCTCCACTGGCTCCCGGTGCTGCCCAGGATTGACTTTAAGGTCCTTCTTATCGCCTATAAAGCCCTAAATGGCTTCAGCCTATTTTTTTTTCTTAGTCCCATATGCCCCTGGCCGGCTACTCTGCTCACAAGATGCAGGGCTGCTATCTATCCCAAGGATTTTAAAGCAAAGGACAGGTGGTAGAGCATTCAGTCATAGGGCACCTGAATTCTGGAATGCTCTACCGTGCACAGTGAGAGACACACTGACATTGGCCATTTAAAAAAAAATTAATAACATACTATTATAATAGGGCTTTTATATCTTTATAATATTAATATTTCTTTTTTGTATAGTTTTATTCATATTTATTCGGTTTGAGTTTCTCATCTGTTGCTTTTATTTGCTTTCATTTTAAAATGTTGTTTTCTCTTGCTGTTTTTATTGTTTATATTGTTTTTATTGTACTAAAATGTACTTCTGAATGTCCTTTTTCTTGTTAAAAGCGCCTTGGGATGGCTTTCTATGAAAGATGCTTTAGAAATAAAATTTGATTTGATTTGATTTGATTCCCACTAAAAACAGTATAAAACAATTCAAGGGCGCTAAATGTTTCAAGTCTGCTGTAACTTGTGCCATTCACATATCAGCATGGTTTACTGTCCACATTCCTCTTTATGGGACCATTAGGAAATCATTCACACTGTACCACTGTAATCCACATCACCAAGTAGTATAAGTATGTAAGTATATGAACAGAATTCCAGACATTGTGATATACTTCCAGTCAAAACGTTTGTCATTGAATTAATTTAGGGTGTGCTCACGCTGGGTCCGTTTAGAGCAGGGGTGGGCAATTCCGGTCCTGGGGGGCCGGTGTCCCTCCTGGTGTTTGTTCCAGCTGACCAATTAAGCTTCTAATAAGCACTTAATTGGTCCAATTAAGTAATTTAGGGTACAGCTGGAACAAAAACCAGGAGGGACACCTGCCTTCCAGGACTGGAATTGCCCATCTCTGGTTTAGAGGGTTTGGTCTGCACTCGGTACGGTTTGGTATATTTGGTGTTAAGTGTGAACAACAAAGTCCGCTAAAGAGGTGGTCTCAGTCCGTTTGGTAAATGCACCGAATAATGAGTTGTTATAATCTAATAAATTCACCCGATGTTTCATTTTTAAACTATTATTGTGTTATTTTATATACTGTTATTTTAACAGCTTCAGAGTTGCTACGGCATCAGTAAATTGAAGACAAAAAAAAGTCCCAGTTTTTCACCGTGGATATCTGGACAGTGGGAGAAACTGAAGCTCTGACAGAAATTTGGTCAGACACCAAAATCCAATCCGAACTGGACAAAACTCACAAAAATAGTAAAATATATATGGTGCAGTGTGTTTTTTGAGCCATCTATGGTTACAATATATATAGCAGTGGAAAAGCGTGTTTTTTTTTATATTCTCATCTCTACCACATATAGTATGCACATATAGTATGCACATAATATGAAAGGACATTTTGTGGCCTTTCATTTGACAGAAGTTATATGCATGTTGCACAAACTACCCAGTAGTTAAACATACATAAATGAAAACAGTGAAAAACAGGTGGAAATAGGGCTGTGTAAAGAGTTAAATTACTTTGTTAAATGCCAACAGTATGAGAACTGTGCAGAATTGCATAAACTGCATTATTCTCCTATTGTAGGCATTCAATGCATGTATTAATTAAACCAGAAGTGCTCCCCCAGTGCTTTCTTCTTCAGCTAATATGTAAGAATCTAAAACATGCTATATTAAAAACCAGAGCAATACATCAATAGCTGCCATCTTTCAATATGCCTTGCAGGATATTGTAAACATCCAGTTCACACACCATATAAACAAACCAAGTTCACTTGAAAACTGCATTGTGAAAACAAACGGACTCAGTCCTGAAAAAAAAAATGAAAAAGGACAAACAAAACTAACTTTAGATAACATCCAAACAAACTCGGTCCCTTTGCTTGCAGATAAGTGTGAACAGCAAGCACATTGATACATTGTTTCAACTGAAAAGAACCAGACCAAGTCTGTTTGAAATGGACCCAGTGTGAATGCAGCCTTAATATATTTTTTGTATTTTTAAATTTAACACTATTCACTTATATCTGATTGCTGAGAGACAACAAACTTGAGTTATACAGTTTCGCTACAGGCCAATACAGGCTTTCAGAGTTGAAGCAATACATATGGTCCATAGGAGTAAGGCAGCTGCAATATGGGTAATATTTCTCAAACACATATAGACACCATTGTAGGGACATTTGACAGAGAATGTCCCTACAGGGATTGGTTTATAGAGAAACAGTTTAATTTCCAACTATATCTATATATATATATATATATATATATATATATATATATATATTTTAACTCAAAGAGCCAGCTGCCCAACGTTTCGATATGTTGTACATATCTTTCTCAAGGGAAAGACCAGAATTAGTTGTTTACTTTTGAAGATGGAGATTGATTGTTGTAACCATGTCAGAAAACAGAATCGCAAACCCTTAGCTGATTAGTGTTGAACATTCCTTGATAAACTGTCACAAACCGTATCTGTCAAAAAACTTTTAAAAAAGCCCTGCTGTCTATAAAGTAATGATAAGGCATGCCCAGAAAGTCTCCAAACATGTGCCCCATTGCATGTCAAAATATATCCAGCAGTGTTAGGACTAATGTGAAGTTACACTTGGTTTTAGCCCCAGTTTTAATGCCAGACAGTGAAGAAATATTTAACAAGAAAATATTTTCTAATCAGAGCACCTAGATCAATCACTTGTAAAAGTGTATTGTCTGTGTTCTAGGTCCACGTTAAATCACTCACACACTGCATATAAGGGGTCATATACTTAAACCTATCAATAACTGTACACAATCATGTGTACAAACATATGCATTGCCATACTATGTATATTTACAACTGAGAAAAGATACAAGACAGATTTTTATGAAAGTGAGAGTGGCTGCTGACAGCCATGTCTGGAGCCCTTACTGTGGCGATGCAGCATATCCTAATGAAAGGATTACTTGGTAGCATCACATTAACTTATTTTAATAACGCTTCAACTGAGTATTTAGAAAGATTTATAAGGTTGGGTTAGTATTATAACCCTGGTTCCCTGAAATAGAAATGTAACCATTACCTAACGTGTGCTTCTTTCCTTAAGACCTGAAACCTGAATAGATATACCAAAGCTGCTAAACGTAGGTTTATGATAATAACCCAACGTTCCCTTTCAAGTACGAAATGTAACCATTATCTAATGGGTGAGCATACCTAAGCCGTCGCAAGGGCAATATTGCAGAACGACTGGAATGCTACAAGGCTAAGCCCCATTTTTTCGCCCAGCTAGGGCGAAAAAATGAGGGAGAAACTCATCTGTTATAAGGGTCGACTCGGAAGCTGCCCTTAACACTCTAGTTCCAAAGCCAGGGTTTGAGGATCCACAGCATTAGAACATAAGAACATAAGAAAGTTTACAAACGAGAGGAGGCCATTCAGCCCATCTTGCTCGTTTGGTTGTTAGTAGCTTATTGATCCCAGAATCTCATCAAGCAGCTTCTTAAAGGATCCCAGGGTGTCAGCTTCAACAACATAAAGTCTGTAGAACCTAGTGAAGGTATGGGGAATAGCCCACACCGCTGCATTGCAGATGTCCTTGACAGATGCACCCTGGAATAAAGCCCACAATTCCACCATGCTCCTGGTGGAATGGGCAGTGACCTTTTCTGGAGGGAGCAAGTTGGCAGTCCTGACTGTGTCTGTTATCCATTTGGACAGCCTTGCTTAGACAGTGCTTGACCATGGGACTTCGCCCCATAATGGATAAAAAATTGTTCGGACTGCCTCTTTTTGTCCTGTCAACATAATACGCTAGGGCCCAAACTGAACAGAGCATATGGAACTTCCTCCAATTTCACAGACTGGTTGACATGAAATGCTGAGATAGTCTTTGGCAAAAAAGCAGGTGGTACGGAGCGTAACCTTTTTCCTGGCTTCTGCAAAAATTAAGCAGGCTTTCGCAATTGAGAATGCCTGCATCTCACTCACTCGCTTTGTGGAGGTGATTGCAAGCAAGAAAGACGCTTTGAGTGATACAAATTTCATCTCAGCTGAATGCAGGAGCTCAAATGGAGGCTTCATGAGTGCATCAAGCACCACGTTAAGCCTCCAGCGAGGAACAATATCCTTTCAAAAATTGCCCCGCTGGGAAATTAAGTCAATTTTGACATGGCCAGCTGAAATAGCTGCCAGATAGACCTTTAATGTAGAGTGGGATTTCCCCTCGTCAGACAGGTCCTGCAGAAATTGCAGTATAACTGCCATGGGACAGTTTGTGGGGTCGAACCCCAGAGGCAGACACCACGTCTGAAAGATGCCCCACTTATACCGTCAATAACCCTATTGGACAGACCCAGACGGCTCAAATGCAGTCATTAAGGGGACAGTCCCATGTGCCTGACTGAGCAGGCCACGGCGTTTGGGCAGTCTCCACTGTTGGCCGCTCAGGAGCTGCATTAGGGCTGAAAACCAGAGCCTCCTAGGCCAATGAAGGGCTACTAAGAGCACCTGCCTGATTTTCTCCAGACACAGTGGGAGCATGGCGAACAGTGAGAAGGCATATAACAGTTGCCTCTGCCATTGGTGTGCCATGACAGTGGGTCGATTCCTGGGAGGCAAAGAGCTCTATCTCTGCTCTCCTGAATCACTCCCAAATGAGGCTCACCACCTCAGGGTCTATGGAATAATGAACTCTAGATGGCCTAGAAAAAAGTGACTCAACAGTTACTCCTGTCAGTAAAAACAAAACTGCCTTTAGTAGGAAACAAAAAAATATCTCAAAATATTTGTTCTTTTTTTAAATGTAAATTAGCATTCTGCATACTTGGCTGACACCCACTGTATACAGTATGTACAGAGATTAGTGTCTTGTTATTTTTTTAGTAATGCTGCAGAGTTTTGTCATGTCCTCTTATGTCTGTAATATGAATAACACCAAAAAAGCAAATAAATGACAGTGTTTTTTTTTTTTTTTTAAGAAACCCACTTATAAGAGGGGTAGAAAGTGACAAATAGGATGTCAGAATGCTAGTTTTGGCTTTTATGGTCAATTGATGATCTATTCAACCTCAGAATTGCTGTTTGGCTCCAGAGCATAACAAGCAGCAGTGCCATCTAATTATCCAAGTAGGGAATTAAACTAAACCCACACAATGAAGACAGCATCATAAACCCAGATGAAAGCTGGAGAGGTGTGGCGGTGCATCTCAAAAGGGAGTGTGCAGGAGCTGTAACTCATAACGAGCTTGTGAGGTAGAGGAGGGATCTCGTCCAAAAGGACTGGGCATTGCTGTGCTGCACAATAGCATAGGGCAAGGCAGCAATGAAAAGCTTGCCAAAAGAACAGAAAAGCAATGTATTTCCTTTCTGGCTAGTCAGTCCTTGTGTTCTGGAACGATTCATGATTTAACTGAATCATCTTGAAACAGCTCAAATAATATGTGCTGTTAGGATGCCAAGTTTAAAATCAAAGACATTGTCTAAAACCTAAAATATTAAATTTACAGGCATTTGTAACAACCATCTTCATTGTGCAAAAAAATGCTATAGTGTTGTTTACAAAGAACGTAACAAAATAACTAATATAATGAAAACATATACAACTGTTATTTATTTATGAGTATATGTTTAATGGCATATAGTGCTTAGTTATATCGATTAAACCCTGGCTTGCCATAATTTGAACAACCCTCTTTTTATAATGTCTTCCAAATGAAGAAATAAAGAGTAAGATTAAAATAGACACAAACTTAAAAAAAGCCAAAGGTGCTCTGAGCCTAACTATCCCTAAAGTTCATACATTAAAGTTCTGTTCCAGTTACTGTAAATAATTCAGTTTAACAAATAACATGTGATGTTGTCAGCCGAGCAGTCTGGGTGCACTGTACTTATACCGCTCATTAAAGCAGAGAGATTGAGCAGAGAAATTGTGAGGCTGTAAACTTCAGTATTTTCTCAGCAATGACTTGATTAGAAATGTGTTTTTTTTTTACTTACTAGGAACTCTGTTAATAGCTCTGAGAGGCCTGAGGACCCGCACAGTACGAATAGCAGACAAGCTGACATTGTGCCCATCCAGTGAGTACTCCAGCATCCTGCAAAAGAGGAGATAAAGCTGTGCTGGAATTTATCATATTGAAGTAGCATTCAATACCGTAACAGGCAATGTGAACAACACATTCAAAACATATCCAGTACAGTAGGTGTAACACCATAGGTTTAAGAACTTTAGAAAGGTTTATGTTGGAATGTTGGGATGCTGAGTCGGATTGGCCCAGGAAAGGAAGACGGTTATAAAGGAGGCATTGAGGAGGAGGAAGCAGAGAACAAAAAGGCTTTTTGGAAATGGTAGCAAGTAGTAAAGGAGGCTCCACAATTACTACAAGTAAATGTTTTTAATATCGAAAGAATGTTCAGGTTCAGGTTTGCTTCTAAATCATTCAATATCACCCCCCCTTCCCACCCCCACCCCTTCCCCTCTCTGTATGTGGCACTTCTGCCATAATCAATCACAAGATCTTCTTCTGCACCATGGGAGCTGTTTAACAGAGGGAACAGAAAAAAGTATCTCCTAAATACAATCAGAGAGGTGTCAATTAAAAAGACTCAGAAGTGTGAAATATGCAGTACTGAAGTGCTAATAGACCAATATCCATGACATTCTGTCTTGAAAAAGATAAATGAAAACTTAATGATTCAAGCTGTAAACTCTAGCCAAATAGTTTAATGGTTCAATCTCCGGTCTGGAATTAAAACTAAGCACAAAGATAGGGCCTGCTGAGGGTGAATATTGTTTAATATCAATGTAGTAGTATTTATTATGTAACTACAATAATAAATCACATATGTTCACAAGGGCATTTACTAACATTGAGTAACAGAGACATTAAACACAACCTCCTGGGTTAGGGTTAGGGTTAGGATTAAGATTAGGGTTAGTCCTGCTGTATTACATGGTGTTGAATTTCGGGAATGTTAATTAGAACAAGTTAATTTCCTCACACCTTCCAAAGCTGATGTCCATAGCTGGGGACTTCTGTTATTCCAATTTTTAAAAGACTGGTGTTTTGGTCCGTACTGAAACTATGCTATGAACCATTAACTGCTGTATGTGGATGCAAGAGGTCTATAATATCAGTTTACTAAATTTCACTAAACCTGATCTTTAGGACCCAGTGGGTTTTGACCTTTTAATAATTAGTATTTTGGAAAAAGCAGGGCAACGAGACATGTTACAAGACAACTGTTTTCAAAGAATGGCAACTAAAGTCCCTGTGGTAAACAGCGGTTAATAAAATAATCAAATTCAACACAAATAATAATAATAATAATCATATTATATTAAATTCCATTTGACAATGAATTGAATATTCAACCGTCCTTTGTGCCCTGCTCTCTACCACAATATCTCAGGGATTTTATAACCCTAACCCTTTCATGCAGTAAGAATGACAGCCAAATAAACAGAAAGGTCGTTAACGGAGCCAAGCTGAAGTATCCCAGCTATATTACGGTTGTCATGTCATCAGTGGTACTGAGTGATAAGCTTCTGTGAGCCTCATGAATAACTAAGCCAGGCAAGTGTTTTCTCATGCTTAAAACTGAGCATTGACTTCTCTAGTAGAATCTGGTCTCTGGATTATTTTTGTAAAAAAATAATAAAAAATACTGCAATGCATTTGCAAGCCTGTGTTTTAAAGGCTATTCCATTGCTCAAATACAACTGGGGCTGTAATGAATGTTGGTTTCTAGGAGAGATGCTGACCCTGCCATCACAATGAAGAAATCCAGACGGTTCCACGTGTCTCCCAGGTAACATTTCTGTCCAAAAATCCCCAAGGCAATCATCTTGATGACCATCTCAACAGCAAAGAATGCAAAAATAAAGTCATCAAATGCCTGAAAAAACAAACAAGCAAACAAACAAACAAACAAACAAACAATTAAAAGCAGATCAATGTTATTTTAATAAAAAATAATATCAGATATGTAATACACTTTCAGGCTAAAATCCTCAACTAAGATTGAAAGTTATACAGTCCAATGGGAATGCTCTTCATTCTTCACAGTGTATAAAAACAATACTCAATGTTAATTATGCATTTCCAGTGTGACAGGATATTGTACATGGAGTTGAGAGAGTATCAGCACTATAACATGCTCATCATTATCAGATTGTGTGTGCTCTTGGATGTATTTTCGAATCTGACCTGCATGTGTGGGCAGGCAGATCAACTAAACTGTGATCTGTGAATAGTCCCAGTCTATACATCAAGGCACATCTGGCTTAGGGCCAAGTAAAAACCCTTCATCCACAAAACAGCTGTTAAACATATTTTAAACGAAATAGCCAAATCATCCAATATCAGGGGACAAGTCCATATTTTTTGTTATAGCTGATGCTGTTTGAGAGTGCTTTTATATGCTACATTTTGCACTGTGAAACTGAGCTGGAAGAGATTTCCATTGTCAGACTGTAGCTGCCCCTGGTCCCATGTGCAGTCTACAACAAAAATGGTCCATTCCATAAAAATGTTAAGGTTGTTACATTGGACAAGTGATCAATATCAGACTACTTAAGACTACTTTTGTCTATTAGGTTAGACCCATCATCACAAAAGGGTAGTCTGATATCGATAACTTTTCACATGTTCTATTTTAATAAAATGGTTGAATCACACAACAGAGCGTCAAAATCAATCTGCTGCCAATGGAAAAGAACAGGACACTTTAAAATCGCTTTCAGCTTGGCTCTACTGGTATTTGAGGCCTTATGGGCACTAGAAAGCAAAGCAGATTGAAACTTATACAGCCAGGAAGGATAAAAAAAAAACTTGGATGCGCTGGCTCTGTTGAAAATAAGACAATAAGGCAGGGGTTTTACCTGAAGGATGGTGCACCACTCGGACTGACACTTGACATCTTCACAGGGCTGGAACATCCCCAAGGTGGCACAGTTCAGGAGGATTACAAGCATGCTGACATGCTCAAACCAGGTGAGGTGGAGAGTCAAGGAAGGGTGAATCACGAGTGAAAACGCATTACAAAGTTCAAAAGAAATGCAAGTCCCCCGTCCCCCCCCAAAAAAGCATCCTTACTATTTACTGAAACAAGAATAACTTCAAAAGAGAAAAAAGATTTTAAAAAAGTACAGTAAGAGCTGTCACAAGCAAGTACTAATGCCTCTAAAAAATGAAAAGCTTCTCTGCTACTCAGCGTTTAGTTAAACATCAATGTAATGGTTCTCAGTGTTAAACCTATAGGAATGATGCATAGGCATTTACAGTACAGTACTGTTTTAATAGGATTTAGCAGTTTTTATCTGTAACCCAAAGATTAAAGACCCTCAGTGTTAACCTAATGGAAAGGTATTTTATCTGCAAGATTAAAGTGGTTATTCAGCCTGATCTCTGGCTTACTCCCGCACATTATTTTCTTTAATAAATGTTTCAACTTCATTAGTGCTGGAAGCCACTGGAGCTAGCCTTTGGATGATTATTTAATTTCTAGGCTGAATCAGTGTAATTATATATATTAGAGGTTTTAAATTACCCAACATTACCCGGGTCTCTTTTTACTACTCAGGTATCGATTTATTAATTTGAGAATTTTTTAAAAAATTAGAAAATATGACAATACAGTTGTAAGCGCAGATCTCTGGTCGGCGTAATATAAAGACAAGGTTAAAAAAAGCTTTTGCTTTAAGCCTTTTGTTAACTGACAGGATATCAATGTTTTACAGAAAACAATAACGCACAGCGAGCGGCAGGTACACCTCAATAATAATAACTGCGGCGACTATTCTTCTCAGGAACTAAATCGGAAAGAAGACAACATAACAACATCCTGTTGGGTTTATGTCAGTGATAACTCTGTGATCCATTAATAATAATAACCATGTGGCTTCCAATACGGAATGCTTTATCTACAGTTATTGCGCAGATATAGTTTCTTACCAAAAAGATAAAATAAGTAGCCTTTATTTAAATATAAATAAGCAAATAAATAAAATAAAAATAAAAAAAGTAAGTGTGCTTCCTCCTTTGAATGAAATATTTCCTTGGCAGTTTGCAAATTTTGTTTTCTCCTGCTTGGTAAAGACATTCCACACAATGCTTTGCTTGGATGCCATTGCTATGTATTCACAAGACAGAATTTAGTAATCAGGAATGGCACTTTATTTTAAAGTACAACCAAACAGATGCACTGACTCGTCTCTTTTGGGACTGCCGTCAAAACCCAGCTGCCTCAATTTACAGTAGCTATTGCGACAGTCCATAATGTAATAGCAGTGCTGTACTACTGCATTAGTTTAAAACTCAACACAACAGCCATCTTAACAACAACAACAACAACAACACCAACAGAATATGACCAATATATACTGAAAAAGGTTACACAAGTCTGCAGATCTGAAGGGACTAAATGTATGTGTACTATATAGTATTTAAATATGTACCATGCACTTAAAACATTAATATATGTGATTTTTTTCTTTCTTTTTTAATCATTACCCGAAAAAAAGATCTGGGTACCCGGTTCCGGATTTTCTATCCGTACTGACCTCTAATATATATATATATATATGATGTAAGGTAAGCCTTTTCTTACTTTTACAGTTGTCTCTCATTCCATTAGACTAGAACCAGGTGATTCCACTTCTGGCTTAATAGCAACCCCATGGCAATCTGGTGGATGTAGTTCTCTATCACACACTGCTGGACTACATTTTCCTCTCTCCTCCTCCCTATACTGCCACTATATATATATATATATATATATATATATATATATATATATATAAACTGCTGTACAAAAGTCTTAGACATTTTGCATTTTTCTACTCTGATGCATAAAGAAACTAAAACTTTGTGTTCAATGCAAATACACCTTTATGAAAAACTAAAATCTTATTCAAATAACCAGGTTTATACACAATATACCTTAATATAAACTAATAGCTTTTCTTTCAAAACCACTGAAATTCTTCTAGGGACACTTTCAAATAATTGTGTTATAAACTCTTGTGGAATGGTGCTCCACGCTTCTTCAAAGACCTTCCAAAGATCATCTAAGTTACTGGGATTCTTTTTTACTTGTTCTTTCTCCAAATAGTCTCAATGATATTGAGATCTGGGCTTTGAGGGGCCATTCCATGCGTTGAAGGACTCCTGATGTTAATGATGAAGAACACCTGACAATGAGTCATCAATTAGATTTGATTGGTAAATGTGATGGATTGGCTACTACAACATATTATCTGCTCATGTATAGTTTACGTTGAGTTGTTGGGATCACAAGTTTTTGAAGATTCTGATCAATGTGCATTAAAGATTGCTAAATGACCAGCTTGGTTTCTACTCACTAAAACTAAACTATATTAATAACTATATTATAATAGTTGTTATAATAGTAGAAAACACTAGTGGAGGCTTTGGGTAAATTGTTGATACTCATAACATCCATATATTATAACTCCTGAATGTGTCTACGGCTTTTGTGTGTGTGTGTGTGTATCTATCTATCTATCTCTCTCTCTCTCTCTCTCTCTCTCTCTCTCTCTCTCTCTCTCTCTCTCTCTCTCTCTCTCTCTCTCTCTCTCTCTCTCTCTCTATATCTATATATATATATATATATATATATATATATATATATATAAAGCACACACACACACACACACAACACAGTCAGTCAAATACCACTCAGGGAAGCATTTACTGCCATTTCCCTACATTATCTCTCCTATTATTTGAATATTAGAAAGCGTCTCTTTGGGGGATACTTGGAAACAAGCTCTTGATGAAAGTGCTGACTGCAAGGTATTCATGGCGCAAAGAAGGGTTCAAATGCACACATAAAACAGTCAATTAACTCTAGTCACAGTAAATAAGCTACTCCTGTTTTTATATAGCAGGAGAAGCAGGGCATTAAGCTGCAGCGGTAGAAGGTGATGAGAGTACTGACCTTTTGCAGTGAAAGAACAAAGGGTATTTTTATAAGGCTGGGATTCAAAACTGACCCAGTTTATTGAGTCTGACCAAGCACAGCAAGTCTTGCATGCCTGTGTGACAGGGAATGTGTGTATAGGTCTTTGGGAAGGACATCTTATAATATATAGTATCTATGTAGATCTGGCCAGAGCACAGCTGGATGCTGATCCAAAGAAAGCATTCATTAATGCAGTTGCTTGAGCCAGTGTGGTACAGAGAAAAGGGAGGACCCCCTCAAAAAGACTAATTAGTGCAAATCAGTCAGTTGTTTGTTACTCATCATAAAATAGTACGGACCCCATAAGTAGCATGTTCTGGATGAAGACACATTTGCATTTTGTTTTTCGAGGTATAGGACCATTATCCTTGTGTATATGGATGTTGTTGTAGAGGTTCTCAATATTGTATATTATATTATGATATATACTGGCCACAGAGCAAGATGTGATATTTGTAGGTTTTGTTTTTTGGTTTTTTTTGGTGCAAAATAATGTATAATCTCTTTCAATCTTTTGAATGGCATCTCAAGGGTTGAACATAATAAATGGAAAATAAAGAAAGGTAAAATGTTCCATTTAACAAACAACATTGTTAGGTGTAAAATTGTTTTTTTCATGTGGGATTCACATGTTCCTTACCTCACTGTCTCACTGAAATAGCTTGCTCTTCGCTCAGCATCAGCTGACTTCTCCTGAGAGATGGATGCAATAGCTTCTGGCTCACTTGTAGTGAACACTGTGCGTGTCAGCTCCTATAAGTTGGTCAGCAGCTAATATTAAGGATTTGAGAGGACTCAAGACAGCGCACCACCTTAGAGCCAGTAACTTAATCAGTACCAAGGACAGCGACATGATCAGTCTGGTTGGTGCTATCATGAAGACACAAGACCTTCCCTTTATTATTGGGTGTGATGCAAACCCAGCTGAAAGCCCCATTTCCTATTGTAGCTCCTGCGATGAAATGTCCCTGTCAAGACAATCTGACTGTGCTGCTAAATGAGGTAAAAAAGCAGAGCTTGTATATAACATCACCCAAGTGCACAGATACAGCATCTGCTCTGTTTACTTCAAATCACCCATGATGTGATCTTTGAAGCAACAACACTAAAACCAAGAATACTATTCCTTTTTAGAGCCCAATCAATTAACTTGGACACCGCTGAGGAGTTTGAATGCATATGTTATATTTTATTTGTAAAATAATACATTTCAAGTAACCTGAATGCACTTTAAAAAATATATTAAAAAAGTATAATCAGGTATATAGATAATTATAGAATTGTTAAGTATAGAATTGCAGACAGCAACTTAAAGAATTATAACCGATTACATCACGTTGTGTTTTAACCAATCATGCACCAGTTCTGAGCAAGAGCTAAAATGTTTTATTTAATCTAATTAAGTACAATTTTAACTCATTAACAATGATATTTGCATTTGTGAAAAATGGTTCTACCACATCTCACTATGAACTTATGCAAGGTAACGAGACTATGTATTTATTTATTTATTTATTACTTTGTCACATGAAAGATCCATGCTATTGGGCTTTTTTCATTTATAATACTGTAACACATGTAATTACCTCCCTCAGACTGGCTCACATAATTACCTCCCTCAGACTTTGACACACCCTTGCTGTGTTCTACAACAAAACACCCTAACAGCCCTCTATAATTAGGAGGCAATTACAGGGGGCATCAAGTGTTTCCCCCAGGAGACTTTACTCAGCAGTTCTGATACAGTTATCCAGAAACCTTTTCTGCTAAAAGCTGTTAAAAGTACTCTTGCTAGGTGTCTCAGGAGGTGGAAAAAGCAATCTGCCTAGGGTTAAATAAAATTCTCAGCAGACTTTCACCTTTTTCATTTTATTTTTAATTTTTTTTTTTTTTTTTTTTTGGACAAAACCAGATTGATGCTGTTAAATTCTCAGGATATCTTAAAATGCCAGTTTAAAAAGAAGACTTTTTTTTGGCAGTAAGCAAGTACACCTTAACAATTCCTATGTACAGTTTGACTCAACCTCTTCTGAGATTTCTTTAGCCCTGACATTGACCTGACCCAATCAGTTCACATTGTACCCTGAATCCTGAAGAATTAGTCATGAATGGAACAAGATTTCTGCTGTTTGTTATTAATTTCACAGCAGATATAGTTCTGCAATGCTCAGGTCAAAGTGTCCTAGAAGCCTCATTACTATTTTCACATTAACAATGGCAGCAGAATGCATTAAACAAATACAGTACCTGAGCCAAGAAAATATCTAATCGGGTGTTTATACATTGCATTTTTTGTATCCATATTAAAATTTAAAAAAGGTAAAAATATAGGACTACCTGATTAAGCTAAAATTTCACATAATATTAAGCTTCAGTTTTGTTGTTGTGATGTTTCTTTTAATGCAGAGATGCCAAGTCAAGAGTGAAAGTTAACAAAAAAAAGGGGGTGAGATTTGACACTACTCCATTAACTTGTATTTCTTCGTTCTTTTAAGAACGAGAATACTAAATCTGATGCCAAAAAAGTCCCTGAAATGTTTCTAACGTGAAACTGGAGGTCAACAATCGATACAGAAAAAATGGTGAACAAAAATGTTAAAAAAATAAATAAAGGAAATTAAGTAAAAATGGAATCATAATCCAAATCCATGCACAACTCCAATGAGTCTGACTAGTTTAACGGAATATTTCCTCAAAAATATTGCTTTGTTTAGATTGTTTCAGAATAGAGTAGTGTCACTGTGATATCCTTTAGAAAAATTTGACTTGTGATGTCATCTGTACAGGCAACACAGTGTCATTGCATTTCTCTGAGTCAGAGATGTATCTCATGAAAAACAAGTTGAAATACCTGGGACAACAATACTTGTGTAGCTGTGCTGTGCAAATTTCATACTGGTTTTTGTGCTGCACATAGCACTGAGACGGCCCTTGTCAGAGTTGTGAATGATTTGCTGATAAGCTCTGACTCAGGCTTTCCATCAGTATTAATTCTTCTTGATCTAAGTGCTGCCTTTGATACTGTAGACCATTCCATCCCACTGAATTGTCTTGAAAGCACAGTAGGACTGTCTGGCCGTGTCTTACCCTGGTTCAAATCTTATCTTTCTGATAGGTTTCAGTTTGTCTCTATTGGGGAGGTAAAATCAGCATTATCAGATGATGTCTACGGTGTTCCACTGGGCTCCATTCTAGGTCCCTTGCTGTTTTCATTATATATGTTACCGTTAGGTGACATTATCTGTAGACTTGGAGTGAACTTCCATTGCTATGCTGATGATACCCAGCTATATTTGTCCCTAAAGTCAGGAATTTCTTCTACCTGGGTGTTATTAGCTACTTGCCTTACAGACATCAAGCATTGGATGTCACAGAATTTGCTAATGTTGAATTCAGATAAAACAGGTTATGCTAGTGGGCTCACAGAACCAACTAAAAAGAAATGTGGGATTACATGAGCTTGATTATGGAGTTATTTTGCAATAAAATGTATCGTATTATTTATTGTTTGTTTAGATAGTAGAGAGACTGCATTTATACTTATTTCTTACAAAGCACAGCAGTCAGTACTGAATCCATTATGACACCAAGGGAAGCAATAAAGAATAGATTTTCCAATATAAATGTGTTCTTGGGTGGGTTGAACATGAGTGTTGTTATTGCATTTGACATTTCTCCCTTAGGAGCTGTTTTATTTGTATGCTACTGGAGAAAAAAAAGAAAAGCACATTTTACAAATATGGGCTTTCTGTAATATATGTGCTAGTTAATGGCAAGTAGAAATGTAACGTTAGGTTACTCACGTAACCCTGGTTCCCTGAAAGAGAAGACGACCACCAACGACATTATGCATGGGGTATGCCTGCCCATTGGGTAGGTATCGCTGAGCTCTCTATATCAGAGCTGCCGATAGGCCCCTTCCTGGGATGACGCACTCGGTCCTGCCCACTGCTACCCTCCCAGGTGGGGGCAAGCCAGCACCATCATACGCAGATCTCCTCCACGGCTGGCCGAAAGGTATGTCCTGGGGATAAGGCGGGTCTATCAGCGCGGCCTTATCCACGTCAGGAACTCTAGCTTGTTACGGCCACAGCTGTCTACAAGCCACCACAAGGCTAGCCAGGCTCCGGCCAAGAGCTTGCCCTTGAAGGCCAGATATATGTAGCAGCGTGCTGGACAGGAGGCATGGTTCGGGAGCGTGTCCTCCTGTGCCGGCTGGGGCACTTCTTTTCGTTCACCCTGATCTCCCCTGGGGGAGGGAGGGTACGGTACTTGGGGCAGGGTTGGAGCTGGGGCTGTGGCTGGAGCTGCAGGTGCCTGTCGAGACAGGAGCTCCAGGACCGGAGCCATTTGTGCCTTGAGGTCCATAATGTCCCTGGCCTGTTTAGACCGCTTCACCCTTCTTGCCTGTGGGGATGGGGAGTGGCTATGGGAGGCTATGTCCAGCAGGGGGTCCTGGGACAGCTCATGGAGGAGGGGCTCTGGGGACATGGAAATCACCCTTGTGGCCCTCTCCTACCTGTTCTCCTTCACCCAGGGCTGAAAAGCCACGCAGATACTGCAGGCCCCCTCTCTCTTGAGGGCCAAGGTGGCATGCTGGACGCCCAGGCACTGCGCACAGAGGGCGTGCCTGTCCTCCTCAGGCATGTTGGCCCTGCAGGACGTACAGGCATGGAACCTGGTCTTGCTCGACATCATATTGGTGTGTTCTGCATCGACTGAACACAGCGTGCACAGAACACTGCTTGCACTGGGTACAAGTTATAATATATATAGCACAGTGCGATCAAGCAATGATTGCACTGCGTGCACCAAGCACTGTGTGCACCGTGCTTGCTGAGCACCTTGCACACCAAGTACCGCGAGCACTACGTGCACCGTGTGGCGCCGTGTGCCCGCGCACTAGTGCTGTATCACCGGGCACTGTGCGCACCGAGTACCATGAGCACTACGTGCACCGTGTACCGTGCGGCACTGTGCGTCCCTGCACTAGCGCTGTAGCACCGTGTGCACTGTGTGCACCGTGCGTACTGAGCACCGTGCGCACCGAGTACCGTGAGGCACGGTGCGCCCGTGCACTAGCGCTGTAGCGGTGAGTACCGAGCACCGTGTGCAACATATGCACCATGTGCACCATGCGTATCAAGTACCGTGTGACCCGAGTACCGTGGGCACTATGTGCACCATGTACCGTGCGACGCCGTGTCCGTGCATTGGTGCTGTAGTGCTGGGTACCACGTGCCATCTGCAATGAGCACCATGCACACCTAGATACCAAAGTACCAAGGGTTATGCGTGCACCGCGGTACCGAAGTACCGGGGGGGCACTATGCAATGGTGTCTACCCTACGCAGTCGGCGAGGTCTACTCGATAGCGGGATGCGGCAAGGCCTAGCCCTGTGGAGGAAACACACGGCTGGAAGGGTCACTTGACAGCGGGGATGCGGCAAAGCCTGGCCCTGTGGAGGAACTGTGCTCTCCCAAGAAAGAATAGACAACCACTCACGAGGGTGACTGCACAGGCAGTCGCTCACAAACGACAGACAGATCATAAAGAGTGGCCTATCACGCAAGCGAGGAGGTTGCTGAAAGACAGAAAGGCAAAGGGCTCTGTCTTTTTCAGAGTTGTTGATTCTGGAAAAGCGGGAAGCCAGCTTTCAGCACGAATGCAAGGGAAATACAATCAGCTCGATTCGACTTGAGAAGCTCTTTTCTATCATCACGCTCAGCTGAACACAGAGGTTCTTACCGTACCGTCTTGAGAAGGAAAAAGAGAAATGGCTTCCTCAGTATGACGGTTTTAATGCCTCGGTGGGTGGGACCGAGTGTGTCATCCCAGGAAGGGGCCTACCGTCAGCTCTGATATAGAGCTCAGCGATACCTACCCAATGAGCAGGCATATCCCATACATAATGTCGTTGGTGGTCATCTTCGAATTGAAAGGGAACAGATTTTTAGACAGAAAAAAATTAAACAAAGGGACTATATTAAAGCAAGTACAATGGCAAAGGCAAATTTACTAAGAGGAATTTTATTAGCATTATTAGCAGGAAGAAGTTCAATGTTCACAGATGTTTACTGCTTATTTTATACCATTAGAATAATGTATTCCTCTCAAAAAAATTGCCTTATACTTTTTTATGTTTTATTTAACAGGGACAATGTAACATTTATGACAAGTCACAAGATGTATTGTACCCAGACTTAGCTATAAGCTAATTTACATCGGGAGTCTTTGGGCTCATAAGAAACCAATATATATACAGTATATATATATATATATATATTATATATATATATATATATATATATATATATATATATATATATATATATATATATATATATATATATACAAACAGCACATTACAATAAATACAACAAGATTAATAGATTAGTTGCTTCACAACCCATAATGTTTTATAATTTAAAAAATATTATAAAATCTAATAATCTCCGGTAGGAGGAGGGGAGGGGGTATGGCAAATGAAAATGAAGGCTGGATGATTAGAAAAATCTAAGCTTTTACTGTACCGGTACTATTATTACTTTTAGAACTTAAAAATAGCTTATTAATACTAAACATGTTATTAAAGTGCCTTAATCAATCTGTATAAAGACTTTGATTAATGTTGACTTTTCTACTCTCAGAAAAGAAAGATAACTCAGTAAACACTAGGCCCTGTTGTTTCTTACTAACACTAATAGGATATTCATAATACTATTATTGGCATCTGTATAAACAGTTTAAATAGGAGCACCTCAGAGAGAGAGACAGCGAGAGAGAGAGAGAGAGAGAGAGAGAGAGAGAGA
Source organism: Acipenser ruthenus (assembly GCF_902713425.1). Classification (NCBI taxonomy): domain Eukaryota; kingdom Metazoa; phylum Chordata; class Actinopteri; order Acipenseriformes; family Acipenseridae; genus Acipenser; species Acipenser ruthenus. Next base: position 8,141,726 of record NC_081210.1, read on the forward strand.
GAGAGAGAGAGAGAGAGAGAGAGAGTAGGGAATACATGCAGCTGTTGCCACACAGATAATGAAATATAAAGTTTATTACAGCAATAAGCAGTTACAGTTTTCCCAACCCTACTGTAACCGCATGAGAACTAGGGAAATGCCACTAGAATAATGTATCATAGCAATATTTTACAAACCACTGTTTATTTATTTAAAATCTTTTGAGAAAACAAAGCACAAGACATCTAATTTTCTACAGTGTACTTTAATGGCAATACCTCACTACCTAATCAAGTATATCTTAGTTTAAGCAAAGCAACAACACGTAAGGTAACATGTTGTTTAATCATAGTCAACAGATCATTCGATACCTGGTTTGCTAAAGTTATTGTAAGCATATACGTAACAACCAAAAGACAAGGAACAGGTCTCTCAAAGCTGGTTCATAGAGGTTCAAAGGACTCCCCCACACTGTCTGGCTTGGCAAAGGACCTGCATAGCGTTTAACTTATTATTCAGCTAATGGTCGGGCCTCTCTGTTCTCACACAGGCCAACAATGTGCCAATTAATGCGGCTCTGGGTTCAGTATGATATGGATTTATGTTTGAAGAACCCCATGCAAGCATTCCTGAAATATAAACTATGCAAAACCTTTAACGTACAGGAGAAAACGCTTAGCTACTGTAGCTAGCTAGTGCCATTCACATTCAAATATGATGCAGCATCATGCAGTAACTGCTCCCCCTTCTAGCAGATTGTGAGACCCTTTCAAGTTTTTGGATCTTATCCTAGGTCAGCACTTATCCCCATTTACTACCACATCAGTGCTACAGCTCCTTCTAATATTGCATCGGGGAAGGCTAACATCATTTATTTGAATTCCTCCCATGAAAAGCTGAAAATGGTTTTGCAGTGGCTGAGTGCAGCTCCAATATTAAGCCTGCAATGTATATGCATCGATCACTGCCAGGTATCAGTGCCCTCTTGACACCACATTGATTGATTTACCTCTCTCTGTCAACCCTACCAAATCCCTTTTGAACAGTAAAACTGACAAATACATTTAACTATTAAGGTCAAGCTCATCTCTCATCAGTTCAAAAAGAACTTCACTGGACAGGTGTCGGACAATCAAATTGAATTAGGTCAAAACAATATCTTGAAGCGTTAGGCCTTTGTTACCTCCATATGATGGTGTGGCAAAGTGGTAGATAGTACACAGGTGTACAGGTGATGCAGGGTTTGATACAACGCCAGACAACAAAGTACTGGTGAAATGATGATTTATTTTTGTAATCCAATGTCACTTGATAACAGTAAATAATCACAATGAGAACTAGCAATACACCCCTGGTATTGCACAGTTTAAAGGGGAAGGGAAACTGTGTTTTTATGTGCGTTAAAATGATTCACAAAGTAATAAAAAATAACATTTGCCATACAAAACACGTCATATTTATCATATAACACAATAAAACAACTTTTAAAAATACGGAAACCGGCATTTTCTGTTAGCATGTTCCACCATATTGACAGTGAGGCATTGAAACTTTGCTTGCAAATTAAACAAAACACCCATTCTTTTCCAATGATTTTTCCTTCAGAGTAATTTATACCCAAACCTAGGTATGTTTTCTGTTCGGTTCGTAACCCTCCATTTTTTGTTCTCAGCAACTATCTCCATGTGATACCGTTTGTGACGAGTCGTGCAATTTCCCATGTGTTATTTACTTTGGATTTTAACACTACAATGCCAAAACAGAAAAAAAATAATAAAAATTCTGAATTATATCAATAATATTCCCTGGGGAACAGAACCGTATTTGCTTGTAGATTAGCTTGTATTTCTGCCTCTTACTCAGTCAAACCTCTGTGAATTAATATTTACACCAGCCAATAGGCTTTCTTGCATATAACATATTCATTTACCAACTTATGCATTCAGTACCCTGTAAAATTCAAGAAAATGTGCATTCCTCAGAATGAACAGAATGCTTTTGAAATTGCTGGTGGAGAAAGCCAGGATTCCTCACTGGCTAGGATTCCTCATCAATCTTGCAATCAAGCTTGATATCAACATGATGTTCCCCTCTTTCTCATCAGCTGATTGCTCACATTTATAACTGCAGTATTGATCTAAAAATTTAATCAGAGGTTACCCATCTGAAGAGTCACAGGCAACAGAGGTTATGACTGAAATAACAAAATCTGAATCAATACCCTCCAATAAAGAATGACAATCCAACTAGTGTTCTTTTAGGGAAAGCTTGTAACTGAAGATAGAGGGGATTTAATCAAGACATGGGAACCTTTACTTGACCACAATAAGGGACCAATACTAGACAGCACACTCAATAATAAACTAAATCGGTTTCAGTGGTCCAGCTGTGACCTTATTTTGGGGTCACACAATCATGTGCTACTCAAAGGGTATACAAGGCTTCACCAATAAGACTTCAAAGGAATAAAAGCCTTCATAACCAATATACTGTTTGGAATTAAATAGCAGGGGCTCGGATGATGGCTGCTTTAAATGTAATGCACAATGATCTGGAGAAAAGAAGAAATTTTTTTTTTTTTATCAAGACTATATTCACCAAGGACAAAATGAAACACAATGAAGCTGACTGGAGACACGAATCCCAAAATGATTTGAATGCTGACTCATATCTCAGTTAGCCTAGCCTAGGCAATTTCTCCAAACAAATTCAAATCTAAAACAAGTAAAAAAAGAAAAAAAAGAAAAGCAGAAATAATCTATTGCAGTTTAGCTGTAGCTTCACCTGAGTATTCTCTAAAAAAGATAATGTATGCTGTATGAAATTGAAAATCTTGGGAATTCTTTCGGAACATATAGACCAGAAGACCATATTTGGGTATGGGTTATAATATGCTGAATGAGGCTTGGTGAGTTTATTATTTTTAAGTGACAACCCACAGCTCATTCTCTGTACAGCCTCACTATTTAAAACCAACATCTCAGCATTACAGCAGCTGGAAAGCAGTAACCCACTGTCAAAGTGATGAGGATTTTTTCATAATATGGAGAAAATATCAATAATTTAAAGGGTCATTGCTAAAACACACATTTTTTCAGTACTCCCAGACAATTAACATTTCTAAGCAACTTGGATAATGAAGGCCTATCTCTTAAAGCATGTACCCTCTCTCATATTGAATGGCGATCTCAGTACATTTTCATTTCACACCCCATATCTCCTAAAAAAGTTGCTTGCTAGTTTTGAAAAAAGCGAGCAGAGCGAGGTTGGGTATCTCCTGCAGTTGAGCTTGTCTCTGGATTGCCAGAAATCTCCTCCTCACCACCCACGCACACTGCCATTCCCTCACCTCTCAGCCAAGCACAGCCCATGGAGTGTGTCACAGGAGAGGCAATTTAGTGCACATACACACACACACACACACACATATGCATATGGAAGGCCATTTGGGTAAAAAAACGCCTTATTTAGTACACATTTCAAATACGTGTTGTAATTCTAATTATTAAACTTAGTAATATGGCCAATCAGATCACTGATAATGAAATAAGAGCCAATGAATTTAAAGATAGTATGTGTAATAAATTATCTAATTAAAAGTCCTCTTGGGGGAGTTCCCATGTCTATTCTAATTTTTCTCAAGACACTGTGATCGATTCAAATGAAAAATGACCCTATACATTTCAGGTTTCCATTGGCTCAGTTTATTTTACTCGACAAGACCCTCTTTTCACCTGACATTATGCAAATGAAGGGGAAAGGAGGAGGTTGATATGGAAATTAGCCATGCGTAGACTTCTCATGCTGTTTTCGGAGACAGCTTGGGAAAATGTGGCTTTCATGCACAGAGAACAGGTACACTAGATAATCTCACCTGGAAATGCATGGTTGTCACTGTTTAAAGAACAGTGTTAAGCTCATATAACCAGGAGGTCCCCGGTTCAAATCCCACCTCAGCCACTGACTCATTGTGTGACCCTGAGCAAGTCACATAACCTCCTTGTGCTCCGTCTTTCGGGTGAGACGTTGTTGTAAGTGACTCTGCAGCTGATGCATAGTTCACACACCCTAGTCTCTGTAAGTCGCCTTGAATAAAGGTGTCTTCTAAAATAAACAAATAATAAAGCTATGATTTGTAAATGCCTGGTTGTTTATTATTATTTGTTTATTTAGCAGACGCCTTTATCCACGGCGACTTACAGAGACTAGTGTCACTTACCACTACGTCTCACCCGAAAGACGGAGCACAAGGAAGTTAAGTGACTTGCTCAGGGTCACACAATGAGTCAGTGGCTGAGGTGGGGTTTGAACCGGGGACCTCCTGGTTACAAGGCTGTTTAACTACTGGACTACACAGCCTCCTTGTTTAATAATATGTTTTACTGCTCTTGCCCAAATTGTTTTTCAAATGTCCATTGGTGGGGTGGCATATCGTTAGTAGTGAATCATATTTCAAATAATTTATCAAACGACTTACTAATTAAAAAAATAATAATAATAATTAACCCGGAAGTATATAATGAAACTGTTCAACCCAGCTATTGCAGATCACCATGGCTGAAAACTGGCGAAGACATGGGATTATAGAAATCTGTGCCAGACACCTTCCACGTATGCTCCCAAGGATTGGGAGCAGTGGACGTTTCCACGTTAAATGTGGGTTTCCATGTGAAAACGGGTGTGAATTTCCCTTGTTTTATGTCATGCTCACAGGTAAATGAGATTTACCCTATCCTTCCCTGTGGCCGTTATTTTCGTCCACAAACCTGATTCTGTCGTGCTGTTCTCCCATATGTGCACGTGCATCGCCACATCACATGTAAATAATCACACATGGAAACTCCCCCATTGCCAGTCTCAAGAAGTCAGCATTTGGTTAACAGAGTTCCAGATTGAAAAATTTGGACAGATTTCTTTTCTTCAATTCAATGACTCCACAAAGCAGTTAAAATAACTGTATATATCGTAATTTAAAAGTTAAACACAAGGTGTAATTATGGCAGATCGTAACAATTCATAGTTTTTTATTTTTATTGTTATCTGACTAAAATAGTACAAACAAAAAACATAGACATGGTGCAGGAAACTAAACAGATTGTGAAACACATAATCCATTACATTGTTTATTTGATTTTTGAATGCCGTTAACACACTATAGTTTTGTACGGTACTCTAAAAATATGTACAACAGCAAAAACTGGGAACATTTTACAATTTTAATGTTTCCGACCAGGACAAAATATCTGGGCTGAAAAACTGTGACAATCCCATTTTTCCATTTTTTGCCTGGTAACCCTAATTGGCAGCACTCAGCAAATATATATTTGCAAGATAGAAGAAAATCTCTCGCCACGGTATTTTCTAATTTCCTTATTCTTGATGTTATCCCGAAGGTGATTGGCTAGTCTTGTAATAATGCAGTGAATACGACAGCATGACTAAATACTACTGTAAAATGACAGCTGTAAATTAATGGAGATAGTATTAACAAAATAAATCGCAGGAATACGCAGCAATTTATTTAAATTATTTTAGCCTCTGTAGAATTCCCTGACAATATGACCAATAAGAAAATAAGCAGGTATTGGGAGCACATGTTTATAACAACTACGAAACAGAATGTCCACTGTGTATTTTTTTTTTTTTTTTTTTTTTTTTAACATATAATAATTTAAAGAAAATCTCCTCCAGTGCACATTGGCCTAAAACGCATCTATGGCAATGTGCCCCGCCCCTGTGTGCATTTCTATGTTGTATGTTGCGTGTGGTGTGTTAATGTTGGTGTATAGGCATTGGTACACAGGATATAAACGGGTCTGTGTTTCACGTGTGATTAAAATGTATAATTGTATTTAGGCACGGGATTACACATCACTTCACATGCATTTAAAGTATATAATATGTGAGCACGAGGTTGCACATAATTAATTCACGTGCTGGGATTCAAGTTAATAATTAATTAGTAATTGAATCCCGGCACAACAGTATATATAGGTGCACGTTTCACTCACTCGGGGTTGTGTGTTCGGTGAGTGGAGAACGAGTGTGGAGAAGGAGAAACTAAAAAGTAAATAACAATTGCTATCGCGTGCTGGTAGGACCAGCACGATACTTGTTTGTTTATATAGACTCACCGTGTTTGTTTGTGTGTCTGTCCGTGCACTGTTTGTTAAGTGTTAGTCCGTTTTGTTTGTCTGTTTATTTTGGCCGCAAGTGCCGTGTCCTGTGTTTTGTTAAACCCTTTTTATTTATAATAAACCGGCGCAAGCAAGTGTCTTCATCATTTCACCTCATCTGTCCTGTGTGTTATTCATTTCCTGGATCTGACGGCACCACTCAGCCAGCCGTGTGACAGCATCCCAGCTCAAATTCTGTAAATTTAATATATTAAAAAAAAAATATCTTTAAATAAGAATTCTAAAATTAACATTACATTTTTTTTTTTGCTTTTAGACCGCCTACATAGCCTATTTAGCTTTAAAATAACACATTTCTGAAACAAACAAAGCCATACTAAGTCAAAATCCTGCTTTTGCACGTTTTTTTTTTTTTTACTTCTTTACTTTACCTGATGAGTAGATAACTGAGAAGCAGATGCCAGAGATTCTGCATGGATACTAAATGGAATGTATCTTGGGAGATCCAATGCCCAGTTTGTGTTCAAACAAAGACATATGACTGCGCGAGTGTACTAAAGAGGGTGTATCCTGTGGTGCACAATATCACTTTTAATACTGTCACTTAAATGTCATAAAATGTCAATGCCCTAATAATTATTATCAGCTTCTCCAGCAAATGCACATTATTATTATCCTGATCAAGAAACGTTTTATAGTGAAGGGTTTTTATTATTCTCAACAAAGATTATTACCAATAATGACAGATATGAAATTAAAACCTAAAAAAAATAAAACAAAGTTAGATGGTATGCAGAAAGAATTTTAACTGTAATTTGGAAGCATAAATAAACAGACAGGATAAATCAATGAATAATAAAACCTGATTAGTGCTGCATCTGATTAGAACTTCAGTTTCAAGACAAATCTGATCAACAACGACGAGGGGTAAAATCAATTGATTTATTTTGTTGACAAACATGTCAGGAAGCTATCAGCACATGACCGCACTGGAATAACTAATAACCATTTCCCTTTCTCATCATTATGTCATTTTTCAGTTGCTTAGTAACAGTCGTTGCCATCTTTGACTAAACAATTCTATAGCAACCTCTGCTGCAGCCTGCAGACTAGAGCCAGCCAAGATGACTAATGTGAACTAAAGTGAAGACGAAAGCTGTATGACAGTCAATTACCGGCTTACTGATTAACTACCTGAAAGCTGTCTGCCCAGGATAACAGTCAACAACTGTGTACAGAACACAGAAACATGCATCCAGTTATGCCAAAGTGTTTGGGTGCAGGGTTTTATCCATTATCTGACGTATATACATGAACGCAGCTACTCGTTCTAGTGACACGTCACTCTGCAAACTGGCCTGAATTAAATCAAAGTTCATGACGCTGCCATAGCTATACTTCATAATGGATATGGTGCCACCATGATTTTGATTTAACCCAAGCTCCTGTCTCCCAGTTTACTTGGGTGCAGTATTAACCCCATGAAACAGAGGGGTAGATGTATTAAAGTGTTGCGCCTGTCGCTATAGTCGCAACCCAGTTGCAAATGAGTCAAGTCTAGGGTGAAATGTACTAAATAAGCACAATGCTGTTAGCGACTTTTTCGGGAATGCTTTGCGGCAGCAGTTGTTCTTTGCAGTTCAGCCATAGATAAATATGTAATTATGGGCGTTCCTGCATATATTTGCAAAAATGTGGTGGAGATGAGGGTTCTTAAATATTATAATGAGATGTGCTAAAGCTGCTGGCAATTGCTACACTTACAATTGCATCACTGTTGCACGACTCTTGCAATACTAGAGATCGAGCTAAGATGACTCAACACATATTTAAATTAATATATTGCGGCTCTCTTTATTAACATATTTTCTCTTAGTTCATACGACAAAATGTATACCTTGCGAATTGTCGCAACAATGCGACTGGCCCATCTTAGTACATCTACCCTAGAATGTTTGTTCCAAGTCTAGCACTCTAATATGCAAGTACATGTTACAGTTGTGCCCAATCATTAATTTAGCTCTCAGAATTAAATAATAGTTTAAAAATGACATTTGGTGCGTTTACATGAGCATAAGAATTTTGCATGCGAAAATATCCTGCCTTTTCCGAAAACTTCAATCCATGTATACAGTTGAATTCTAATTAGACTTTCTATCGTTAATCATGTAAACACAGAAAAGTGACGTTTTAAGAAAATCAGTTTTCTGAAAACATTAGTTTTCGGAAAACACTTTGTTATGTAAACGTACTGTGCATGCTACAGGGAATAATTGTATCAATATTTCTGGGAATCACCGTACATGACCATAATGACCAAGCATTCAAAATATTTATTACTTTAACATATATTATTAAACTACACTCATAAAATATGATTTATTTATTTATTTATTTATTTTTTTAAGTATTTGCCAGAAATTGTAAAATAGCATGTTCAAATTTAAAGGGTTTAATGAGGAACCTTCATTGGTTCCATGTTTGTTATAGTACTGTTGTAAAATAATTAACTAATAATTAAAACTTTGTTTTTATACACACCAGTCTGTGCTTGCATGTCAGCTGTTTTAAAAAAAAATACTAATTTAAAATAAATAAAGTCAAGATGTGAAGTGAGTGCTGATCTTCTTGTAACTAATTTCATGTATCTAATTTCAGTAACCAAACATTAATGAAAAACTGTACCGTATTTGTTTTCCCTCTATGGTGAAAAGTAATAACATGGTACCTAGAGGCCAGGAAAGGCTTTAATTAGTTCTTGAGCAGGCACTTAGACCAGGTGTAATTACCTCTGCACCCACAATGTCCCTTTGACATTCAAAAGGAAACAAGCTGCCAGTGTGGTGCCGATTCCTTTGTAACAACAATAGCAAGCTAGTATCCTTTTTATGGTTGTTTTAAAGGAACAATTTATATACAGAAACATCACACTTATATATGTTGTGGTGTTTTCCCTGCAGCATTATATAAGCACTAAATAGCCTTCACAATTCTCAGTAAACCTAACTAAGCTAAGAAAGTCAACATCCTAAAGGCTCAGCTGGGTTTCTCGGCAGGCTATAATTTTGATTATTGATCTGTGATCTCCAGCAGTGCTTGTGTGTTGTTCAGTAGTCCTGGATCTATTATTGTTTGATTTAGTTATTTTTTAAACAGCATACAGTACTGTACATGTTACATTAACACAGATACAACACTATAAAAAAAAAACAATAAAGCCATTCCCTGAGCTGTAATTATAGAAACCAGGCATTAGTAACGCAAAGAGCTTTCAAACGTATTGCTGCAGTATGACATTATGGTATGGCAAAACATACTTTTGTGAACATTTCATAAAATGCTAAAATGCTACAGAGAGTGTACAGTGTATTCTGGTATTGTACAATGTTCTAGCTCATTTCAGCCAATCGGAGCACGGATAGACATTCGTTTACTACACAGCAATAGCACAAGTCTGACCCAAACGCTACAGTCCCGGATGAAACACTGCAGGTTTTGCAGGTTCAAGTGAAATGAATTCTCCGGTCACTGAGGAATCACTTCAATGTCAGAGATCCTGGTACACAGCGACTGCAGAGAATTAACAAGCCTCTTGTTCTACAGCACCAGGGTAATTAAAGCAGGTCAAGGCTGGAACACTGAGTAATGGAGGGTCACTCCTGCCTTCACCAATGCTGCTCAATCCATCATCACTCCATGACTGCAACTATTCAATCCATCTGAACTACTATATTACAATATCTGATAGTATGATTTTGTTTACTCTAATTGATATAGTATATATATATAGTGTGTTATATATATAGTGTGTAATAAAGTGTTGTGAGACTGATGGCTGTACAGTAAAATACATATATGTGAATTTTGCAAGTCAATTTGTTGCTCATTGATGAAGTTGTTTTCTTAAGGAGGCTACCAGAGACCCTCGGCAGGACTGTGTGCACGTCTCATTTATTATCCTCAACATTAAACAGGGACCAGACCTTCCCTGTGCGTGCAGAACTATGTTGTCTTTTCTGTTGCTGCCGTGCAGTACCGCTTCACTAAAGCGCTTGCTCATTACAGAATGTTATGTCTACAGTATATAGTCTACATGCAAATACCAAAGGGTTGCCTTCAAATGTAATGCAGACATATCTGTATGAACATTTATTTGCTTTTTTTTTTTAATAAAATCCATGTGTGTTGATGTGCTTGCTATTTAATCAAAATGTCAAAAAGCTGCTCGAAAACCAGTATCATCAGGCCTCTGGCTGAAATAAAAATGGTTCCCATAAAAACTATTTAGGAAACACACACCAGGGTTTTAATTTAAGTAACTCATATTTTTGACAGCAGCGCTCATAGTTTTGTTTTACAGAGATAAATGATACCTTGATGTAAAGCCGTTGTGCTCACACACACAAAGCAAAGGCAGTGCTTTGTAACTGTGGATGTCATGACATTAAGCCTTTGGAGAGAAATCCATCTCTTTCTTGTATTAGTTCTCATATTGCTCAGGCATTGACCTCTCCTTCCTGGCTCCCACACAGTGAAGAAAGACTGAAGTTCCTCTTTTTATCCAAATAAAATGTGTGAAAATCAATGTTTGGCTTGAAGAGAGGATTAAAATTACATGGCTGGCATTTTAGATTTGAGCGATGCACCCTGCCTTGGAGTCACAGTTTGTGACTCTTGATTTCTTTTTCATGCCTGTCATGATAAATGGACATCCGCTGAGAACTCGTCCTGTCAGAATTTACAAAGAAATAATATGTGAGCAAACAGGGGATTTCAAATGAGGAGGGGCACTGTGTGGATCTGTACTTTGGAATTTGTTGTGAAAATGTTAAAAATGACCAAAGTGTATAGAATACATGACCCTGCTATGGATTAACATCAGGGCTGAAGTGTCCCTGTATTTAGAGGAAGTTATAGTTCTATTAGATAAGACAGCTCTAAATACCTTTGTGGATAAGTTTTTTTTTTGTTTAGTGCCAGGTTTGTTAATATTTAAATGTGCTTAGTTTTGCCAGTGGCATTACAGCCTAGGGAAGCAGAGCCCTGTGATCTATTCACAGCATATTTACATCAAACTAAAAATAATGTAAACCTGTCACCATTTCACCCATACAAGTTTTCCCAAATGTCACAGTTTTCTACCAATGTTTCATTTCACACCTACATTTCCCCACCAGCTTGTCACATTTCATTCTTCAACGCCTAGTGTCATGTGGAACACTAAAGCTCAGTTTAATTAATCAAAACGCTGCTTGATACTTTGATAGCAGCATTTTAATACAAAGTGTTAACAAATGGTTCCTGTCATCTACAATAAGGACCCTGAAAAGACTATATTAAAGGTATCCAAAACGCATTTTGTTATGTCAAATATTTTAAAAGGATAGCAATATATTTTGATTTGCTTGCTCTCATTAGCTCCTGATGAGGGTTGCTGTTTTTGATAGTAAAATGGTAACATTTTTTATTTCAAAGGCACCTATTATATAGAATGCTTACACATGAATCGAACATATTGAACTCAAATTCTGTCTGTTAGGATTTACGCATTAACAATATTACTTTTTCAACACACCACTTTCTTGGGCTTTATTATATTGAAAATCTAACAAAATACCTCTGTATAATGAACAGGTCAGGTGTTATGTTTCACCAAGGTTTAGAGATACTAAATGCTGACAGCAGTAAAAATGAAATGAATACAATCAGTTTTTTTTATTATTAATTCTTAACATCAAATGGATCTTTCCGGAAACCTTAAGGGTATATTTTTTGTATTATGCAAATGGAATATATCCCTTTTCTCAACATTCTCAAAGGTGATGTAGTTTTTTATTATATTTAATACATACACATTTGGCTTTATTAAATAATTTGGTGATCTGCTATTGGTTATCTGTGGAACAGTCCACAGTAGAAAACCACTATACCAAATTTATTTATTTATTTTTTTAACTGTCAGTCTGTTTTTGGAAACAGCCCAAAACCATATGGCAGGGATGGTCCTCTAGGGGTGTTTGTGAATAAGCCAGCAAAGCCCTCCCTGCCTTCACTGTGCCTGCCTGTAACCAGAAGAGTGGAAATTGCCAAAAACAAAAAATGGAAAATTAGTCTTTTAAGGTGGCAACAGGCTGTTTATGGTGCTAAAATATAGATAGTCTTTTACTTCCTGTTAGATAAAAACACATCACTGTCTTTATACCTGGGACATATGTTATACATTTACACCAGGAATAAACTTTAAAAATGTAATTCAACAATTTAAATGAGATTACTTTTGAGTCAAATTATGTACATGTTTTGCTAAAAACGCACTGTTGAAGGTTTATGCAACGCTTGAGTTAACAATATCTTATAATGAGATGTGGAAAGAAATTGTGTGCACAGGGTTATGCTTTGCTGTCCCTTCAGGGTTCTCAACAAGGACACGGTTTCAATCAAATCTGGATGTATCATTTATTGAGAATTGGATAGAAGGACAATGAAACAAGCAGCTTTTTCTAATGAAATCTTGCATGATTGAGCTTTTTGTGAGTGGAGAATTATTAACTACTGTACCGCCATCTTGAAATCAGGAATACTTCAAACTCATTTCCTTGCTTGAGTGAATGGATCACAAAAACAGGACATCAAATAATGTTAATTAGGATTCGTACACATTCAATAAATAGTCTCTGAAAATACAAGCAATGTAGACTTGTGTTGAGAGGCAGCTATTCATATTTTATAAGTATATTCAATCCTCCCTTATCGTTGCTAATGTCTTGATCCATAAAAACCAAGTTGGTTTAAAACTAATCATCTGGCAGAGTGAATTACTAATTGACTGGACTGAGGTATTGTAATGTAATATTGTTTCAGACAGCTATGATGGTAGCTTGTGTGCTGGCATTAAAACATTTGGAAACTTGCAGATTCCTCTTCCAGAAAGAAAAAACTGTGCATTAAAAGATTTACGATCCTCAACTCCAAAACCGTGCAATCTCTGAGAACCAAAACACAGAGACTCACTTTGAAGGTGTTTGGGTTCTTTCTTATCAAAGTGACATTTTCATGAGCAGAAAAGCTCACTGACACACACACTCTTAGTCTCCATATTGGTGTTTTTCAACCAACAGTTTCCACACATGGCAGCTGACATTTACTATTAAAAGCCTAAAAGACAAAGTCAGAATGTCTTTGCTGAAGCTGAGGTCAACAGCAAGCATTAGGAGAGCAAGTCCCTGGGGTATCCCTTTCACATTCCAAGTGGGTAAACACGTGTCTCTTTATACTGCATGCTACACACAGACACACACATCACTTCCGCACATAGCCTTAATCTGGTGCAAAACATAGAATTGTTTACAGCTAAAAGCATAGCAAATGTCACGCAAATACAGCAAACCACAAAAAATGCATAGTATTTGAATTGTCAACAAAAGGAGATAACTTTTTTTAAATCATAAGTTCATACATTCAAAGTATAGCAATTACAATTTTCACAACACAGAACATTCCAGCATGACCAATTGTCTTTAGCACTTGTTCTCACAAGCTAACTGATCAAAGTTAATCAAGAAAATACATTCTATCTTCAAACTAGTACCAAGCAAACCATCACAACTTGCCTTTTCAGATCTAGGTATATCATATTTTAGAGACCCACATGTGTTTTTATTGCATTTATTGACAATCAACCACACCCACCCCTCCCCCTTCCTAGTTTGTGTTCAACTTTAGCAAAATATAACTTTTATACTTAATTTTAAAATCATTCCTTTTAAAAGTTTCACAGTCAGATAATTGTAAAAGAATAGTGCATATTCCATGTCAAATAGCCTACACAGTACCTTATTTTTGTTAATCAATATCTTTCATGTTCCACTGTTTTTCTGTCCCTGTATTATCGTCACAAACATACACTTGGTGCAAACTGAAAGCAGGCTCCAACACTTTAAATAAAAAGCTCTTATCACAGACCACTCTTGTGCGATACGGACAGTGTAACAAGATTCTTCTTGTTGCATTATATTGCAGAAGGGCATTACTTTATAAAAGAAAGATAAAAGTATCTTCTCTTGGTTTAGAATCCAGGATTATTCAATTTGTGACTCAGTTGTTCTGTAGAAAAGTCTTTCAGGGGTTAAACTTTTTCTGTCCCTCAAAATTACTTTTTACACCAACTATAATAATAAATAATAGTAATAATATATAAAAAAAAAAACAGCTGGCATCTAACAAAACAAGGAAGATAATTATCATGATGTATTTGTTTAATTTGAATTAATATTGCATAAACTGAACAACAATAACAATAACAACATTATATAGTTTGCACGGTGTGTGGTAGGAAAACGTTGCATAATGTCGCTTTGAAGCACCACCATTCGTATGCAGCTGGACAGAATAAAATGAATGCAGATTTGAAATGCAGAAAAGCACAGGCACAAACAGTACTTAAAATCTCCTCCTATCTGAACTCTTAGACAGGCCTAATAGCCTAATGATGTTTAAATGCCAATGTCATTTTACTAGCCAAGTAAGCAGTGTCTGTCTTTATACTGTAAATAGGCCAATATAAAGTATTTGTGGTTTTAATGGACAAATGGTATTGAGAATTTAAGACATCCTTTATATAGCTCGCTGGATCAGAACACCATGTTCTGCACACATAACGAAAAATAAAATGCACTTAATATTGGTGAGCACTCTGAACCTATTTACAACGAGAACATGATGGGAGACTACATTTGGGGGCTGATTCGTGAAAGTGATTTACAGTATAATCGTAAATCTCGAAAAACTACTCACTTCTAAATCTTTTGTAGTCATTTTTGTATTACTTTAGTATAAATACATGTTAATTTGGATTCATATGTTGTTTTTTTCTGACTTTATGTGAACGAAAAGACACAAATTCGCCCGTTTTCTCATTGGAAATAGGTAAATTTCAAAATATCACTGTCCTGGTCACAAAAGCAAAGTTTGTGGGGAATAATAGACATTTTCTATACTTTTGAGGCATAAGCAATTAGGAAATAACACTTACTACCCAGGAACCAAAAAAAAAAAAAAAATTGTTACACGGTGAAATCAAACCAGCCTACTTTTTTTTGTTTTAATTTAGTAGTCGGAATTTAATTTTTACCCCGTTTTTTCTCCCAATTTGAAATGCCCAATTGTATTTAGGCTCAGCCCACTGCTACCACCCCTGCGCTGACTCGGGATTGGTGAAGACGAACACACTCTGTCCTCTGAAGCGTGTGCCGTCAGCTGACCGCTTCTTTTCACTCTGCAGGCCCGCCACGCAGCCAGCCCAGAGCTACAGCGTCGGAGGACAACGCAGCTCTGGGCAGCTTACAGGCAAGCCCGCAGGCACCTGCCCAGTCTACAGGGGTCGCTGGTGCGTGGTGAGCCGAGGACACCCTGGCCAACCTAAGCCCTCCCCCCGGGCGGCGCTAGGCCAGTTGTGCGCCGCTACAGTTAAGTTATGGAGGATTTAAAACTGAATTGTGGTGAAATGTAAAAAAAAATGCCTACACACAAAAACCCCAGAAGAATGTGCCCGTGACCATAGGGATTTTGTTACAAACTTAAGTGGGCAAGTACTGTCAAGTTACTATACATATTTTGACAGAAAAAAATGCTCAAGCATTTTGGAAAGTAACTGAAAACACTAATTTCATACAGTATATCAAAAACGAAAGCCCCGAAAAAAACTATTTACATAAAATTCGAAAATAGCTAAAAGTAAACTAAAAAGAAAAATACAATTAATAAAAACCAAAAACAGAAGACCTAGTTATAAACCAAACTGAGGTAATGACCACTGCCGAGGGGCAGCAGTGTGGAGTAGTGGTTAGGGCTCTGGACTCTTGACCGGAGGGTCGTGGGTTCAATCCCCAGTGGGGGACACTGCTGCTGTACCCTTGAGCAAGGTACTTTACCTAGATTGCTCCAGTAAACACCCAACTGTATAAATGGGTAATTGTATGTAAAATAATGTGATATCTGTATAATATGTATAATGTGATATCTTGTAACAATTGTAAGTCGCCCTGGATAAGGGTGTCTGCTAAGAAATAAATAATAATAATAATAATAATAATAATGACCAAAGTGAGGTAATGACTGCTGCCGAGGGGATTACTGACCAAATTCAGGTAATGACTCTGTCGAGGGTTTACTTCTCCCAAAAATATATATAAGACATTTAAATCGACTATGTTAACCAAAACTGCAAGAATCCGTTCGTAACTGGAGAATTTCACTCTTGGGAAGGAGACTCCTAGCGACAGATACCAGCAACTGCTTGACTTACGATGGGGACAGTAAAAAAAAGAAGGATAGGACAATCAAATCCATGGTTCACTCGTGCTATCCCATGATTCAATGGGCGTATTACTACGGGCGCCATTATTGGAGCCCACTCGCAGATGGAGGGCAAAGCACTGGACAGACAGCAGAAGACTTTCCAACAATTTCTAATTTTGTAAGATAATATATTACCAAAATTGCATAGGGAAGTATTACAAGCCACAACGAGAAAATGTGGTGAATCCATGCTGCCATAATGAGTGTAGACAGGACAAACTCAGTCGTGAGCGTAGGGGGCACGGCGGTATTGAAACACCTCAGTAAGAATGAATGTGTTGCTACCAGTTCTGAAGCCCAGATGGGTCAGCGGGACCGAGGTGACAGGCTCGGGACTGTACAAACAAGTAAAAGCACAACAAAACACAGAGCACAGCAGAATATAAGTGATTCTGTAAAGCCGAGAGAGGCCCTAAACAAAATGCACGTAGACAAATCAGGGCGAACCGCTCCTGCAAAGTAAGGAAAAGCTGGTGACTCATCGGGGACTGCATTAATAAAATGACAAGTGGTGTAGGATTACAATTGGGACTGTGATGGCAACGCCCAGGTGAGTTTACCTGAGATGTATATAACATACGAGGAAGTGATCTGATGAGAGAGCAAGTATTCAATAATCCTAATGAGAGAGCAATCATTCAATAATCCTAATGAGAGAGCAATCATTCAATAATCCCTCCTCTGAATTTCAGCCTAAGCTTCTAAGATGTGTATTTTACTGTCAGATGTGTGGTTACAGCTTTTAAAACATTTTGTTATAATGGGTGATGGTTTAATGATTTAACAGCTATATTTGAACTGTCTAATTATACATTTTTCATCCAATTACTGAGCTCTACCAGGAAAAAGATCTGAAGCTAGAGCAAAAATCAACTGCAGTCCAAAATCTAACTGCATCATCTTTTATCATTGCAGCTTATGGAAGAATCACACCTGGTCTGAGGTTTAACTGATTCAATTGAATACTTAAGAATATGTTTTGAACCTGCATTGGACAGGCTGTGATTGACTACACTGAACTAGTGTGCCATTATTGTTTATTATTGTATTAAAAAACACATTTCCAATATAGATAAAGTGTTTTTAATTTTGTAGATTAAATTTAAATCTTTATTATTGGTGTGATGCATTTGTATCTCTGTATTAGGCAAATAATAAAAATGGTTTGCTCATGAACAGATTTCCATGGTAACACAGTACAGGGAGAGAGTGAGGGGGACAGCAATAAAGTTACAGCAGGAGACAGATGGTCTGAACATTAAGGTTAGCAACATAAAAGTCTTATTCAATCACCAAGTATTTATCATTGGAAGAACATGTCCCCAATGGAATCATATAAATATATAAATTACCATATGGTAGAATGTTTTAGATACTGTTAGTTGTAAATATTTTTCTCACATTTATAGTTAAATTACAAACAAATTAACATAAAAGTGAAACCCCAGAACACATCTTTTTTTTTTTTTTTAAATGAATGAGACAGTTTGAATGTTGAACCACCTGTCTCAATCAAACACTCACCGCTCAATTCAGTTTCACAGCCATGTATGAGTAATATTCCGATAGCTCTACAGTCTGTGTCTCACACTGTACTGTGTGTTATGAACGCTTTGTAAGGTATTCATTTCCAGGCTTATTTTATTTTCTACATATTAATCATCTGTTGTTTTTAGATGAAGTATATTTTTTAACATGAGTAAAGCTCAGGTAGAATTAAAGAGATCAATCTTTGGTTTTCTCAGCAGTAAATATATTGCATGTGTCCCACTCCCAGGGGCCTGAAGCAAGCCTGACACATAGCAGAAACAGCTGCTTGCCTGATATATAGATTTTTATTTCAATTACCACCTCATTACTGTTTAATTTTCATTCCTCTTACATTCACAACTTATACTCTGTATGTTCAGTAATAAACTGTAGTACATATTTCATTTTAATAACTCCAGTACTGAACAGCTTTTTTCTATCCATTATTCAGGCACATTTAGTATTTTATGTTTCAGGGTGATTTGTTGCACAATTTGCCTTAAGTCTAGCATAAAATAATATCCTTAGCTGTAGGTACTTTACATTGCAGGAAATACTTCATCACAGGCATGTAATAAGGCTTGTCAAAAAGTTAGCATCAATTTAATACAAGGTATTACAATATTATATTTTACGTTCTGAATTTCTAGAATCACCTTCCATATATTACCTACCATCATGTCTCCCATTACAATCCATCAAGGTCACCCAGAGGTGTAAGCTTTAAAGTTGTAAGACCTAGGAAAAGAATCCAATACAAATGAAAAATCTAATACCAACATAAAATGTAATAAACATTGCTGCAAAATGTATTCACCTGACATAGCAGTTTATTGAAATATAATTACATCATTATCTTGGACTCAACGAAGCAAGCGATGGAATGGAATGCTCTTTGGTATGTATTGCTCTTTTCAGTTACCGGTATTACGTTGGATGGTACTGTCTCTTTGCTGTCTTGCATTAATCTTAATGAGTGAAGGGAACAAAAATGAATGCTGATTAATTCTAAAGACTTGTATAAAGATAAACTGGCTATAAATAAATAAATAAATAAATAAATAAATAAATAAATCATCATCTTAAAAAACTTCATTTTAAACTGACATTTTAATGTAATGTTATGTTGTTTTTTTATGTCTTAGGTCATTTGAGGATATATATTCCATGCCAGTAAATTCCAGATGGAGATTAGATAAAGGGGTATTCAGAAAAGAAAATAGGAGGCACTTTTTTACACAGAGAATTGTGAGGGTTTGGAACCAACTCCCCAGTAATGTTGTTGAAGCTGACACCCTGGGATCCTTCAAGAAGCTGCTTGATGAGATTCTGGGATCAATAAGCTACTAACAACCAAACGAAGAACATGGGCTGAATGGCCTTCTCTCGTTTGTGAACCCCTTCTTCGGCTGCCTGGAGTCCAATTAGGAACATTCCTCTCTGATTTCAGAATCTCCCCGTCACAATTAAGAGTCAGCTGTATTCAGAGCCCTGACAGCACTGACAGTGTGGAACAAACATGCACACTGGAGCATACTGGAATCTGAAGCAGACCAATGGAGATGGAATCTTTCTTTATAAAACATGTAGTCTTGCAAAGAGAAAAATAAAAGTACAGCACGAGTACTACAGGGATTTAAGAAAAATGTACATAAAACAAAATACTGTGTACTGTATGAGGATTGTCAATTTAAAGTTTCCCAGTTTTACAAAACTCTACATCCCTATCATGTCAGTTATATCACAATGTCATTATGCAGCTATAATCAAAGAACAACAGATGTTTGTTAATGCACTTCCCTAGGCATTCATCATAAATCATTTTCTGAAGATAAGGTATACATGCATTTTAATTTCTCCAATTAGGAATATTCAAAACATGTTAATTTACTGTATTTGCTAACTTGGCTTCATCTAATACTAAGACACCCTAGCATCAGCTTAGCTAATAATTCTAATACAAGATAATAGGATTGTTTCATCTGTGTTCTGCAAAATACCATAGAATACATATCAATCGAGTTCATATTACATAAATTATGCATTTTACTGATTCAAAAACACACAAATAGAACATGCATATACATTTCAAAAAACATGAATTACCACAATTTGATGCTTTGCTTTATGGTTTCGTTATTCCTGTTTAACCACCTGGTCTTTGAAATTATCTTCAATTGCTTTAAAGACTACATTTTAATTGTATTTGCCTGTTCTATACACTAACCATATCCAACCATAACAATGGGCAATCAGTTATAGATCTAACTTTATAATTCTAATTACACTACAAAAATCTACTCATAGGGTTAAGATGGCATGTTTCTGTGTTGTATGTCCAATATGAACATATGCAGAGAATATATATCTTTTCTCAGTGCTCAGTTAGATTTTTGAACTCTGAATCTGAAGTGCACCAAGCCACAATAATTATAGAAAGTTCAGATGTTATAGCCGTGGTCTTATTTACTGAACGATAGTAGGTATTCCAGCATATTCTCTTGTTTTTATTTTATTTTTTTAAAGTTTTGTTTGCATGAAACGTTTATGGAATGTTGCTAATAAACGTCTCCAAATGTCTTGGTCACTTTAATGAATATCAGACTTTTCTTAATGTCTGGGGATGTCTGGGTCAATTCCCAATTGAAGCCAACATTCCCATAAAAATGACGAGTAAACAAATAAATGACAGTGAATAGGAAGCAGTAGTGGGGGGCTGGTTGTATGATGAAAGTTGGCAGCTTTTAAAATGACATTACACTCATTATAAGCAAAATTAGTTATAAAAATCAAAAGGATACTGTACTTTATAAATACCTCATGTTTCTAAATAACTTACAGGGCTAGAAGCTCTTCATAAATAGAAACCATGCTGTGATTTGTACAGCAGTGTTTACCCAATGCCCACAATCATTTTCTTTATTTTGTGTAATATTTGAATATCTGTGTAACCAGAATACTACACACAACTGACCAAAATATATTGAAATTATGTGAAACTGAGTTGAAAACATTCAGGGAATAAGTCCCTAAAACTCTACCCCACTTTACGCAGCAATATCAGACTACACAGCAATGCTTTTAGTTTTAAGTCGTTTTTTCTATCTTACCGGTATTTAAAGTGAATACTCACCTTTACCACTCAATATCTCATAGCAAGGTGTGACAGAGAAAAAATGAATCTTGGTTATAAATGTCCCTCCCGACCTTTGAGGTTGCTGCATAAAGGGAACAGAGTGCCCCGGACTGGATGATCAGACAATTCATTCCAAGGGTTAGGTGGAAGTCGGCCATTTAGAAAGGCGGTAGAGCTGCGGTACACCAAGTCATCACTGCAGAGGGAAAGCGATGTGGCAACCGTGGATTGGAGGAGAAACGGTTGCACTCGCTAACCAATGGGACGTGACTGACAGTACAAAAGGGAACGTGGCTAGGTGATCTGTTCCTTTGTAATGGTTAAGAAAGAACCGTTGAAGGACAAATGTAAAATAACAGTGACTGTTTTGTTTGTTGTATCGTCTAATTGTACTGTTTGTTATTTATCAGACGGCTCACACGATCTGGAGCTGTCACTACAGGCCAGCACAAAACTGGACAACACTTCACCACTGTGCACAAGTAAACTGTATTTCACCACGAGCACGAGAGCACTCACTCTGGACTTGTGACCGTGTCTGTGTTTTGTGTGTGTGTTTAATACTGTGTATATTATTTCAGGACTGAACCCCATGTTTATTGAACTGTGCAATACACATCGTTGTGTATTGCCAACCCTCCATTTATTTACTGTTTGTCATCACACTTTGGATTACAAATAAATCACCATTTCACCAGTACTTTGTTGTTTGTCATTGTCTTGAGCACTGCATTACCTCTACACCTGCGCACTGCAAACCACTTTGCCACACAAGGCTATGGTTCTACAGAAGAGCTGTGATTGATTTTTCCGACATTAGGGTTTCCTGTTCATCAATTAGCCGCAGTCACACTGTAACAGGATGGACATTACATCAAATTAAACTCATCATTAACAAACATATCAGCATGTGTCTCTTATATTACCATTTCCCTTCCAGACGCTCCACTCAGCAGTAATTACAGATCTAAATTGGTCAGGCAGCAATAGCCCTATATTGTGTTCCACGGTTGTGTTTCATGTGTAGGGAAACAGATCTTTTGTGTCGGAAAATAAAATTTACCACATTTCATAGCATGCTTAAGTCCCAACCTGTACAACCTGTGTTAACTCTAAATTATCTTCTGTAATTATTTCACCATTATCCATGGCTAACATTTTAACAATGATAAATTAAAACAGAAATAGATCCACATGTGCTACAGTATGTTTATTCCATGAATGTATGTATATATATATATATATATATATATATATATATATATATATATATATTCCCAGCTGAGTTGAGTTTTCAATAGCATCTCCCTGTCACTCAGCTACAGACCTGGAAGATAGAACTGTGTAACAATATTACAAAGGATATATTTAGTACAGATAAAAAAAGAAAGGTTCTCACAGTATTAACCCAGAACTAAATCATACTGCAGAAGTGTGCATAACAATAGGGGCTGGTGTATATGTGTGTTTAACAATTAACATACAAACTGTGGCACTGTGGCATAACAAATCACTTGCTAATAAACTGCAGATGACACAGGAAATATGTCAGCTGTTGGTGTATTCAAAAATGCCATGTAAGCAGATGTCATGTCCTCCCGGAGAATGCAATGCACCATGGGGGGAGACCACAGACACAGTTGCTGAGATCTCAGACTGTTGTACCTGTTATTTTTTCTTGGTTGACTGTTTACATCAGGAACCATGGTGATAACAAATTAAGGGCCATATTTTGTTAAGTATTTTTTTCTCACCTTTCCATCGATTATAATCTCTGAAAATCTGTACAGTACACATCCAAGAGCCATACTTACTACACATTTTTTCTTATCTTATTGGATATGCTGAACAAACAGCATTGACTTCAGCAAACATAAATTAAGGCCTTGTCCACACTACATAACCGATCTTACTAAAAAATGTTTTAGTTTATCCAGCGAAGCCAAATCAGAAGTAGGCCTGCTGTATTCACATTTTCTTGATTTAAAAATGAAGACAATTTTTTTTTGTTTTGTTTTAAATGGAATCATATTGTCATAAAGAACAACTGTGGGTGCGTACCAGTTGCAAGCCAGTCACGTACCAGTACTGGTACGCGTACCACAGGCTGAAAACCACTGGGATAGAGTACACCCTATCAAGCCCCATATGTATATTACTCTATTCAGGACTATCTTCAGAGGCAAACTGTGCTGACTTGAGACTGAAAATACTGAACTCAAATTATTTCTAAATGTCACACATTTTTTGATTGAAGTAAGCTGTATTATAATTAATTTACAAATAAATTGGTGTCTATTCAATTAATCTAAACACTGGTGAATATAAATACTGCAGTCTTTTATATTATTAAAAGAAAAGTTTCAGAAAACTCACATAATCTAACAGCATTTGCCATTTTTTGAAACTGTCACGCAAATTCTAGTCAGACGGTAAATAAGTGCAAGGTATTTTTTATCATTTGTAGCGAATATGAACACCTGATTTTTGTATCCGAATACATGTGAAAAAATATTTGTTCGAATATTCGGATATTTGTCCCAGCACTATGAAATATATTTATGCCTTATTTATGCCAGTATTGGTTATATTGTAATAATAAACCGGGTATTTAGATCTGTTTAGAGCAATAAACACCATCATCCTTACCAGAATGTACAATTATATTTATAATAGCTGGGGCTACTAACTTAACCTGCAATAATAACCCATGAGATCTCATATTTCTCCTGGGGCTACTAGCCTGGGAGAAATATTTTTAATTAAACAATATAATATGAGCTGGAAAGTCTCCTGAAGGTCCATCGGACATTTATCTTCCAAATCCTAACCCTAAAACGAATGTGGCAGATTGCTATGCCCAGAGGCACTGTGACTGAAATCCTGAGAATGGGTTGGCCAAGGTAAATGTGGCAATCCCACAGAACCTAAATATCATGACTGATGTAGTTCTGCCAGCCTGCGTTATCTCAATCCTGACAGGGACAAGGTGCTACAGAAAAAACTCCCTTGGCGGACTCTGTTCATCTGAAATGACTGGATTATTCAAACAAATTACTTGACACCAGGCCTGTACAGTTAAGGTATATTCAGTGAAACAAACGAGCAGGCAAATGTTTCAGCAGTGTTGACATGAGTTCAGCTGTTTTATGATACTGTTATTATTATTATTTATTATTATTATTTATTTATTAGCAGACACCCTTATCCAGGGCGACTTACAATTGTTACAAGATTTCACATTATACAGATATCACATTATTTTTACATACAATTACGCATTTATACAGTTGGGTTTTTACTGGAGCAATCTAGGTAAAGTACCTTGCTCAAGGGTACAACAGCAGTGTCCCCCACTGGGGATTGAACCCACAACCCTCTGGTCAAGAGTCCAGAGCCCTAACCACTACTCCACACTGCTGCTAGGAAGGTTATTACGCTGTGTGATAATTGGGTGTGAATGACCCTTGATTATCAAGAGAATGTTGCAGGTCGAGGTCCTCTGCACACCTCTCCCTTGGGCTGCCCAGTCACTGGATCTTGAGGCCAGTTAGGATGACCTTGACCCAAGACAAGGGAACAATATTTTTTTCTGCAGTACAGTTTCTATCAGGTAGGAGAATTTAATTAACTGTATTGCCATGTGCCAACCCTGAAAAACCACCCCCTATGGATCCATTAAATTACTAGGCTAGTGACTGAAGGTAATTTACAATTGGTTACTCCTATGGCCTTTAAATGGAAGACCTTTTGAATGGGATCTGTAGCTTGATGAATTAGTAAATTAAAGTTTTTTTTATGATTTTATAATAAAAATCCATTGAGTGTTATTGTAAAGTGAAGTCACAACACATTAAGAGTAATGACTTTCTAAATTATCATTATTCTTTCCATTGCACCAGAGATAATGACCAGTGTGGCTTTAAAACGTTGAAATAATTACACTTCAAATATTAAATGCTGTTTTATAAATACCATTTTAAAATCGCACGCCCAAGCTATTACATTACATTCTATTAAGCTGTTTAGCAGATAAGGTTGAAAATGCTGCATTCGTGTTTCTGTGCCAGTGATACAATATACCTAAGAATTGAAATCTCTTAGTAACTGCTACTTGGTTTTAGAATCCAGTGGTTGTGGCTATACTGCTGTATTTAAAATTATGAATACATTAACTGCCCAAATACCATATATTATAAATATATCTTGCCACTATGGCATCTCAATCCCTATGTACAAATCTAGTCTCTGTAAGTCGTCTTGGATAAAGACTTTTGCTAAATAAACAAATAATAATAATGACAGCAGTGCATGTGGAGGTCTCCCTACAATAGATATAATTGGTTGTTGGTATTTTATATGCATGTAACAATGGATCAAATCAAAATTATTTGGTAAGCAGGGTACAATAACAATATGTACATGATTGTATAAATAATAAAGATTCCTCCAGAAAGAGGCAAACACAGCAAGCTGAAAATGCATCAAGATTTTTTTTTTTTTTTTTACCACTATGGAGGCCGACCATTACCAACATTACCCCGGTCAGATCATATTATGCTGGAATTAACTAGCATGCTGAAAACTTGTGCTGACTGGCCTGTTCTTCCAAGGATTGCAGTTTTCTATATCTTTGCTTTTTTTATTTTTCAGGAAGCCTGTGGGTTGATCTGGTTACCAAGGGAATGTATGTGAAGAAAACGCATCTCGGATTAGTCACAGTAGATCAAGTTTTTTTTGGCAGAAATCTTGCACTAAAAACCTTTAAAGTCATATTTTTTGTACTCAAAAACC
The DNA here is from genome assembly GCF_902713425.1 of Acipenser ruthenus. Classification (NCBI taxonomy): domain Eukaryota; kingdom Metazoa; phylum Chordata; class Actinopteri; order Acipenseriformes; family Acipenseridae; genus Acipenser; species Acipenser ruthenus. Next base: position 8,167,658 of record NC_081210.1, read on the forward strand.
TGGTCTCATAATACCAGAGAGTTAAATAATGAATAACATTGTCTTTTCAAAAACAGCATGCTCAAGATGATAGCTCTGTACATTCTGCTGAAAAGTGTGTGGTTTGCACTGGTTTCTTAGCAACCAAGCAGTTACTGTAAATGCTTTTCCTATGAAAAATCCCCACATACTGTCATTTGCCAAAAGAACTAACACAGTATCTGTCAGTAATAAACAGTTCAATAGAACTTATAGTTACTATTTCAAAAGAGGGAATCAGCATTTTGAGCAAATAATAAAGGTTCCAACTATAAAGATTACTTAATAAAAGACAATACTGTAAATGGGAGCAGCACTTTCTACTGTACTTTAGATATATAAACTAGAAGCCAAGCTATCCAGTACTCTGAAGAAGGCACTAGCTGAAACAATTGTCTACTTGACTTACCTTGGATAAGCTGAATGCACAAATGGCACACTATAAGGGTTAATACATGTTAAAGTAATGTAATTTACTGTTGGGAAGAATACCTGTTCTGCTACCTTATCTAATTAACGTTTCGTTAAACAAAACAACCTAAGACTAATTGTTAACTTAATAAAGGTAATGCATTGTAGGCCATCTGGACTGCCATATGCATCAAGTCCTGCGTATTGTGATATAAATCGAGGCTAAACCTGTGAGACAGCTGTTTGAAGAACTATAAGATACAGGAAGGCCTTGGCAGGAGGGATAGGCTGGCACAAGGCAGACTGGAGTAGAAAAAGATTCTAAATGCCAAGTTGCTGAGAAGCAATTGAAGTATTAAGTAAGCTGACATTTGAAACACATCAAGACAAACTGAGTTATGACTTTCTCTTTTCCGTGGGATAAGGTTTAAACAGCAGCCACGCGTGACTCTTGTCAGCCAGTTAAATTTGTTCTTGTGTCAGAAAAAAAGAGCAATAACAGAACTCAGCAAATCAGCCGAAAGGACTAGTCCTACTGAAAGTCTGGCAGGAACACTGTGAGTAGAACATGAAGAAATGAGTTGTGACACTGCCAGATGCACAAGCAAGACAACACGAGACAAACCCTGATTATACACAGCCAAGAAGTGCTTTTCTTATTCCCAGCAACATCCTAATATTTGTCTTAGCCTTGTTTAATTTGTGAAAAAAATATGCTGTAGGCATGTGTGTTCGCTATTTGTTTAAACTACAAATACTGTATCAACTTCTGGATGCACTGTACACTGTAGACTGCAGTTTACACATTTTATCTGCCAAGATTCTATCAACATGATGTAATTGTACTACATAAACCTTAATAATGAGTAATGTTAAGTGTGCAACGTTTCCTACATCTGAAAGGTACCATGTTAACGAACTGATGATGGTTTATCGGTTTGAGAGCAGATATAAGCCATAGGCAACAGCTCTATCAGAGGCAATGTCATTAAAGTAATAGAATTTATAAAAACAAAGAAGCCTAGAATTTCTCCTTCTGGCCCTGTCACAGCTGCACTCATTGGAGGTGAGACATCTTTCTACCAAGGCATTTATCAGACGCTTTTATCCAAAGCGACTTACAGAGACTAGGGGGTGAACTATGTATCAACAACAACTGCTGCTGCAGTCACTTACAATAGACCTTGGTTTTACGTCTCATCCAAAGGACAGAGCACAAGGTTAAGTGACTTGCTCAGGATCACACACAGCGAGTCAGTGGCTGAGCCATAATTGAACCGGGAACCTCCTGCTAACAAGCCCCTTTCTTTAACCACTGGACCACTAAGCCTCCTACATGTGTTTCTGCTTCCTTGGTTCTTAGAAAGGCAAGTTCCATATTTAAATAACTAGAATGTCAAGAATGACACGACTCTGATTCAAAGTCACTTACTAGTCTATATTTCTGCAATAGACTATAACCCTGCTAATTAAACAGTATTAAAAAAGTGAAAACTACAATGATATCTGACTTGACTCAAAAGCAGTTGTGCAGCGTACACTGTTCATTAGGCTTTGTAAATCGACACCTAAAAACCTCTTTCTGCTGCCTGCATTGTCAAGCTTGCTCTGAAGTCTGCCCTTTTCGATTTGACAGCCACGCTGGTCCGCTGAGACCACACTCCATGATTTGTCATTCATGCCTACCTGTTTTCCAACTTCATTTCAAAACTCCATGGCATGACTGCTTACCTTAGAACACACTAAGTCCCCTTGGAGCTTTACCAGTGCGCTGCTGTCTCTCAGTCATCTCCTGCTGGATGGCTAACTTGTCTGACCTGTGCAGGTGCTGTTACCTGTACCTGTATTAAGAATAGAGTATATTGCAGGCCTAATATTGGTTATATCATATATGTGCTGCTGCATACAGGATGAATATCATGTCTGGTAAAAGGAAACTCCCTCAATAGTCTATAGACCTAATCAACTTTAAATGAGTTTAGATCAAATGTCTGATAATTAGAGAAGTAGTAAAGAAGTCATTCTGTTTATGGTAGTGAATCAGACTCAGATTAAATAAAATCTGCTAATACTGCATAACGTTTATAGAGACTGTCATCTTCATTTACCCTGGCCTGGACATGTTGGTTTCCAGAAAGCTACAGACTGGCTCCCAATTATTAGGCTTTAACAATCTCCTGCCTTACGTATCCTAGAAACAAAGGTATTTAGTTGCAAACCTTTGGAAATAAAGGTAAACTGTATTGCTTAACAATTCACATGATGGCCTAAAGATTAACCTAGTGATCAGTTATATTCAAGATCCATTACCACAATATAAAAAGGCTACTCCAGCTCACATCTCCCGGAAGGATGAAAAAGTGCCTTGTAAGAAACCATTTTCACCTCAATGGATTAAAAAAAAAAAAAAAAAAAGAAAAAATCAATAATATTGATTTAGCTACAGGACACTCTATTCGTCTGAAAGACATCCATCCAATACTAATCCAATATAAAACTAATCTCCTTTTATATTATCACTTTTATGTATTCTAAATAGCTCAGTATTGATTACTGGGATATCCAGCTGTGTCACAAATTACTGGGCTAGTCTAAATACAAACTCCACGTCACGAAATTCTGTGTTGCCATAGTGCCGTGTTGCCCTTGTGCATGATTCTTGATTAGCATTCATCTTATTGAGTCAACAGTCCAAAGTACCACTAACTGTGTGTAACTCCAAGGTGGAGCACACAGCGTTACTAGTTAAAAGCTAACTGCAGTAGACCATGCTAAAAGCATAGCAGAGTGGAGTTAAGTGTAGTAAAAGCATTGTGAAAACAGTAATTCACAGAGATATATGGTAAAAGCATGGAAAAAACTTAATGTTAAGGTTATATAGGAAGTTAGGCTGGACATGGACACCTGTGATGTAATTTACTCTGAGAGCTGGCTCAGTCTGCTTTGAGCATGCATCACTAAACATTCTTATGACCTGAAGAAACCTGCCCAAATGTGGACACTCGCTAGAACAGCAAAACACCACTGTAATTGAATTCCAATGAGAATTCAAATCACAAACCAAATTATCTAACACTTTCTATAGAACCAAGATAATGATTCTTTTTTTTTTTTTTTTGCACTGCACTTAAACAAATTCCTGGTAAACCTCTGGATACAGAGATGTAATTCTGTCTAGTTAGAGGAATGTAAAAAAGCATATTTGCCATGAACAGAAAAATAACTATTGATTCTTATTATTAAATTTAGAGTGCCCAAATATATTACAGACGATTTTCTCCCCAATTTAGAATGACCAATTACGTTCCCTCACTGCAGCAGTTTCCCACACAGCACAGGAGAACTGAAGGTTCAGTGGACATCCTCCTATCCCAGGACCAAGCCCATTTCCAGCCTCTGGACAAAGGCCAGCCCTGCGGGTGTCTGCCTGAGCTCTCCAGGAGCCTGACTGGTAGGGTCCACTGTAGCGCGATGACAATCAGTCCCTGCTGGTTGTGCCTCCCTAACACGCGGGAGCGCCAGAGCCAATGTGACACTCCCTGTGGAAACCCCAGCGAAGACCATCGACTTCATACAGCCAGGAGACGAACCAGCACACCCCTGACTGTATGACTCACCATGCACACCACGCGTCCGTGCCTTTACCAGCTGACTCACTCAGGGGCCCCAATAACTTTGTAAGTAATTATACATCACAGAACTGTCAAGATGCTAGGGACCCCCATGAAAATCAGACAAATAAAACAGTAATGTGGTGAACTAACTAACTAAATAAACATGGTCAGCAACAATGCTTTTTTGACATTTCTCAGAGGCAGTGCACATTAATCTGTTATAGATGTGTGCATCGCTTTGGCATGTAATTTCATTTCCCACACCTTCAGGAACCTCATCAGGCTGTGACTGCAGCCCACCAGAGGATAGCCTGTTTCTTTAGTCTCACTGTCCCTCCAAGGCATTGCTTCCCTGCTGAGCTTGTAAATGCCATCCTTTCTACTGACACCCCAGGGTAAACTTCACAGGGTAAAAAAAAAAAAATGTGATCTATAAAAATCAACAAGCACACATAGGGAAATATGTATTGGGGCTAGAGATACATTAAAGAAGCACTGACTGTTACATTTTCCAATTGCACTATGTCATTTTCCTGTAATTTTGTTTAATACAGACTATAAAAATAAGTTAGCCACCAAGATATGTATACTGTATATACAAGTATATAACCAGATCAGTTATATACAACCTAGAATGTATCTGGCGCTTGAGCACAGTCTTTGTGCAATGTGTGAATTCAATGTGTTAGTTTTAGAGGTCAGGGCTGTGCTTTTATTTTCTGCTCAGAACTTCATTAAGACTAAAATTCGTTAGAATGAATAATGATGAATTTATCTGCCAAAGCCAGACTTAAACATCATAAAATGTGACCCACTAAAATGGGACTCTGGCCAGGAGAATTTAGACTTATTCAAGTTAACTAAGGATGGCTTTGATCAGTCTGTTATATTTTATTGCCTGTCAAGTGAAATTTAGCCTGTTAGAATGATCGTGGCAAACACATTACAGCAAATAATGTCTGCAGAATTGATGTCTACTGTATCTAAATAACATTAAAAGGTTAGGAGTTAGGACTGACTTTATGCAGAATCATTTTCAAACCATGGTATTTCATTTTTTAAACATCATTGCTAAGTTATTTTTTTTTTTTTTTTATGCATAATTGTAAAATATTGTACTTTATATGTTAGTAATATATATTCTACAGACCTATAGACCTATAGATGGCATTCTGGTACAATCTGACACATTATTATTTATTTTTTAAATATCTTTTTCAAGTACAGTATTGTGAGATTATTTGGTCCGTACATGTGTGCAATGCTTTGCTTTGGCCCCGGTTGCACAAGCAGGTAGCACTAACCATTCAGTTATGAAAAATGTAATACCAGTTACGGTGTAAATCATGCTTTGTGATCTGTTCTGGTCCCAGGATGATGTTTAATAAAGAAATTAAGGACAGGAAAACAGAGCAGGAACAGAAGGGCAGCATAGTGCTGGCTGATGAGATGAGGTAGTTAATTAGAGATGCATGCTTCTGCCTCTGTATTAGGCACTGGCAGGCAAAAGCTGTGTTCTCAACACTGTTTCAATTTCAAATCATCTTCTATGGAACATCAACTGTTTCTGTAATGAGCAGTGTTATACTCTACACACAGCTTGGTACATCGCTTTCTTTAGTTAATAGCCAGTCAAGGGCATATTAAGTGAATTAGGATCTGACTTGACATACAGTACACACATGCAGAGGAGCAGAAGTCTTGAATGAACCATATTATCTTTTTTGAAAAAGGAGCGGTGTGTTTTGCTGTTGTGCGCCTCGGTTGTGGAATCCGTTTACCATAAGGCAGGTTGAAACATTGGAATATTTTAAGTCAACCAATCAATCAAACTTAGATTTATATAGTGCCCCCGACACATCTGCATGTATCGGGGCGCTTTACATCATCATAGAACAAAAGCCATATCAAATAACAAGGTTTTAATCTTCGATTTGAACATGGAGATGGAGGGCATGCCTCTGATATCCTGAGGGAGAGAATTCCAAAACAAAGGGGCTATATGACTAAATGCCCCAGCATCAAATGTATTAGTACGACTATAATGGACCACAAGGAGATCAGCCTCAGCAGAACAGAGGCTTTGGCCGGGCGTGTATCTTTGAACCAACTCTGTAAGATAGGGAGAAGCAAGAGATTTCAAAGTTAGAAGGAGTATTTTGAATTCTATTCTCTGAGCTACCTGCAGCCAACAGAGCTGAGACAGCACAGGAGTGAAAACATACTTTAAATGTGCTTTCATATAATTGGTTGTAACTGGTGTTTTACATATTGAGCTATTTTGTTTTGTTTTTACAGTGGTCTGGGTGCCATGGCAGCAGTGTGGAGTAGTGGTTAGGGATTTGGACTCTTGACCAGAGGGTTGTGGGTTCAATCCCGGGTGGGGGACACTGCTGCTGTACCCTTGAGCAAGGTACTTTACCTAGATTGCCCCAGTAAAAACCCAACTGTATAAATGGGTAATTGTGATATCTTGTAAGTTGCCCTGGATAAGGGCGTCTGCTAAGAAATAAGAAGGGCCCTATATAAAAATACATTTGTATTGTATTGTACTATTTGAAACCACTATAAATAAAGATATTACAACCACATAACAATCATATCAATTATTCTGCTGACATTACACAGAATCAACATTTCATGATACAATCTGGAGTTATCTTTCGGTTTCATGTTCACTCCTAAAGAGTACATAGCGGGGTTCTGAAAAATATAGCGTTACACGTCCCCACGTGTTGCTACAACTGTTTAAATAACATTCCTGTAATTGTTCTTTTCATTGTTAACATTCTGACAACTTTTTACACTTTAAAAGCTCTTTTCAAAATATCCACTCTAGTGCACTAATAGTGTAAGGATTATTGCCCACATTGTCAAACAGATAACACAGCAATAACAATTTATGATGTGGTACAGAACAGAAAAGCCAGAGCACTTGTTATGTTTTTGTTTTTTTTGTTTGTTTTTTTAGTTGCTTCCTGCAGTGATTTAGCAGACAGATCTCAAATCCCAGTGCACTACAGCTGACATTTTGAAAACAGACTTTAAAGTTAAAAGTGTAAACAGTTGTCAGTATGTTAACAATAAAAATAATGATGACCGGTGTGTTATTTAAACAGCTGTAGCAACACGTGGGGGCGTATGACTCAATATTGTTCAAGTCCACAGTCACTCTACCCAGGAGCGGTCATCCTACCAAAATCTCTCCAAGAATAAACCAGAAAATCATCAAGGAAGGCACAGAGAACCCCAGAGTAACATCCAAGGATCTGCAGGCCACTCTCGCCTTGGCTAATGTGAGTGTTCATGACTCAACTATCAGAAAAAGACTGATGTTCATGGAAGGATAGCCAGGAGGAAACCACTGCTCCCTAAAAAGAACATTGCTGCCCGTCTGAAGTTCGCCAAAGAGCACATAAATGATCCACAAGACTTCTGGAACAATGTTCCCTGGACAGACGAGTCAAAGGTAGAACTTTTTGGCCTCAATGAGAAACGTTATGTTTGGCGTAAACCAAACACTGCGTTCGAACAGAAGAACCTCATCTCAACCGTTAAGCATGGTGGTGGGAGTGTGATGGCTTGGGGCTGCTTTGCTGCCTCAGGACCTGGACGGCTTGCCACCATTGACACAACCATGAATTCTGCATTGTATCAGAAGATTCTAGAGGAGAATGTCAGGCCATCCGTCCGTGAGCTGAAGCTGAACCGAAAGTGGGTCATGCAGCAAGACAATGATCCTAAACATACAAGCAGATCTACAAAAGAATGGCTGTAGAAGAAGAAATTCTGCGTTTTAGAATGGCCTAGTCAAAGTCCGAACCTAAATCCCATCGAAATGTGGCAGGACCTGAAGCGAGCTGTCCATGCAAGGAAGCCCTCAAATGTCACCGAGTTGAAGTAGTTCTGTAAGGAGGAATGGGCCAAAATTCCTCAAAACCGATGTGAAAGACTGAACAACAGTTACAGGAAACGCTTAGTTGAAGTCATTGCTGCTCAAGGGGGTGCCACCAGTTACTGAATCTAAAGGTTCACATACTTTTTCACACATGGATATTGAATGTTGAATCATTTGTGGATAAATAAATGTTGAAAAAGTATCATGTTTTTGTGTCATTTGTTTAATCAGGTTATCTTTATCTATTATTAGGACTTAGATTAAGATCTAATAACATTTTAGGTTTGAAATATGTGAAATATGTGAAATATGCAAAAATCCTAAGGGGTTCACAAACTTTTTCTCGGCACTGTAGATATGCTTTTTGTTTACCCAAATATAACATCTAAAACAAAGTAGGTGAGATGTTTACCTACAAAGAGAACAATAAATAAAAAATGTAAAAAATGTAAGAGAATGTTCTAGAAACAGAATGAGTGAAAGAAGATTATACTGACCAAAAAGAACAAGCTCAGTTATAGTTCAAGATTTGTTTTAGCACATATATATTTTAGCTCTGGATATTCTGCAAGTCCTACATTAACACAATTCGAATGATTTATCAATATGGCTCTCAGGCTATACTACACGTTTGACAGCTACTGAATCATGATCTCGACATCTTTGATAATAAATCACTATAACAATCTGCTGCATAAAGTATACAAGCAGATGTGATTATTAATTTATTTGCTTGGCTTCATGTTTGTGTGAATGTGTGTCTTAAATGATATTAAAATGGAATTAATGTACCATATCGATATTAAAACCCACCACCACCTCAGCACAAACAAATCCATCTTTGAAGTAATTGAGAAACAGTACTGGGAGAAAGGATTTATTTTATCTGCTATAGTCACAGACCAGAAACTGTGAATAGCGCTCCTTTCACACTGGCACTCCTATCCGAGTCCAGATCCGGGTCACAGTGCTGCGTAGTGTGAAACCACGTACCTGGGTCATACCCGGGTAACCCAGGTCCCAGCGACCCACCTCAGGATATGGGTCTACACGCTTTGACCCAGGTTGAGCGAGACAAAATGCTTGACGGCCACGTCTGCGTGAAAGTTTCAATTCTGCAAGTTACATTTCTGTTTATTCTGTTTAGCCATATTTTTTGTTGCTTGAGACACACTTTTGGCCAGATTGCAGCAGGGATCAAGAAACATTTGCTCTAGTTCAATCGACGGTTCAATCCAGAGAAGCATGGATGGAATTGTCAGTAACAAGCTGCTTCAGGGTCAACCCTGCCAGGTCAACCCTGCTTTATCGAATGCAGTGTGAAATCGCATACCTGACCCTAGGTTCTGAGTCGGGTAGATCATGCCAGTGTGAAAGGGGCTTAAGATATCTAGGAATATCCCACTGCAGATATGAGGTCTTTAACCAGGCCATTAGTACAGTAGAATACAGTAAATAAACCAGTGTATCTAATGAGGTTCTCCGTCAGTGGTTACGTGGGTGAGCCTGCCTGGGTATTAGGGACTCTCGTTGCCTTGGTAACTATTCCTGGTACCCAGAGATGCTGCATCTAACTGCAGTGACAAGGTAAAGGCAACCCTAGAGATTCATTAGCAACAAGTAACCCAGGCAACAGCACAAAACTAATTAATAAATAGTTCTTCATTCTTCGTGTGGGTGTCTAAATTCTTCAAGAGAGGCTAGTATCCAAGAGGGGAATTTCTTTAAATCCTAAACCTACTGTTGAGAATTACACACTTCTTAATGCCTCAGCATGAATAACAGCTCTGCTAAATTGTCTGTCAGCTTGGTTAACTGTGCACTAAATATAAAAGAAGAAAAGCAAAGGCATGTGATAAAGCAGATTATGACAGACTGCTTCATGAAATAGACTGGATCTCGCAAACCTTCAGATGTAAAAACAAAAAACTTTAAACTTTGAACACAGTTGGGCTGAAATAAACAAAAGGGAATACTGGAAATACTGTGTATTACTGTGTACTCGCTAAGGACCATCACGCCACAAAGAGAGCAATCTAAAAGGTCCAATGCCAACATGTCAAGGGGTGGTATTGATAATAACAAGCACTCAAAATGCACACAAGTAATACTATAATGACAGAACATTGCAGAGTCATGACTCAGGGGGTACATTATATTCAAGGAAATGAGAGAGAAAAAAACACCTGCTACTTTAATTGAAAGTGAAAATTAAAACGCTGGCTGAAGGGACTATTAATTCTGAAAAAAGGTCAACAGTAAGTTTGTTGTACTGTACAGTTCCCATCACATGTCAACTGATGGACAGCATGATCTTCACAGCACTGGGAAACTGGATTGTTAATTGTTATAGACCATTCAGAATATCCTTAATAAATTCAGGAAATCAAACTTACTATGAATTACATCACTGAGGCATTTTCTTCCGAATGCATCAATGTGTTCATGATCAAGTCTGGCTCTGACAGCTTTGATTTCAGCATTAATACACTACTACAGACACTGGTACACTTCAACCCCCAAACAGCACAAACAGATTCCAATCTGAGATCACCTCGAAACACTGCTTGATTGAGCCTCAGTACGCACTAAGCCAATGATTGTAATTCAGCTCTTGCTGCAACATTTTGCTTTTGGGCGTAATTCTTCTTGTATTGTGTAAGTACTTGTGTTGTTTTGATTGATTTTTCAGACCTAATAATGAACAGCTATGTTGTAACAATTGCTACTCTTTGGCATAAGAATCTTTACCAGTTCCCCAGCCTCATCCCTCTATATACAGTGCTATCAAACAACCTCCATCTGCCTGCATTGAATGTGTGATAGCAAGTTCTTACTTTTTTTAAATGAACCGGAATCACAATCAGGGGCTTGGGTATCACATTCTGATGGATCTACAGTAGGAACTGCAGGGATGGAAGTAAGACTCCCATTGCTTAGCAGTTTGATCCATTCCTGGTTTACTATGAGTTTAATAAACACAACTGTGCTTGCTACCTATATACTATGGCTAATCAAGCTCATAGTAAAATCTAGAATGGGTAAAACTGCTATGCAATTGGAGCCTTATTTCTATCCATGAACTGAATCAAGACAGTTCTATTCTATTTATTACTGCAAAACAGAAAATATGCAAATCGTCAGCAGTATTTGTAAAAAGCCTGGAAATTGCTGGTAAATTGCAAGTTAAATAATAATATTATGCAACATAAGATGAGCAAAAGAAGATTTTGAAAGGACTCTTGACTTCTATGATAAACCATCATGCTTCTTGATACTATGAGACAAATAGAAATATACAAGTAACTGATTTGTAAGAAGAAAAAAAAATATTTTGATAAAAAATAAACAACGATCTAATGAACCTGAATCATGGTGGCTTGAAATGCACTATCACAGAATAGAACACAACAGATGCTTTGCTGTCTGGTAACACTGGCTCAAAAATAACAATTGTAGTTTATTGTGTATATGTCCCTAGAACAACATAGGGATGCCCTTACTTCTTACTTAATGGCAGCTAACTGCAGATACAAGTGAATATTGTATTTTTCTTTAACAAGTAGTACCCTTGAGATATAGATTTCCTTTACAGGATTTCAGGACAAGAGGTGACAAGCATCAAGTATGCAACTTGAGAGTACAATATGAGGCACAGCCAAAGAAGATACTATTTTTTGTAGTACTCTATGGGAATGCAATGTGCATGAATAAATGTTTTAACATTTACAGGATCGCCTCTTGTCCTGAGATACTGTAAATGTAAAAACTGACCGTACAAGGACACTTGCTACTCAAATTGAACCTCTTACTAAAGTTTGTAACCTAGACAGTATATCACTGTATAACTTAATTACACCTTCCATGTGATATTTATGAGCAAGTAAACACTAAAATTATTCAAATGATTACATTACACGCTGTAGGGTAAGAGCCTTGACATATGTTGAAGGATCATATTTTTAATTGGTCAGAGTGTAATGTAGCAGATAATATTCATGTTTAATGCTTAAAATAAACCTGTATGCACAGTCACATGGTTAACCCAGGCACGCTAATCAGGTAGGGATATTTAATGATCTCAAAATCAGTTAACCAGACAAAGATGAGTTAATACATTATTTTAAATACATAGGAGATACATTTGGAACATTGTTAATTGACTAGTTACCAGTATATGAATGAATATGTATATGTTATAACAGAATGTGAATCACAGGTTTTTTTTTTTTTTTTTTTTTTTCAAAACACGTGTAACACATAAAGAAACAAACCATTATTAAGTCTGTATTCTGTTCTTACCAAACTGCACACTTTATTTTATTGCCAAACTAAAGCAGCTGAAACAAATAATAAATGTATTTGTCTAGCAAAATCAGTACTTCTGAGAACAACAGTTGCTTCATAGCACTGTGTATCAATGGCAGAATAACACAAGACAAACAGACTCCACTCTTCATAAACACTTTAAATCAAGTGCCTTCACTTAAAGCAACATTCATTAAACAAATGTAGACACAGCCAAAAGAATAACCCCATGTTCAATGAACAAAAAGAATAAAACATGTAATAATATTTAAAACAATACATAAATATAAACAACCTCATAAACAACAACATCATCATTATCATAACCATAACAACAACAACAACAACAACAACAACAACAACAACAACAACGATAATAATAATAATAATAATAATAATAATAATAATAATAATAATAATAATAATAATAATAATAATAATAATAATAATAATAATGTATTATTATTAGTAGTAGTAGTAGTAGTCGTAGTAGTAGTATTATAACACTTTGATCACAGGCTAGAACATCTCGAACCTACAGAATATTCCAGCTGTTCAAAAAGCTAATTATTTCTAAAGTACTTTTTCAGCACTGCGTTTACATCCAGCCTCAAGGCAACATAGTTCATAACAACAAAACCAATTATATGTTCCTAATCATCTTGTTAAAAAAGAAGATGTTTAAAATAAAGAAAAAAGAAACACTAAAGATGTTTAAAATAAATAAATAAATACATGAATAAATAAATACGGTCTCACAGCTATTGTAAATAATAATAATAATAATAATAATAATAATAATAAACTGATAAAAAATGTTCCTTGTTAAAACATGATCTTCAAGCAATAAAATCAATTATTCCTCCCCTCTGGAAAATGGTGCTTCCAAAAACACGCATATGTAGTTTCCACAGCTAAGCAATTAAAGCGCAGATCCACGTACAATAGCCACTAAACAAAGTTGTGCATGCATTGCCATCGTGACATTAATGGATATCCTATTAAATGTCTTTAAAAACAAATATCAAACCTTCCACCAATTGCCCTTTGATGATTTTCTGTAAAGCATGATTACAACGCACACTCTTAATACACAAGAACACGGGGTACCAAATACACCTTTTCTTCTAAAAAAAGCAATACACCACAAAAGGTGCATAACGCATGCACAGAAAATGTATTCCCATACAGATTTGATATCCACTTTGTGACAGCACATATTTTTGTATTGGAAAGGATATGGATTACAAACCAATCTGAGGCACCAACTGCGGGGACGCGTCGTCTGCTTGAGCCAGAAAAAGACCACGGGAGCCAAAACTGGATGCGGGACCTGTTCCTCATCCTCGGATACCAGGTCCGGAGCCTTGTCCCGACCACCGGACTCCCTTGACCCCACACTCCCCCCAACTGGTTTTCCAGCGCTGTCTCCATCTTCCTCATCCCCGGGGTCCTCGCCCTGAGCCGGGCACTGCCCCAAGTCTGAGATCGGGACCTGGACGTCCTCGCTACCCAGCGGGTGGAACTGCTCTCTCCCCTCGCCATCAGTCATGGTAGCGAGACTGGCAACGAGATCCTACAGAAGGCACAGACAGAGCGCTCGTGTGGGTTACCTTCAGGTGCTCACGGTGGGGTTTAGTCGTATTGCACTGCGTCCAGCACACAGCACATCATTCAAAAATTGTATTTTTGTTGTCATCTTAGATGTTTCACTGAAGTTAGTTAAAAGCATTCAATCGATAGAAACGCGCGTATGCTATGGAGACATGGAAAAGAATGCACTGAAGTGAAGATTTTAAAATAAAGAAAGAAAGAATACAAAACCCATGTCATGTAAAGATAGTAATGCAGTAATCCATAACCTGACTGTATGACGCTGAAATGCAGACCACGACTTCACAAAAAGTTATATATTGTTAAACTAAAAAGAAAAAAAAATCCATCAATTTACTATTTCATACGAATTAAGTGAAAAACGTGTATGATTTGTGTTTTAAAATACTAAATAAAACAAACTGACAAAATACAGCATTTACGCAGTCGCTAAATACAGCCTACAATACAGTCACTTTACGCATGTAACAATACAACATAAAAAAAATCCTAAATTTCTAAATACATGTTTTAAAAAAGTATTTAAAATGATCTCCAGTTCATTTTCGTTTACCTTATTGTTGAGGACTGCTGAGTTCCCATAAGCATAGCCTTTACTTCCAGCATATATTAGTTAGTAAATGTCCTCGAGAAACAAACCAGGTATTTGCAATCCATCTGACTGATTAATTTCCCCCTTTGATCCAGCTGAAATAACACCTATATTACTCAAACGATGAAAGATTAACCACAAAACACTAACGATGAGGCTTCTCTCCAGCTGGATTTAGAATTGTTTTAAATACAAAAGCCAGGGAACAGTGGTTGCTGCGTCTCGAGACGGCGAGGCTCAATGTTGCTCTGAAATGGCAAACTTTTGATTTAGCAGGAGCTCCGTGTCATCAGCATCAGTTGCTATCCCAGCAGCGAGTCAAGACGACCAAGCAAAGCTAAAACGCATCTGCTTATTTGCTCTCAACGTCAATTTAGAGAGAGTATGTTTGTGATATACTTTTACCTGCGCAATTGTCAAGAGCAAATACTGCAACGAAGGCAACCGGCGCAGCTCAGGTGGGACTGTACAGACAATGCAGGAACCGAGAGATTCGGTAGAATGTGCGGTAGCAGAAGCCTATAGATAGCCTATATAGTATTAGTTCTGCATTTACCAGTTAAAGGCTGTGCGCGTTGTCAGTATTACCGTATTCCTGTATAATGTCTTGTTCCTATGTGATCACCTTAGATTTTGTGTTAGTAAACGTTTTCTTTTTTCAATTATATTAATGTAAAACGTGGTTTTTCAGTTCTATCTTTAACCTTAGGTGACATTTTGAAATTAAATATACTGTGCGTTGAATCCGGTTATAGCTAGCAGCAGGAAATAAAGAAAGAACGATTTAATCAGACTCCGAAATATAACCATTTCATAAATTATCATTATGAAAAATGTATGATAAAAATGTCCATCTTCGTGAAAGAATGTTGCCCCGTTTGCAAGATCACCTCAGAATGATTTAGCAGTAGTCTGTGCAAACTAATGGATGTCAATCATTGCTGGCGTTCTTTTACGCTCAAGTGTACCACACCATCTGTTGAAGAGATACCTTCAAATTGCAGTAACCTAATTTTGACATCATGCTTACATGAAAACAAAAACAGTTTTTGTTTCACCAAGAATTGTGGTTATTTAGAGTGTTGAAGGACATATCCTGACATCTCTGTTGCAGAAAAGAACACTATTATTCACTTTAACAGCAACGTGTTTGCCAGTTGTTAACAAATGGTCCCATCCTACCTGGTAAAAAATGCTGTGGTAAACATTAACCTTGAACTACTGTTTCACTGGGCGTGAGTTGGGGGGGAAAGATAAGGCAGAAGAAGCAGCAAGGAGCAGTTAGTAGGACAGAATGTGGTCACCGACTGGGGCCGACGCTGTCGACATCCCAGGGGCGGAGGACCCGGCAACCGGAAACAGGATAGAAAAGAGGTCGTCGACTGGGGCCGACGCTGTCGACATCCCAGGGGCGGAGGACCCGGCAACCGGAAACAGGATAGAAAAGAGGTCGTCGACTGGGGCCGACGCTGTCGACATCCCAGGGGCGGAGGACCCGGCAACCGGAAACAGGATAGAAAAGAGGTCACCGACTGGGGCCGACGCTGTCGACATCCCAGGGGTGGAGGACCCGGCAACCGGAAACGGGATAGAAAAGAGGTCGTCGACTGGGGCCGACGCTGTCGACATCCCAGGGGCGGAGGACCCGGCAAACTGAAAACACATATGTTAGACTTGAAAAGCCACCCCTCGGGAGGAGATGAGAGAGGTACCCAGCATTTGAGGCTTATGTAAGGGGCGCTCGTAAAACCCCTGATTGGCCGAGACATCACGCTGCCTGGGACCTGAAAATAAGGACAGAGCATTGAGGTTAATATAGGACTCGGCACGAGTGACCACGTCCTGAAGAGAGGCAGAATAGAAGAGAGCCTCGAGTGAGATGAGCGCAGGAGCTGCGACAGGACAGAGTTTGGCCGGGGGTCCGCTCTGACTCACGCGGTGAGAACCCTTGAAGGTAAGGGAGGCGGCTGCCCAGCCCTGAGGTCGGGGAAGTGAGCCTCACTTGCCCCCCAGAGATGACCGATGCGAAGGCATGTAGAAGGTGGAGGAGGGGAGGAGGAGGAAAAACGAAACACTAGACAGAAAAGGTGCAGGTGATCAGGTCTTAAATAGTAAATAGAACTAATTAACTGGAGATTAGAAAATTGAAAGATTAGAGATTAGCGGCCCCCCCAGCTCCACGCCCCCCGAACCTCGCAGGCTAACATTTAATATAACTTTTTAAAAGGTGGGTGGGCACAAACGTTTATAATAGGGTAGTGTAGGGCTGCTTTGTTTCTGTAGTGCACTATAAATACTTATGCATAAACCAGTGGCATAGCCAGGATTTTGTTTGGGTGATGTTTCTTAAGTAAAAATTAACTATGCTACAAAATTGCCCTATTAAGAGCTGTGATGTTTCACCTCACGATCACATTTAGAGAGACTACTATGCAGTTATCAAACATACAAATTAATAACCTTACCTGATGTTTAGATCCTCAAGTCTATCCTCCTGTTTTTCATTGCAAACGTGTTGAGTATTTATAGGTCTCGGTCAGTGGTGTAGTGGTAAATAAAAAAGTGGGTAAACTCCCCTGTTTGGTGCTCCAGGCCAGACAGTGGCATAGTAGCACCAAGGTTCATCATTGTTTCCGTTTCTTTAATTGGGTTTGGAGGACATCAGGGGCAAAAATGAAAGCCATTAAAAGTGACTTTCTGGCACTTAGTTCCACAGGGACAGTATCCACACTGTTTTAAGAATAATTTTGGTTTTGTAAATAGCACGAACTAAAGAAGAGTCTTCAAGGCATTATAAATGTCACAACTCTGGAAACCCTTGTTTAAAAAAATTGTTGAAGCCCCAAAAAATAAATAAACCAATGATGAAGGCTACTAGCACTGCCCTACAGGTCCAGTGTGCCTAACAACAGAACAAGGATTGTCAAGTGATTAAAATAATTAATTGTGATTACATTTTTTTTTTAATTTCAGTTAATTTTGGTTTTAATCATATATTTAAATGTATGCAATGACCTCATCCATCTCATTAAAATGTGTTTTATTACTGATATTATTATTATTATTATTATTATTATTATTATTATTATTATTATTATTATTATTATTATTATCCAAAGAACAGCCCATCATAAAAACCCTGTTTTCTTATTTCTGGATTAATATTGTTGGCCCCTCCTTATTGTTTTATATTTATTTACACAGAATGACAGGACTGCCCAATCACAACTAGATAATGTTTGACTGTATCGTGCTTAGGCAGGCAGCGAAGCAGATGGCTGAAATTCTTTTCTCTCCCACGTTGTTGAATAATGAATTTCGGGGGGCTCCAGGCATTTCAAACTGTTTAAAAATATTGATGGAATTAAAACCATTCATTCCACATCTCAATGTCTTATGCTATATTTATTGCATACTTTTAATAGGCTAGTGTCACCTGATATGAAATAAGGTTAGAATGAAGAATTATGTAAGAGCTGCTTTACATAATATATGCAGGCATTTTCTTTTGTGTTTTAATTTTATTCATCCAAGGGTTTACCATTATTAAGGCTCAAAGAAGGCACTGCATTTATTTTTATTTTTACTATAAGAAAAAATATAACATACCAATAACAAAACTACCCAAATTTATGTAAACATGGCAGAGGTGTAGCTAGGAAGAAAAACCGTTATTTAACTGGACTTTTTCAGATGTATTGCAAGGAATAATAATACAGTTATTAAAACACAAGAGGGTTGTTAGCAGGTGGAGAGATTTTATTTGTTTCCCTTTATTTAACATGAGTTAATCATCCAGTAAGTATGCTGTAAATATAACATAAATATTTTAAACAAAAAGATGGATTTTCAGTCAGGACAATCTTGTGTTAAATAACCACCTTTATTATCATACAACATCTTACAGATTTCCAAAAACATTTAACCCAAACAGTGAAGAAAAATAAAAAGTAGAATAGTTGGAGCACAGCCTCATCCTTCGGAGCATTACGGTACCGTCTGCTAAAAAAACAAAGAATAAAATAGTAATTCTATGCAACTTGTTCAACCCGGTGAACAAAAAATATTAGGCAAAGGACCATCGCATACTCCCCTCTCCAGACGAGGCTGGGAGTGAGGTGGTAGGTTTATATACGTAATAGGTTGATGGGAACTTGCCGGTAATTGGCCTGTAGTTTGAGCAATGAAAAAATGCGATGTTCAGGGAACTGTATTAATGATATTTTAAATTTCATGCCTGAAAACCTTGCAAGCTTTATATTATTAATCATTTGCTGTCAATTTCAAAGATTTTTCAAATTAAAATTTATTAAAATTGCTTATTTATTTAGTAAAAAAAGAAAAAAATCACATCACATATCCGCCTTAACTGTTTATCCGCCATGATCAATCTCTTCAGCATATTGAACAGAGACGATTAGTTCAGAGATTGTAGATCCTACTAAAATTTTAATACACTGTGTTGTATGTACTCCATGTGCTACCATTGCTGGTCATGTCACGTGAACTGTTTAGTGTGTTGATATGTAAATAAATCCTGTTCACCTGTGGGGCCTATCAACTTCAACCTCCATCTCGCTCTC
The DNA here is from genome assembly GCF_902713425.1 of Acipenser ruthenus. Lineage (NCBI taxonomy): Eukaryota > Metazoa > Chordata > Actinopteri > Acipenseriformes > Acipenseridae > Acipenser > Acipenser ruthenus. The sequence continues at coordinate 8,186,696 of NC_081210.1, forward strand.
CTGCCTGTCACTCAGCAGCGAATGACCGCACCCACACAGCAGACGACTACTCTGTCACAAGCATTACTACCCTGTATCTTTCTAAACAAGAGATTTAGAGGAGTTCCCTAATAAAAGCTTAAACTTAAAACAATAATTGTGTGACTATATTAACTGTTACAGCTGTGCCTAATGGTATTTAAAACATGATTCATGATTCATAGTCAACTATAAATACCGGTGAAACTACCAGGGAAGCAGGCAAAGAAAAGATAGACAGAGAGAAAAGAGAAATAAAAGAAATATGGAGTGCACACTGGATTAATGTGATACGTTGTACTGTGATTTTGTAACAATTGTAAGTTGCCCTGGATAAGGGCATCTGCTAATAAATAAATAATTATAATAATAAGTAGAATTTCTACGTGGCCAGACAAAGAGAGGAGGAGGAGATGTCCCCAAATATTTTCTGAGCCTGTCTGACACACAATGCATGCAGCAATTTCGCCTCAACAGACAAACACAATCACTGACATCTGCCAACTGCTTCAGGCTGACCTGGAAGGAGACATGCGGAGAGCTCACTGTTTGCCTGTAGCACTAAGGTACGCGCATCAAGGCAGAGACACCTCTACGTAAATCGTAAGGGGACATATTCTATCAACGTGCAAGTAGTGTGTGATCTGTGATGCCAACAATTACATAACAAATGTGTATGCAAACTATCGTTGCTCCGCTCATGACTTGTTTATCCATGCTAATTCGCAGGTGGCAGCTGCGTTTCAGCAGGATGACAGTCTGAGAGGCTGGTTGATGGGGGACAACAGATATCCACTGAAGCGGTGGCTACTGACACCACTGCTCAACGCCACGACCCCTGCCGAACAGAGATATAACCGTACCTTTAAATGTGCTCGTACTGTAATTGAACTACATTTGGAATCCTCAAAATGCGATTCTGATGTTTGGGTGTCTGTGGTGGAACACTACAGTACACTCCTCAGTAGGTTTGCAATATCATCCTGGCTTCTTGTGTTTTACATAACACAGCTCTCCGTAATGGATGTTGGACTTACAGAGGAACGATTACAGGGTTTGAGGGAAGCAGATGCCGAACTTGAAGCCCAGACGAAGCCTTTTAGACAGGGGTTCCAATACAAAAAAATGTGGACTCAGTTATTGTTGTTTAAGATGCAAATGCGTACCGTCAGTACATTTTTTTTAACAGGAAAGCATTTATAATAAAGGCAGACACGGTGTTCACGGTTCAATGGTGAGCTATACATGCCTAACTTAAAGAAAACTCCTGATTCAAAATGTTTCACCCCTTTTTTGCGCTTTTGTCTTCCTTCTTTTTTTTTTGGTTTAAAAATATCCTCCATTCGCTATTGCAGATGCACAGGTGCTTTTAAAGGGAATTTTGAATCCTTATTTGTTTTAAACCCATTGTGCTTTGATTGGCTGGCTTGCATTATTCGCTATTTGATGTGTGTTGGCCCACGTATGAGACCAGACTTCTAAATCACGTTTTCGTGCGCTATCACAGTGCTGATATTTCAGGGAATATATGCAGCTGAAACATAACATCATTTGAATTATCTTAACTGTATTTTTGTTATAGCAGTGCAATTGTTATCCCACCCTGTTTATCTGTGGAAGGAAAATAATTGTGTGAGATGCATTCATTTAGAGGCATTGGGATTAAACATAATCAGTTATCCTTTGTACATAACCTACATAACATACTTTGTACATAACCAAAGCTATTCATTCATGATGTTGAATAAATCATACTTGAGTGGGTGACTATCTAAACTTTTCAAAGCCCATTCTTCTCTGTTGTCTCCATAGATCTCAAGGAGAAACATTTACTTCTCAGAAAAGCACAGGCAGGTGTCATACTCTCTCTTTCACAATGCACTGCTGTTCTATTCCGGTGAAACCACATTTACATTTTTCTATAGCAGAACAAATATGATGGGACGATTCTGCGATATCATTTTTTTTCATTTGCATTGAGACCATGGTTATTAGCGTGAGCATCATTATCACTAGCACTTGTGTTAAAATTCATATGCTAATTTGCATACAAACAACCTAGATAGGCATTCTACTGCACATTTGCATGGAGTATTTTTTTTTTCAATTAAAAAATGTATGATTATTTTAGCAACACTAAATAGCTACTGCAGCATTTAAACACTTGAAACTGTCTATATTTGAGGGTAATTTGCTCTCAAAGTAGCAAATAAATCATTCATGGTACATGCTTACTACACTGCAATTAAATGGAAGGAGTTTCATTCTATATATATTCTTATAAGAGCTTGGGACAGGCTTTTCTAACAAGACAGCAGAAACTAAATGCTGGGAATTCATTTTAATGCTAGAATTTTTTTATAACTGTCATTCATTAAAGCTGTACACAAATGGAACAAGCACTTCAGAAGAATTAGAACAAATATCTAATTACATTTTCCCAGTACCTGAAACAGGCTTCAGTTACAGGCCAATAAATACAAACTCATTATCAATGTCCTTGCCTCTTAAAAGGCAATAAATGTAATCCAGTATGTGTGTTTTCTGAGAAATCGGAACGCTCCCATTCAATTCAATGTAATTATTTATCATCAGATTTTCTCAGCCCTGCATTTCAGAAGCACAAACTTTAAGTAATGAAATCCAGTTACATTACTGAGTTCCTGAAAGCATTGCATCATGGAAACTTTTGTCTTCTCTAAGCTATCCTAACAACCAGTCTGCTCTCAGTCTGGATTGCCTTCATGCCTATTGCCAGATCCCAATTAAGACCTACGTTATTTTCCAAGCATTGCGATGCCCAGTTCTTTTCACATATATATTTTTTCATTTTAATGTAGTTTTTTATTGCAATAGCAGCTTTGATCATTTGCCCTACAGGTAGTCTTTCATTTCTCCACCTGAATCAGACACTGCAATACAACCATAGCTGATTTTCACTCATTGCAGATCACAAAACTTAATAAGCTAATCTGCCACATTCTGATTCCATGCAGTGCTGGTAACACTGAGGATGTGACTGCCAGTGGCTATTTTATCCTTTTAAACCCCATGTTCTTGATCTGTCTATAAGTCCTGTGTGGTGGTGAACTAGCCTCTCAGATCACCAGAATGAATATCAACATCCCCTTGCCACAGCAGACCTGCTTCTCGAGTATGTCGTTGCCCGGATCTCCAGTTCCCGAGTTTTACTTACACACTGCATTTTCAAACCAGCTCAATCCCCTCAAATTCTGGACTGAAGAGGCTCCCAATCATTCCTAAGTATGAAAGAAGTACGAAATGACAAAAACAAGCAATGCATTGTTACCCATGTTTTAGCGTAAAGGCTCCTGCATGTTGTACTTACATTGTTTTACAACAGATGGGGTGCCAGTGTGCCGTGTCAGTAATTCAAGAAGACGTATTAAGTTCCTACATTCAAGTTGTTGTGTATGGAAAGATATGCATGGACCAACAGCATTCATTGGAGAGGCAAAACACAGGCTGCAAAAGAAGAAGAAAAAAAAACAAGCGTGCAAAGTAATTTACTGTGAAAAGAGATTTTGCCTGATGTTTGCCATGATTCGTTCAACTATCTTATTATCTCAGCCTCGACCAACAGTATTATGCAAGAATGGATTTGCACAGTTGTAAACAGAATTGCGTGTATTGTTTTATAGTTTATGCTGTATTCCTATTCTTTTATTTATAAACCGTGAAAAAACCTGAATATAGTTTTAAACATGATGCTCTGCCAAGAGCTCGTTTCCATAGCAACAAAGTAACCTCATAATCTGTGAGAAAGCATTATATTAGGCCTAAAACAACAACAAAAACACACATTAAATCCCAGAATATATGCCTAATAATTCTGCATTACCATATCAGAACGGGGAAAAAGCTCTAAGATTATCACCCAGCCTCATTTAAAGGATCTTTGACTGACAGTTTTTGTGTAGGTACAAAAAATACCTTTGGAGATTTGAACTCATTGTTCCATCAAATTAGGATCTCAAATGTCCATTATTGCTATGATGGTAACCTGGCAAATGAATGGGTTGTCCAAACTGACAATAGTAATAAGACAGTAAATATGATACCATGTGATCCAGGTATCATGAGATATTGACCACAGGGCAGTGTAATAACAGTTGTATAGAGTGCTGATTAAAAGGTAGTGATGTCTTTACCCATACGGAAATAACTTATATTTTACATACAGTTACACTTACATGCCTCTCATTTTTCTTTATTTGTTTTTGTATGTGTATACATATATGTTCATATATAAATTATATGCAGATTGGTTGCAAAATGGGCCTGCTTTTATAATATTTTTCATAATGATTTTATGTGTTAGTATATCTATCAGCACTCGAGAATGCATAACCCACACATTTCTGCCACAGCTGACAGGGTACCATTATTATTGGGGTGTAGAATTAATTATTTTTGGTCAAAAGTGCTTTAGAAAGTTATGTGCAGCATTTTTTTTTTAAGGATTACTATTACGTAACAATTACCATGTGTATTTACTTGATGCAGGCTGTGGTCAAAGCAGCAGGGCTTCTTTCAAATAGTATCTGATCAAAATATGAAACGTACAAGAAGTTTGAAAAAGTAGCAGCCCTGAACATACCTAAAAAGGGACTCATTAAAAGAGTAAACCTGTATTAAATGGCTGAGTTAAACAAGACAATTGAGGCTTCTCTTTCCCTGCCATCATTCTTAAGCACAAAGCATTGTAGTAACTGATACAAAATACAATATTTATTCAAAGGTTGTTCCTTAGTAAGATGTTAACATGAGATGGTATGGGTGCTACGCAAGCTTTAATTGTGTCATGTGTAACCGAGCTATCTTGTATCTTATATCAGGACTTGTGGGTGTCTGATATACGCTTTGCAGGTTTTCGTGTACATAGTTTAAAATGCAGTCTTAAGCAGAAAGTGATGTTATGCTATTTACAAAAATGTTTCTGGTGTCTGATACAAATATGAATTCAAAAGTAGACATTGGATGTGTATGTGTAGTTATTTTGTACATATTACACATTTCATCATTACTTTTTAAAATAAAGAAAACAAAATCTTCTAATTTCGTACTCATTATTTTTGTTTAGAATCAGCGCATTAACATGCATTTTGTATATAAACGTGTAAAACATTTGTGTACATTTTTAACATTGTCCTCATTTAGTGCATCTATCTATCTATCTATCTATCTACCAATCTATCTATCTATCTATCTATCTACCAATCTATCTATCTATCTATCTATCTACCAATCTATCTATCTATCTATCTATCTATCTATCTATATATATATATACAGTATATATACTGTATATACAGACGTGCTCAAATTTGTTGGTACCCCTCCACAAAAAACGAAGAATGCACAATTTTCTCTGAAATAACTTGAAACTGACAAAAGTAATTGGCATCCACCATTGTTTATTCCATATTTAATAGAAATCAGACTTTGCTTTTGATTTTTTATTCAACATAATATTGTAATAAAACAAATGAAAATGGCATGGACAAAAATGATGGGACCGCTAACCTAATATTTTGTTGCACAACCTTTAGAGGCAATCACTGCAATCAAACGTTTTCTGTAGCTCTCAATGAGACTTCTGCACCTGTTAACAAGTAGTTTGGCCCACTCTTCCTGAGCAAACTGCTCCAGCTGTTCCATGGACCTTAAACTTCTTAATAATATTTGCAACTGTTGTCACAGGAACATCAAGCTGCTTGGAGATGGTCTTGTAGCCTTTACCTTTACCATGCTTGTCTATTATTTTCTTTCTGATCTCCTCAGACAACTCTCTCCTTTGCTTTCTCTGGTCCATGTTCAGTGTGGTGCACACAATGATACCAAACAGCACAGTGACTACTTTTCTCCATTTAAATAGGCTGAATGACTGATTACAAGATTGGAGACATGTGTGATACTAATTAAAGAAACTAATTAGTTTGAAATATCACTATAATCCAATTATTTATTATCTTTTCTAAGGGGTACCAACAAATGTGTCCAGGCCATTTTAGAATATCTTTGTAGAATAAGCAATAATTCATCTCTTTTCACAGCTTCTTTGCTTTATTCTATGACATACCAAAGGCATGCAAGTATACATGATAAAATAGCTTTTAATTTCATCACTTTTCAGGAGGAATGAAGCATTATTTCAATGAGCTGTAAGGGTACCAACAAATTTGAGCACATATGTATATACTGTATATATATATAGAGAGAGAGAGAGAGAGAGAGAGAGAGAGAGAGAGAGAGAGAGAGAGAGAGAGAGAGAGAGAGAGAGAGAGAGAGAGAGAGAGAGAGAGAGAGAGAGAGAGAGAGAGAGAGAGAGAGAGAGAGAGAGAGAGAGAGAGAGAGAGAGAGAGAGAGAGAGAGAGAGAGAGAGAGAGAGAGAGAGAGAGAGAGAGACTATATGTTTTCTTTCTGTATGGATACTGGGCTACCTGGGCAGCTATCAAGATCATGCTCAATAGTCAGGGTTTTATTGCAACTGGAAACTGATTCCTGGGATGTACATTTAAAAAAATAATCATTGGGTTGGTGTCATTTAGAACAGTTGAAATAATTTTGTTTTTAATTTTAAAAAATATAATTCTTGGCTGAGCTATTATTTAAAACTCTAAACGCAAAACTGTAAAAGTTTTATTGTACAGGATGACTTGGGCATAGTATTTCAGAAATTATACAGTATAAATCCAATTAATTGTTTTAGAGGACATTGCTGTTATAAAGCCTAAGTCATATTATATTATTGTGAAACTATAGTGAAGAATAAATATACAGAACACAGACCATAGGTCACACAAAGGTCAGTCAGATTGAAGATCAATCACATTCAAGCTCTTCTCCGTCTTTACTCAATTCATTACCCATCGCCACTGTGTTCAGTGCTTTCACCCAATGGTCTTTATTAGGGAGAAATATCTACCAGTGAATGCAAAATAAAATAAGAAAAGAAATAATCACTATATTTTAAATTTGGAAAGTGTGTACCTCAAACATTTGAAATGTATTTATGCTTGAAGGTGCAAGTTCAGTCCAATTACAAAGCACAACACATTGACGTGCAGCCATCTGCTGATTACATGCCTTCTCTCAAGTGCACTGGTCTTCTAAAGGACGTTGCCGTTCTTCCTAGTCAACAGGGTGTGCCAAACAAAGCATGAAAAGAGGAACTTGTCTGTGAAATACAAGACAGATCCCAGAATTGAACTGTCATTCTTGGTTGAGAACTATCACTTCAACAGCATTTACCAAATCTTAGTTTTGTGCCTTCAGCTAATAGATATAACTACCATGTCTTAAATGGAACAATCACCTTGTATAGGTAATAAGTGGGGTAGTGTTATTTGGCCCTGAAGATGATGAAGCTACATAGAATGTTAAAAAGTGGGCTCCCGGGTGACGCATCCAGTAAAGGCGCTCCACGTGGAGTGCAGGATGCGCCCTATAGCCTGGAGATCGCTGGTTCATACCCAGGCTATGTCATTTTCCAGCTGTGACCATAATCGGGAATTCCCAGGGGGCGGCGCACAACTGGCTGAGTGCCACCCGGGTAGGGAGGGCTCAGGTCTGCAGGATAATCCTCGGTTCACCGTGCACCAGCGACTCCTGTGACTGGCAGGGCGCCTGCGGGTCTGCTGTGGAGCCATTGACATCTGTGTTGTCCTCCGGCACTATAGGTCTGACGGCTTCACTGTGGAAACAGCCTGGCAGGGCACATTTCAGAGGACGCGTGTGTCTACTGCCGTTTCGCGAAGTCGGCATGGGGATTGCAGTGGTGGACCGAGATCAGTAGATACAATTGGTGATTCCAAATTAGGAAAAAATTGGGTTAAAAAAAAAAAAAAACCTCCATTGAGCAATCAATGCAAGGAAACCCTCGACTGCCTCTCTAAATGACAAGTATGCTCATTCAGCTATTTTAATCACTTTTGGAATGTTGTTTTTGCAGCACAAGGAGCAAAGCTAACCAAGCAAAATATTTATATTGGAACAAATGGTTCTACCCTAATCCCCCTCCCCCATCTCACACACAATATTTTCCTAAGATTTGGTTTTAACATTGGCAGAATGTATTCAGCCACCAGTGTTGCTAGCTCCCCAAGACCAAGGAGTGACAAACCTAACAGGTGAACATGATGTACTAATGAGCAAATCAGCAACTTACAACATTATGAATGCTATTGGACAGCAAGTAATAAATATATTTTAAAATACATACTGCCTAGTATTTAGTTATGCACTACATGTATTTACTGTTCTGCTGCTTACAATATTATATTCAAACAAGGCACTCAGACGCTTTACATATTAATGAAAAGTACACCATGCATGGATTAAACCATCCTTGTTAAGAAGGAGATCAATTTCAAGCAGCTTTACAAATGGCTGTGGATGACTGATGGCTCTTTTTTTAAACCAGTTTGTCTTCTGTCCCGGTGATGAAAAAATACAAGACTGCACAGCCTTTAAATTGTTTATGAGACCATTATCTGCTCACTAGATCTTCGTATCTTGACAGAGAAGCATTTGGATTTATTTTGCAGTCCCTGAACAATGTCTATCACACACTGCAATTTCTTTAAGAGTCACACAACTAATATGGCAAAGATTAAAAGAGCCACCCGCTACAGCTTGTTAAAATCAGATTATCTCGATGTAACCAGCCCTATCGCAGTTTGTTATCACAGATTCACAACAGCTAATTGTTAAATATGCATATTAAAAAAAAGAAAAAAAAAACATGCAGTGCATGCGTTAAAGTGTAAGATGTCAGTTAGACATAACCCTCACTATTGTACAAAATCTTTAACAAACTAACAACTTCAGGTACACTAATGATCAATATTTTTACCCCAGCCTTCATAATAACTTTAGATACATATGTAGAAATATAGCCATTTCCATCTGATACAAACTACATTGTGCAATCCATCTGATGCAAAAATTTGAATACAAAGAAATTTCAGATGGTTCACACCAATATCAGGGTCTGCTATAAATTATACACGCTCATTGCAGTAGGTCTATATCACAGCACAGAGAACGCATAGAAAAGCTCAATTTCACAGAAACACATGGTAAAATGCATATGTCATAATGCACAAGATGTTAGACTTTAGTTGAATTTCAGTTTAGCTGTAAACTTTTAAAAGGGGTGTCCATGGTTAAACTTTTACAATATACAGTTTGGAAAACAGGTAGCCCGGAGAATGTATTGAATCAGCTACGTCAGAGCCGAGAGAGGCAAATAAAAAGCTTTTGTATGCACATAAAGTATATTGGCTAAGTGTGGACTACTCTATTCATGAATTCAAGTTTTTGGAAAAGTATCTTCAGAATGATCTCTGCCGCTGGGGAGAAATTGTCAATCCTCAATTTGTGCATGAATTCTCTGCATTTAGTAATTTAGTTACCACTCGTTCACAAAATGTAACACTCAAAGGTTATTGGCTTCATTCCCCCACATTATGTTTTATTTATTTTTTTACATTAAATAATTAAATATAAGTTAAAAATCTAATTTCAATGGGCATATGTGTCCTGGGCCTTGTTATAATCACCAAGGAGACAGAATAAAAAGTTCACTTGTTTTTCATATGTAAGGTTACTGAATATTTTGTTCTGCTGTAATTGAGTTAAACACAATGGAGAATGCTCCTAACTGCATTACCGTTATTATAAATGGACAAGTTCTCTTAAATTACTGAGCAGAAACCACCGGTGGGGAAGAAGAATTGCTTCATTATGTAAATAGATTTTACCTTGAAGGCAGGCAGATCACATTTCCGTAATGTTATATTACCTTACATTCAACTGCTATTTCATCAGGACTTAACATACAGTGTAGGCTCATGATGATTTCACAGTTTAGTATTTGACCTATTTTATTGTATATGCAGAGTTTCAGTTAGATGTCTCAGACAGTATCGATATGTGCCTGTTGGAGGATAGGACCATTGTTGCTCAAGTCCTTTTTTTGTTTTTTTACCCATTAATACAGTATCCTGACTTGATATTGTTCAAGGACATATAATTCACAGCATCAGGAACACTGGTCACATGTCCGCTCTAACTGTTTACCTGTCATGATAAACCTCTTCAGCAACAGTAGTATATTATTGAACAGAGATGATCAGTTCAGAATATTGCAGATCCTACCAAAGGTTTTGTTGTATGTGCTCCTTGCGCAATTGTAGTTCCCCCGCCAACGGCCTGCTCTCAATACTTAATTGGATTAATTCGTGTTAAATGACTACACCAATTTGGAATGATTCTTCCAATTAATTATTATGCAGATTCTGTAATAACCAAGGAATAAGTACTGGTGTGGAGGAACACAATGCAAACCAAGTTAAAATAATTCCACACTACTTTTATTGCACATATATATATATATATATATATATATATATATATATATATATATATATATATATATATATATATATGCAGTATAGGTTATTATAAGCATGTACTTTTTATTTCAATTGTAGTTGAGGAAGTAAAGAAACAATGGCCTAACCTGGAGACACACATCAGAGAAAGAAGCGTGACAGGGCAAGAGTGCTCAGGGCTACAGTCAGAAAAGAGGGGCAGTATATGAAAGTGATGGAAAGTATTTACGGTAGCTTATTGCTAGCTTCCCAACTTTTAGATATAAGTTTATTACAGTAGCGAGTGTTTGAAAAATTAAATCTTGTTCATATGGTTCCTGATGCTATGACAACCGTGTTATGTAATATCATATGTTTTTTTTTGTTTGTTTGTTTCCGTAACAACATTATTGTAGTCTAGTAGAAACGTAATAATTAGCAAACATTTTCCATCAGCGTTTGTTGATTCAGGTTATATTACATTTAACATTTTCTTGTGTTCAAAGTTATGCAAGAATTAACAGAATTGTATTTATTTTTTATTAAAATACTGAAACTAGGTATATTTACTACAGAGCCTCTACTGCACATCAGCGCTCTGAAGTACGATATTAACGCATCTAGTGTGCAATGGATTGACGGGGATGACCGATTCTAAATGATAGAACGGACATAGTGTGCAAAGGCCTTTACTCTGTCCCACCACAGTCAGATACACAACGGACTAATGTACTTCAGCATGTTTTGCCAAACCCAGCTGTCAATGTTGCCTATTTAATAAGACACATACTGATTTTCAGGTAAAGCACCCACTGCTTTCTCTCTCATAACTTGGTCCTTCGAATATTTATGAAGTTCAAATGTTTTTGTGGAGGGTAGGGGGATCCTGGAGGTTTGGTTTGATTTAGTTTTATTTTATTAAGTAAAGTGTTTAAAGAGTAAGTAGTGGGGTTCTGAAAAATGTAGCATTACATGTCCCCATGTGTTGCTACAACTGTTTAAATAATGTACCTGCAATTCATTGTTAACATCATGAAAAATGTTTACACTTATAACTTTAAAGTCTGTTTCAAAGCTCTTTTCAAAATGGCCGCACTAGTGCACTGATAGTGTCAGGTTTACAGAAAACAGAAAAGCCAGAGCACTTGTTATGTTTTTTTTTGTTTGTTTAGAGGACAGATCTCAAACCCCAGTGCACTAGAGCAGCCATTTGGAAAAGAGACAGGGCATACATGTCTTGTTTCCCCACATCAAAGCAATCAATTTTTTCAAGGGCATTATAATGAAATTTGTAAGGAATACTAATTATTCCCAGTACATTGAATACGTATTTCATATTGCATCTTTATTATGATATGCGAAAAGAAGCTTCTCATATCCAAATGGTATATTATGAAATACACTCTAGAAACTCTTAAACTTGTTGTATGTTAGTGTATTTGACTAGGGGTTTTTTTTGTGTGTAAATGTGATCTAAATCATTTGTAACTACTGATGCACTCACGAAAGAAACAGCAATAGATTGTGGTTAGCTTTTTTCTTTTTGCATTATTACTTCTTTATATTTGCTGAAATATTTTTTATATTCAGAAAACATGTAAAATATTTCATTTGTATTCAGAAATGTTAGCATCTGATCTTCATATACCCTAACCTTGATCCCACAGTAAAGGTTTTGGCTGACCTGAAGACTGATTAATTGGAAAATGTTTTTGACTGTCTTTATGGAAGAGACCTCTGCACATTCACAGCCTTTGAGATTACTGCACATAAAGGCTGTATATCAACATATGATTATTATATTAGATGGGTTATTTGAAATCTCATTTAGAAATAACTGACAATATAAAAGAGTTCCGAAAAGGCACATTTTAGAATATGGAGCTTGAATTATAAATGCTCAAAGATTATGATGGTTGATCACTTGTGATTGAATCACTTGTCTCAAAGGGGGAAATCGCTTTTGACAGAGCCTTTGTTTCTTTAGGCTGATTCTTAAATTTATACATGAGATTCTACTGTGCATATGTATATACATCTTTAAATACATCTATAACTTTTAAACATTAATTATACAGCAAGATTAAAAAAGATTGTGAAATAAAAACTCATGAGATTTAAATTTCGCAACCAGAGGTTTAATTAACATGTGCTCCTCTACATCAGAGATTTACTTTAGATAGCTTCTTCTTGAATGAGAAATCGCGTGTGCTGCTACTACCCACCCTCTCCCAAAACACAGACACAGACACCTTCAGAAATGTGAAGTGACAGAATATTAAATCTACCTTTAGAAAATAACACAACTGGAATTAACCAAATCTCTGGTAAGCTGATTGTTCCCCTGAATCAGTTGGAAATCCTTATGGGTCAAGCTAGCATTGTTGTGGGTAACCTTTTAGTCTATTTGTGCCTTTGTCTACTGTAACCTCAACTCTTTCCTTGCGGGAGGAGAACCATGTGGTCTATCATTAAGGAATGTCCATATCCTCAGTGATGTGGTTAGTAATAAGACTTGACATGCAGAATGCTAGTGATGATGACCTTGGAATCCTGACAGTACACGTCAATCCCCAGCATCAGCAATTTAAATGATCCATCTGAGCATTCAGCAACGGACCCGAACTTCACTAGACAGGAGCAGTGTCTGCAAAAGCCAGATTTCATTGTGCTTGAGTGGGAGGAATGGTGGGGTCAAAAAGTGCAATGGAAAAGATAGGGTGCCTGACTACAGGTTTAAATGGCAAACTGATTGAAGATTTGAAAGGGGAGGAGCCACACCATTGTTACAATTATGAGCACACCTTTTTACATGTCTGGCAGATTTTGAACGCATGCTGTACATCCAGTCTAGCAACAAAGATACTGTTGTATGTGCAACACCACAAATTGCAATAGAATCTGAATGTAACTGGCAGGCTGATTACTATGTATAGCAAGTACTGAAATCACAGAACATAGGGCAGACAGTAAGTGCAGTACTGTTATTTTGTTAATAATTAATACTTATGAGAGGATTCATGTTTAAATGACGTGTGTATGCAAGCTACATATTAATACCAACATTAAAAATACAATCTGGTATTTTCAAGTAGTTGAGTTTTGATCTGATAAAATGAAAAGGTTAATCCTCATTCTTATTGCTACTGAGGTTAAATTGAAAGGTTATTGCTATTACTCCTGTAATAGATAAGCTCATGTCTTGCAGTAAAAGTATCACGTGTTATGTTTTTTTCTTCCTAATGCTGCACTTATTTTTCGCAATCCTGGTCATATTATTTCACTGAAAACATGTTAAATAACTCATCATAAAAGTACTAGAAAAACATGATTTGTAAATGAAAACATACTGTAAATGCAACTAATAACTACTGTGTTATTTATGTGTGTGTGTGTGTGTGTGTGTGTGTGTGTGTGTGTGTGTGTGTGTGTGTGTTTTGTGTGTGTGTGTTTTGTGTGTGTGTGTGTGTGTTTACTTACTACACCTAAGATAAGAATGCACTGCAACTTATTTTATGTGTAAATTACCAGTAATAATTCAAGTATAGTTATTGATAGTGTTTTGTATTTGAACTATTTGTACCGTAAGTACAGTCATTTGCATGACGTATAGTAAAGCAATGGCGATATTCAAGGCTCAGTTGTTTGCTTTCAAGCTATGGTTGGAGTTTCAAACTCGGTAATGTAATACCCAGAAAAGCAAATGACAACGGTGTGAGTACATTCCTTACTGCCGAATCTTCCTTTACACAGACTGCGTAGCTCATTGTCTTTCTGTCTCAATTCTGAAATGTTTACAGCAACTTTAGGCGGATGTTTTTTTGACTATTAGGGTGGTATGGGGCTATAGCCATTGCAGGGAACGACTGCTTTTCAAACCCTGGGGCAGAAATATATTATTTTAAATAACTTTGACCAAGCATTGCAGTCTCACCTTTTTTATTTGTACATCTTTAGTAAAGAAAATATTGCTTGAATATCATAGTTCACAACTGAAATAGACCATTTAAAAAATGTGCTGTTCTATAAATATTTGCTGATTTACACTAAGATCATCAGGCTCTCAGGTCAAAAGATTTACATATCCCTGAAGGTTTTAAAGTGAATGAAGAAACATTGTCCTTTACATCAACGTATATCAGCCTGTTTAATTTTTAACTGTGTGCAAGCCTAGGGTTAAGATAAGTAAGGTGATGGAAAAGAGCCCTTGTCTGTTTTTATTAATTGAAACCATCAGTGCAAAGTATCAGTCTTGCAAGTACCTCAAGGCTGCAGTGCCATCATTCACAGTGGTCAGCAGTCAGCTGCCCATCCCATAGCTTTCTGTGACGGACGGATGGCCTCGTTGAAGGTGGTCCTTTCAGCTGTGACCAGATCAATTCTGTCCACCAAGCTGTCAAGGAGTGCCTCAGGGTTTTCATCTGTTGAAAGTGTTCCTGATTACTGCATACTACAAACCCCTATTCAATGGTCCAGTGCTCTGACACACACATATATGATGACAGGGTCAACTCCTGTAAAGCTTTGTAAATGAATCTGCTGTAACATTCACCCACTGCGGAATGAGATGCATTTCAATGGTACTCTCCAGGCTTAATAAATGTAAAGTGTTAGTCAGCACCCACCAATTATGTACAAATATAGCCTTTTGAATTAATGATTGTGCATGATACTCCTTTTGCAAGTCTTTTATACTATGCTGAGAACTATAGTACTGTAATGGGGATCTGCATTTGTATCTGATTTTTCACACTTAATTATCAGTCTTATCACCAATTATTGGATTTTTAAATTGATTGTTAATATTGTATGTACTTTATTACTAATCTGATTAATTGGATTGGTTTTAATTGTTCTTTTGTTAAAACTAGCTGTTGATTGGTGATTTGTTCTTTAAATTGAGAAGGTTGGTAATTGCAGGGTCAATGCGCATAAGAAGGCTGTGTGCTCTGGGTTGGACTATTAGAGATGCTGAAATGCATATGACATTTACTGTATTCATCTTACTAGCATATGAAAGTGTGGTATTCATGTTAGTTTCTGATCTTTCTGAAAGTCATCAAGAGGCCATTCTGCGAGTTACTACTTTTTGATCATGCAGGCATATGTGGCACACTTCCATCGTTTTTCAGAAACACACATTTATAATTTCCAATTCAGTACCCTTTAACACAAGACTATTTATTTGCAGTAAATTAATCAAAGTGATGGTTCTGGCAGGGAACTCATTTTAACTTTAGATCAAATCCAATACCAGATCAAATCATCAGTCAAATAGCTAGTATTTGTCCTTCGATCAACAATACCTCCAATGATCAGCAAGGAAAGGATTTACATCTTACCTCAATCCATTATGTCCCTACTGTGCACCAGAGTTCGTCCTCTCCTCCCCAGCCTCCACCTGCTTTTTGGTTTTGTCTAATGGGGAGGGAAGCTAGCCTGCCCCCCTGCCCATGGCTTCCCTATGGTCAGCCTCTCCACTTACCTGTGAGCTGATTTATGGGCAGGGGTACCTTAAACGCAAGGCCAAAGGCCAAAGAATGTAGAGTAAAATAGGTATAATGTAGTAGTGTTGTCCAGTCTAAGCTTTAATAATCTATTGAATTAGTTTACTGACTGAATGACTGGTTCTGTTTGTCACTAGTTAAAATACCCAAGAGAGTTTATGATTATGACATCTTTACATTTCCTTTTTTTTTTATTGACTATCTGAAGTTACTGGACTTATGTTGTATATAGATACATTTACTGAATCAATTAATTGACACATTTGTATAAGGGTGTGAAGTGGCTCACTTTATGAGTCTGAACTAATTAACATGAGAAGTTTATTGTCTGACGTGAGAAGCAATTATTTACTGTACCAAAACTCAATAATAGTATCTAGAATAAAACTAAATACTATTCTTTTTGTTTTTCAAATCCCCCCCCCCCCCCCCCCCACACCTTGATTTTAATTTAAACAGATTTGACATTATATCTACAGAAGGTTGTTACAATATCAAAAACAACCAACTGAACTCACCACACATCTTAATCACCCTACCAAATTTTCAAGAAAAAGAAAAAATACCAAATGATATTAGGCTCTCGCCATTCCCTTTGAGCACTGGGAGCAGGAAAGGTTGTGTTAGAAAGACCTTCATCGTCTTGTGATTATTGTGTCTGATTTTGAGGTCTATTGAAGCCAGTTTATTGGCAGAATAAAGGTTTTCTATCTAGTCTTGAAAGCTTATAGTTACTAAGCAATATGTGCTTAATTTGCATTTTAATTGCTCATTAAAATAAGGACACATGCACTCAAAGCTGGATCATTTCTATTGGGAAGGTCAGGTGTTTTATCTGTGCGAGTTAGTAATGCAATGTCCCTAGTTACTGGGTCTCACTTATTGACAGCATATTAACTTATGAACTGTGCAATTGAACGCATTCTGAATATTTATTGTACAGTGTGAAGCTTAAGCAAAAGCTGAATTTCCACAGTGTATTTAACAGCATATTTTTACGATTATATTTAATACTGATACTTAACTACTAACTTTGCTTTAACACTAGAGTAAACTTGCATAAGGCTTTGCAGAAATCTCTCAAGAAGGTGCACTGAGATCAGGTATGTAAAACCACAGACAGAATGTGACATCAGTGGCACAGCTGAGCTGTCAGAGGGCACTGAGCTGTCAGAGGGCACTGTATGATAAACACCAAATATCTGCAAACACTAAAACTTCACCTTGAGTAAAAGTCCAGCTGCAGTTGCTAAGCAACCTTTGTCCTTGACAACAAGCCCTGTCTTCTTTCTTGTATGTAAATGTTAAATGTATCATAAATATCAGAACATAAACAACGTCTAGCAGAAAAGGCTAGTTCAGATTTAATTCAACTTTTCTGCTGATGGTCATTGTTTTAGTAAGTGAGTGAAAACTATATTAAATTCACTTAAAACTACAAACGTTGTTGTTTTGAGGGAACGGCAATGTTCAGACATACAAGCTAATGCCAGATTCAACAATTTTTATCTGGAGGGAAATATTTAATTATTTAATTAATTATAATTGTAATTACTGCAGCATATTTGTAACTGTAACTGTAATTGAACAACATAGCATTGTAATGGTAATTGCAATTTCAGTAAACAATTCTGCTGTAATTGTAGATATAATTATAATTGAGCCGAGGTCTAGAAAGCAGTATGTGGTGCAGCATGTTTTAGCATACCGTACTATAATCTTTATACAATATCAAACTTCTTTCGGACATTGAGACAAGGTATTGCAAAAGATACAGTATACCTTTTTTAAATGGTTACGTGTGTTGTAATTTGATCTATCTGGGTACCTGACATCTTCACAAGCCTACAATAAGGAAACACAAATGACTGTATCATTGTAGAATCAAAAGGAAAACTGGAGCTGTGAAACTCAGGACTCCAGCTATTAACAGCACCCTTCTGTGAAGCGCTGAAGTAGCTGACACAGTTTTGTATGACAAAGAATCCAACATATACCACTAAGAGTTCTGCACATAGCAAATATATTTCAATTCAATCCACAGATAAAGCTCACATTTCTTGTCCCATTATGTGAACAAATGCATGCATTCTTGATTTAAAAAAAAAAAAAAAAAAAAAAATTATATAGATAGATAGATAGATAGATAGATAGATATTCCCTGAAGTAAAATTCTGTAAAAGTGCATGACTCTTGTTGGATACACATTTGTGACCATATGTACGCATATCATCACAGACCATCATAACATCCCAAGACTTTTATAGGATAATTGCTTTTGAGACACTACAGATCTTGATATGCTTTTTATCTACAGACATACTTTTTCAGTCATATGATTAAAGCCTTTTTGTTGCCAATCAAAACGCATGCTTATTCACAGAAGAGTAGCTTTTATGATGCTCAATACATTTAAATGTGTGTCATTTTATAGGGGAATTACAATGCATAAAACCTGTCATAGTAAATGCTGGCCTAAAATAACATTTGGAAATGAATAGCAATAAAAAGGTGAAGTGAAAATGCTGAATTGATTTTTTGTGGTTGCAAGGGACTGAAAATTGCTTTGAATTGAAATTTCCAAAAGTCCCAGTCCATGTTTACAAAAAAAAAAAATGCCTAGTATGGTACCACAAATAAGTTGAGCTCCGTAGTAAATCAAAGTGCCATTATAAAGATGTCAAACAGTAAACAGGAGCCTTTTATATCAAAACTGAATTCTAGCCCTTCATCCACAAGCGCTACATTGTTTTAAACATAGCAGAGGACAAAACAGAGTACTGCACATGGGAATTCTTGTTTGCTGTTTATGAATTATTGTGCCTCGTATCAATGTTTATCTGTTTTTAAATAAATAAATACATTCACTAAAGGATTAAAAAAATCTTCCTTGGTCAACTAATTCTATTCAGGTCATTGCTTTAATCCTTAGAATAATCAATATCTGCTTGTAAAAGCATTGTATAAGTATATGAAGCTACATCAATGAAGCTACCTATTGTAGTCAGGAGGCAACTAGGTATCTCAATTTAACTTAACAGGAGACATTTCATGCAGAAAATCATAAGAACACTACATACTATACCATGAATAACAAAGTTAATACCTTACTTGCAACTCCCCCTATTTGTGATGTTAATACACAGTAGGTACAATTGGTAGTTTTTAAAACTTTTTTCCACCATAAGTTATTGGAGCCTGGAGCAATACCCAATGTTATGAATACAAATATATAGAAATGATTGGCAAGAACCAGAACATATATTACCCAGAGCTCTTGTTTTTTTGTTTTGTTTTTTCTTTCTCAAAATGATATATATAAAAGAACTTTGTTACATACAGTAGTATATGATTCTCTGAGGGCTCAGTTTAATAAGATCTGACACTGTAATGAAACCTGTATGTGATCCCCACCAGGGAATACAGGTAACTGAAGCAGTTTGCATTTGAAATATTTTTCATAAAAATATTTTTTTATGCTAGTGTGATGATTGAGCCACCTATGCGTTAGAATTTCATAAACCTGCTGTATTGGGTTCTGACCTATTCTATTTTGATTTTCCAATTTATATTAACATTCAAACAAATAAGTAAATAAACAAAATAAATATACCAAATACTAGTGCCGTTTCTGAACAGTCAGTACACTGTCCCGAAGCAATGTTATTGTTCAATCTCTCTCTATACATATATATATATATATAAATAATAATTATTATAGATTGATTATACTTATTATAATATTTTTTACTTCAATTTGAACATTTAACCAGTGATACCTATTATTGACTAAAGCTGATTTTTTAATAGCATACACTGCAGTTGCTATTAATTTTACTCATTAATCACCACTTCCCCTCCCTCTCCATCAGCAAAATAAGGGATTTTACTTTATCACAGGGAAATCTGCAGCTCTGTCAGACACACTCGTGAAATGTATCTCCAAACACTATTTTCCGGGAAGGATTCTTGCAACGGAAGAAGTGTTCCCTTTCAATTCGAGAACGACCAACAACCATACTTTTGGGATATGCCTGCCACAGGTCAGGTGTTCACCGAGCATTTTATGTCAGAGCTGCTGATAGGCCACTCCGTGGAGTGACGTCCTTGGTCCCGCCCACCAAGACATTAAATGGTCACTCTGCGGAGACCTCACTCTCTTTTGCTTCTCACATCCAGGTAAGTAAGGTAAGTATAACTAACCTCTTCCAGTTGTGTGATCGACTCTTTTTAAAAGAGCTCTTTCTTTGAGTTTTCTCTAGTTCCCTGGCAAATTATTGCTGGAAGTCGGCTTGCCACTTCCCTGGAATCAGGACTCGACAGCTGAAGCCCGAGCTAAATGCTGCGCAACGGTGCCTACCGATTGTAGTCTGCTTCACTAACCTTGCAGCTTGCTGCCTGTGTTTTGTTTTTTTCCCTGCCTCGTGCAGCTTTCAAAAAAAAAAAAGAAATAGAATCAGAGAGACGCTATCCTCCAGCGAGACCCAGCTCTGCTGCACCCGCTGTGGAGTTGAGGACTCTGGGCTACTCACTTTTGAAGGGTGCTCGACGGTTACGTCCCCTCCTAAGAAGGACGTTCTCCCCGAATGGAGTCTAGACATGGTATTGGAGGCTCTCACTAAGGCCCCATTTGAGCCTATACATTCCAGAGAGTTGAAATATCTCTCTATGAAGACAGCCTTTCTATTAGCCACCACCTCCGCTAAGCGGGTCAGTGAGCTACAGGCTCTGTTAGTGCACAGTTCCTGTATGCGAATTTGGGACAATGGGAACAGGGTATTGTTGCGCATGAACCCTGCTTTCCTCCCTAAGTTGATTACGGCCTTTCATTTGAATCACTCAGTAGAGGCTTTCCATCCCCCTCCCTTTGCGGAGGAGACAGATCGGAGATTGAATTCCCTTTGCCCTGTTCGGGCATTGAGAGGTTATGTGGATGGAACGAGAGCGCTGTGTCAGTCTGACCGGCACTTCGTCTAGTCATGGTGAAAGGTTCTACCGAGTTAATGTGGTAGATCCTTCTATGCCTTCATCAGGCACAAGAGTCCTTGAAGTTGCACGCTCACACCATGACGGTAGAGTGATGTCCCTCATATGCTGTCTGCTCATAATCCCTCGCGACGGCTTTGATATACTTTCCCAAAAGTATGGTTGTTGGTCATTTTCAAATTGAAAGGGAACGTTAGGTTACGGCTGTAACCCTGATTCCCTGAAAGAGAAGACGACCAACAAACCTTGCAAGGTCGCATCACTCGCATTCGTGGGTTCGATGCAAAAGAGAGTGAGGTCTCTGCAGAGTGACTACTTATTCCCTTGGCGGGCAGGACCGATGACGTCACTCCACCGAGGGGCCTATTGACAGCTTTGACATAAAATGCTCAGCGAATACCTGACCTGTGGCAGGCATATCCCAAAAGCATGGTTATTGGTCGTCTTCTCTTTCAGGGAACCAGGGTTACATCCGTTTTGTATTGTGAGAACTAGAATAAAAAGGTGAAGCTCATTAAATAGGACATGCACCTGCTTTACAGCTTTGCTAATGAACCAAAAAAGTATTTTTTTGATACCATGAAAAGAGACCAAACAAACACATAAATATTTTTTAAATAATTGGTAACATTTTAAAATTGATAATGAATTCCAGTTGATTACTTGCACTTCAGCCCTGTTCATTCATGTGGATTTAATTGCCTGTATTCATTCCTTGTTTCTTTGTAACAAATGATGTTGAACACGTGGGTAAAGTCTGCATTAATATCCTCTTTCATGCCCACCAGGGGATTTTCAGAAATATTCATTCATGCATGAATGCATGCATCATACTTGTGAACAACATGATTTGTTACAAAGAAACATGGAATAAATACATGTAATGAAATTCCACATGAATTAGCAGGGCTGAATTCAAAATAAATTAGTTCAGAACTCAGAGGAAGTACATAAGATCCAGGTTGTATTCCTGTGGTATTCAATTGGAATTCAATATGAATTTGCCACCATTATTTTAAAATAATTAAATAACAAAAAATCTCCAGATCACGGACTGAGCCAAATATTCCAGTACACAGGCCCATAATTCCATGTGGCATATATGGGAGGGACCCTTCACTAGAACAGGTCTCTTATTATTACCCATAGTCCCTCTGGTTGATAGGATGCAGATTAATTCTGCTCAGAGCAACAATTGGATTACTTCCCTACTTATAGCATTCCAATAATTACATCCCTGAAAGGGAGGAAAACCCTTCTATACATCAAATGTGAGTCTGTAACTGCACCTGAGCGCAGCTGCACACAATTTCCATTTAAAATCTCTAGCAATTGAAAAGCTTTGGAGACAAAGAATCATTCTTTTGTCATTTCATGGATGAGATGAAGGAAGCAAGATGGGTGATACATTTAAAACAGATGAATATACTGAAAGAACATGTCAGGCTGGTCCCCTCACATTATACTGTGTGTATGTGTATATATATATATATATATATATATATATATATAGACACATTCACACACACACACACACACACACACACACACACACACACACAATGTAATACAATTGCCATTCTTGGAAGCATTTTTCATGTTTCACCTGCACTGACACCACATTCTCCATTTTCTCCCAGCAGGTATGTTTTTTTTTTGTTTTTCTTTTACTGATGCATCATGACACAAATGTACCCTTGACTTGGAAATAAGCATTGTTTTTTACGGCACGGCAATTCACAATGTAAATAGAAATAGCACATAGAAACCAATTGTTTGGTCTAAAGAAAAAGAATATAGTATGTTAAAGGATATTAGACACAATGGGATCTAGGTTAATGATCTAAGCAGTGATGTGTCTAAATACCTTCAGATTTCCTCCTAATGTGTTTCACTTTAAAATACAGCGCAATGAGGCCTACAGAAAATCTGATTTATACATTTCAGGGTATGAAGATCCAGCACTGTTCAGATTGTTATAATAGAGATTTACACTGAAGTAAAATAACTAAATATAAGTATCTGTTAACTAGAGACTTAAAATCACATGCCCTGTAGCAATGCATGGTGCATAGATTGTTTTACTTGTGGGACTAAATGCCCTGTACCACATCATTTATAATTAGGGCTTCTGTTTTTCGGGTTTTATTAATTTTATTTTTCTGTGCTTATTTTTTTTTAGCTATTTTCGAGTAAATCGTTTGGTTTTTTTCCAGGGCTTTCGTTTTTGATATACTGTATGAAATTAGTGTTTTCGGTTACTTTTCAAAATGCTTGCACGTTTTTTTTTTGTGTTTTTTTTCTGTCAAAATATGTATAGTAGTAACTCGACAGTACTTGCACACTTTAGTTGTACCTTCTTTCCTTTGCTGTCTTCCACAACGAAATCTCTATGGTCACGGGCACATATACTAATATATTATATTAGGGGTGCAACAATTAATCGATGCATAAGCCTAGCTGTCCTGTTTTATAGTTAGGGGGTTCCTAACAAGATTTAGTTAGTGCGCCGAACTGAGTTAGTATTTGTTTTTGTTTATTTATTTTTGTGTGTAAAAATAAAACAGCGTAACAGTGCTTTAAAAATCATTTTCTGGTGTGTGTCAATCTCTGAGTGCTGAGAAATATATACTGGATCTAGGCGTGACTTTGAATTTGTTAATATTCAGTGTTATGTGTTCATATATTTGCTCTTTATTTACACACCCTAAATTAATCATGGACATGTGAACAATCCCTACCCTTATCTGGACCCTTATCTGTTTTTTTAATTTACTTAATAACAAAGCTGCAGTCTGCAGTCCTCTTTGGAAATGTAATTAATGCTCCTGGGATATTGAGAAAAAAAAAAAAATTCTCTGTATAGGCGATAATAGCCGTTTCATACGTCAGTCTGTTCACAAAGAATAAAGGGAAAACTGAAATTGAAAGACTTGTATTTCCTGCTGTAAAGCATGGATCCTGCTTTGCTGTCACAGACCAAGCTCATTAATAACCAGAATTGCCCAACAGTAATTCGCTAATCATATTCAGACCTGGGTTCAAATCCGGCTCAGTTCACAACTGAAATGATTTTCATGGTCTCTGAATTTTGGCCACCAGTTGACATTCGTCTGCACAATCAGAATGGAATCAGAATTTAGTTATAAAGTAAAAAAAAATAATAAAAAATACTCAAGATATATGAAACAAGAAGAACTAGTACAAATTAAAAAATAAGGACATTTTTGAAAACTTTATTTGCTCTCTAGTTTTACTTTTATATTTGAATTACGCTCAAACACAAGCAACTGCTGGGCCTCAATGACAAACACCTGGTTGAACCTACTGAGGCTTAGCCCCAATTTAATATCAACAACCCCCTTTAGTGTTCAGTGTGTTTTCAGCTGAGATACTTTGCTGACACATTCAATCCTCTTAGTGTTACAGGATCCACAGTTCACACTCTCACACATCACCACTCTCCTCTTGAACATTGTAGTGCCCTTCATTATACCCAGTGGTACTTGGTGTCTGGAAAGTGTCTGTTAAGATGAGTAAACAGTATTCATTCAGCAAATGTACATTAGGTTATAGTCATTAAAGACGATAACGACATAATAATATGGGCAAATGTTTTTTTGGCCGGCAATGTCTTGGCACCCTCAAGCAAATTACATGATAAAAAGTTTATGATGTAGCTGTAGTATCATAAGTTAAAACCTTGTGTACAGCTTATAAAATCATTACTGGGGTGCAGAGGAGCAGTCATACTTGCATGGGTACTCGTTACATCAGGGGTGTCAAGTTATGGTCCTGGAGGGCCATCCCACTCCAGGTTTAAAAGGTAAAATGATGTAATTAACTACTGAAGGGTCTGGATTGAGGTTTGATTTAAAACAGAGTTGGAACAAAGATCTAGTTGCTATATACCAGTACAATGTCGTATCAGGCTAGTACAATATCAGGAGCAGAATATACGACAGAAGTAGCCTTTCTATATAACATCAGAAGATATGTGCACATCTTGAAACACGACACCAACTACGATTAGACTGGAATATAGAAACAGGTGATTGGAATAGCAGGTAATAACTGGTCGAAAGACTTACCGTATTTTAACTTATGATCTCACAATATAGAAACAAGCTCCAGGACTGGAAGAGCCAACACTGACCACCCTTACATTACATACTGCATTCTGGTTACGGATACATGTTCACACGTGGTACTCAGAACACATCTGAAAATAATGAATTAAATACTACAAATAGTCAAGACTTCTCAAATCCAGAACACACCATGTATTGGAGCCATGCATTCCCCTCAGCAATAGCAGCAGTGTAAGCATTCAGAAGCAAGACAGAGCAAATTTACTAGAACATTTAAAGGATGAATGATGGAAGTTATTGTGGTATACCAGTGTCCTATAAATGCAGTAAAGTACAGTAATACAACTTTATTTTCCCATTAAAGTGTCTGGAATCAGTAAATGTAAGCCTGAAGTTTTATTGAACTATAATACAACATGGATTCATAAAAAAAGATATATAATTTTGTCTGGTTTTACAGTAGTAATACTGTTTAATTACTGTATTACGCATACCGTAATATAAACTTAGATATCATAACAAGCCCACCATAAAATGGCTTAACATGTCTTACCTTAACTGCTACTCCAGTTCAGACAGTTAGTGTCAAACTCAACTAGTGTCTGTGCAAGATAGGCAGAGAGGTTAGTTGCTATGCAACTAGCTTATCTTTTTAAAGCATTAATATCTTCCATGCACTCAAACCAGCCATAATAAACACTGAGATAATAGTACTCTACAAAGAAAACATAACACATGATATGTTCCCTGTTTCACTGGAGCTATCCTTTGTTACGTTCAATATTGCAATTTAAGTACTGCTTGGTACTGCTATACTGCTGGTGTACTACTAAGTCAAGTATTCATTGTCAACATTACACAGCCCAGTTGTATCGTTCTAAATACTACTGTGTTAACTACTTTAGTTTGTGTGACTGCCAGAAACACACAGTAATACATAGTTTATTAGGAACTGGTAAGTGGTACACTGTCAGTCATTTTCAATTAGTTTAAATAGTACTTAAGCATGATATACTGTAGTAAATGTACACTACTGGATAATGCTTACTTTCACAATCAATTTACTTGGCAGTAGTAGGTGTGTTGTACAAATCTTGCAATTACTGTTAGTTGCACGTTTGTAATATGTCTTGTGTAGTAATGTCAACGAGTCAGGGGTGTAGCAATGTCAACGAGTCAGAAAGCTGAGAATCCGTTCCCCGCCCTTTTTCCTAACAAGAAAGCTGCACCACTTGAGTCAATGGCAAGTTTTTATTCAACGGATCTACCAGCAATCTGTTTGACAGACTAATTAACATCCATTCCTGAAATATAGCAGAAGTGTTTGGCTGGCTGTAGGTTGTTTTGGCCTGCCATTTAAGAGTTAGGGGATTGAATAAATGAGCTCCATCTTTCAAGCTTTTCCAAAGATGTTTAAAGATGTTGGATATGCTTTGTCTAACACCAGCATTATTCATTAGCAGTGAAATCTACTAGTTGATAGATACCCAGAATTTTTTTAAAGGAACTTGTCAATTCACCCCATGCAAATAAACTAATATTTTAAATATATTTATGTTCTCACTAATAAACACATTTTGTCCATTATTAATACAGCTTTAATTAACTCCTATTTAAATTAAACACCTGTTACTTTTACAAAACTAGACCCAAACAATTAAGTAATACATTTCAAGTTCTTTTAAGTGCTCTTGTGGTGTCTTGTTATTTATTTTGTAATGCGATTTTATCTTCTTTTCAAAAATATTAGCTGATTAAAGAATCAAGGAAAAGCTTTGAAAATATGTCACCTTGTTACTTATATCTAGCTTTCTTGTCTTTCCTTCTTGCAAACTTCAAACAACAAGAATGTTTGAAGTTTAGAAGTTAACAGGTGTTCAGAGTAGAGTGGCCAAAACCTAATATACCAGCCAGAACCTAATATAGCAGCCAGAACCTAATATAGTGGCCAGAACCTAAATGAAACAGACAGGAGTGGCTTGTAGTAATAATTTTTGGTTTTAAAATTTCAAATCATTATGTGGCATAAACTCTCGTCACAATCATAGGGAATCAGTGAATGATCATTTGTGAAAGAACACATTATTGATCAATAATACAACCAATAAAATAATTCGACATAATTCATGAATAGATGTATTTTGTATCATTTTAGGCTATGTTAATAATTCATGATTGTCAATGTGTTAATGTGGATAATAGCCATACAAAAATATTACATTATACAAGCTAGTTGCCACAGAAATAATAACAAAAAAACAACTGCACTTACTATATTTGTTGATATTCATTGTTTTAGGCAGCTTTTGTTCATGTAGCTTATTTTAGATAGATTATGTTTGCCGTTTATATAACTGTTTGAGGTAGGCTCGCTGAAGGGGTCTCATGCATCATTTACATCACTCCAGGTTAGCACTGATACACACACACACGCACACACCCACACACGCACACGCACACGCACACACCCACACACGCACACACACACGCACACACACACACACACACACACACACACAAACACACACACACAAACACACACACACACGTGCTGAGCGCTCAGGATCATTATCCTGCTGGATGGTGAATCTTCTACCAATTAGTTTCAGCCCAGAAGGAAGTGTATAATTCTACAATATTGAATAACGCTGCTCACTCCTGCTCTCTGGAGTGTCATTTTAGTTTTGCACTAAAGATGCCCAAACCTTCAGGGATTATCCACTTGTTTTTACTATTGCCTTAATATAGAGGCCAATGAAGCCTACTTGCTTATGTCTCCACATAAATATTTGTTGATTGTTTCATATTAGTTTATTTATAAATCACAAGCATGACCTATAATTCAGTACTCATATATATATATATATATATATATATATATATATATATATAACAAACCAGATTAATTAAATAAAGGGTTATCAGTTCATTGCTTTCATCTGTAATATATTCATTTGCAGTTTTTCTTTTCATTGACTATAGTATTCAAGATACATTAGAAATTGTAGTTTGCATGATTCTTTTTTACCTAAATAAAGGGTATTAATTAATTTCTTTCACTGTTCCTGGAGCTAATGAGGTCTGCGTAGGCGAATATCAAGTGAATGCTATCAGAATCCACCTCGCATGGATTTTCACATGTGACTGAGGCATATTCTTGCATATTCTTAGCAGTCTGTTTAAAACAGGGTTGTGTATTGGTGCTTCTACAGTGCTGAAATATTTTCCTTTAGGCTTGGAAAACTAAATAACTTAAACTTATCATGACTTTCATGCTATCATACAATATGGTTACTAGCAGTGTACATTGTTTGTTCAGTAGGTCTGCCTTTATACTTTTGCAATAAATGTACCAGCTGAAGCAACTCCTCAATCTCAATTCTGTAAAATAAATATTTTACTTCTATGCCTCAATGTATCTTTAAGGCATCGCAATCTGAATGATTTGTAGAATGTATATTAAAAATGAATCTCATTTAGAATAAAATATTCTGTTCACTGCATGATGCATCCAGAAGAGAGCTACGATAAAGAAATTAAACTGATTGGGAAAAAAACTCTCAAAGGCAATTGTTTATCCCAGATTTGGGGATAAGGAAACTTTCAGTGAGGTGACTTGCCTTGATTATACTGATTCATATATAGAACTACAACAATCATTATTTCATGTTTCTACGGTTGAGAGCAAAATCTGTTTAGATAAACTGATCTTGAGAGCACTGACTGATTACATTTACGTTACATTTGCAAAACTGTACTTTGTTTGACCTAGATGGCGTGACTTATTGAATTGAATAAAACTTTTGAAGAATATAATTTTTTGCTGCTAAATACAAAGCAATGTGACGAAGGTCCGCACTCATAAGAAAAACAAATAAATTCCAAAAAGCCATTTTCATTATTTATTCTTCATTTCACAGCTTCATTTTGTGAAGAAAAAACAAATTAAAATTATACTCCATAAGAAAAGTCACAAACATGTTTCAGCCAAAAAGCCTTTTTATCTGTTGGTTTTTTATATACAGTGGTACTCAAACTATTTATGTTCTTATGTAAATAAACATCCAAAAAACGTATCTGATTTAAACTTTTTTTCTACAGTGAAAGTGATTGACTCAACTCTTGTACTGATGTAGTTAACAACATCATTTAAATTAACTTCAGCATCGGACCAAATTATAATGATATCATCAATGTACCAAGCCCAATATTTTACAAACCTTTATAGGGATTGTTTTTATAAATGTACCTGGACCACGGAGAGTTGCACAACCCCTTTCATCAATAACGTATCAAAAATTATCTTTTTTACACTAAAGCTAGGTTATACAGTCTGCGTCATGCTCAAACTGTGGGGTGCATGTTACACAGCTCTTCTAATATTGTGCTTGCATGGCGACCCGTCTCTTGTTTGCTCTAAGCTGCTCCCGTCAGAATTAAGGAATGCATGGTTGGTTGGCAGGCAGCATGATGCAAGCTGCATTGATCCCTCAGAACACCACTCTTATCTCTTATCCCCTGGTAATGCATCCTCCTGTGTGCAATGGTCTTCAGGATCACTGTCAATGAGGATCTTCCAATCAACCCTCTATATGTGCTATTTCCTGAGCAGTACAGTATTGTACTGTATATGTTTTAAGGTTAAGGGGCTTCATTATAAAATAAAAAAGGTTTCATGACTGGGAATATGATATTAGTAATGTTCCAGTTATAATTCCATTAACTGAACAAATCAATTTTACCAACACCCACTGGTCTCACTTAGTTTGGATAATGGAGGTTATACTACAGTATAAAACAGATGCAGATAAGTGCATATACTCTAAGCCACTGATTAATTTTATTTCCTGTGTTTTACCATCCTTGGCACCTTATACAGTATAAGACACAGTGAACTAATATTATACAATGTATAACAATAATGACAAGGAGTTGAGTAAAGACCTTTTTAAAATTCTAGGCCATGCTTTAAAGACTGAGTCCCACTGCAAAGACAATCCACTTAGACAATAGCACTTAACTTCAGTTCATTTGAGGCAAGGGTTGTCTGTTCTTCTACACAGTGCAGCACATGCTTTTGTGTACTGACACCCATTTATCAAATAATGCTTTTAAGTGGGTTATCTATCTTTTTTTCATCAATTCTATGATCCTTGTTATATTCAGGGCAATAATGTTTAAAGCAATCTATTTGAAAATAATAACATAAAGTAATTTCAACCTAGCGTCAGTTGAGTGGACTAGGTGAAATTAGTTATCACCATCATGTTTGCCATTGAATTGGACTTTCTTTTAGTATTTCTAGATATAGAATTCTTCACCAAAAATATGTGGTGATGTGTTCTTCTGTGGAGATGTGCATGGCCATATTATATTGATAATCCTGTCTCCTTCCTCAGTAATGTGGATTAGTGAGCTACTCTGCCTTGTTAATGCATATTGCTGCCATCAACAATGAGGTATAAACGTTGCATAAAATAATAATTAATACATAATTTGTGCAAAGATACTGTTCTCAAGACTAAGGCAGTTCTCAAGGGCCATGATCTTCACGTCTGCCTGTAAATTCCTGTAGTGCTCCCCATTTCCGCAACCTAAGCTCTGATCCAGCATTCACTATTTATATCAGTGCCAACCTGTACCTACTGAAATTCCTCCCAACTATCCCTTCCAGTCAGAGAGCGTTACAGATTATTTTGTATCCACTTTCCATTTTAAACCCACTACCAAAGCATGTGAGAGAAAAGATTCAGCTGTGATCGGTAAGCTTCAGTCGTCATACAGTTTTTAATCTGATCTGGAATGCATTTTCAGCAAGAGAGACATGGCTCAGTCACTGCAAAGAAAATCAATATTCAGCTATGTCAACCCACTTAAATAAGCCCTTACTTACCCTTTAAAAGAACCAACTAAAATCCTAGAGAATGAGCTTAACTTATACTCAGTTCATTTAATCAGAGAAGACTGATGCATAAACCTATATAAAAAAACATTTTTTTTAATGATGCTATTACCTATTTAAAAAAAAAAAAAAAGATAAGCAAGTGTATGTAAACGAAGCAAAAATAAAGTATGTCAGAAAAACAGAGAATATTTTTTTTTTCCATTTCTTGAATAGACCTACTTCATTAACCAACCCTATTTAAAAACCGGACAGCTAAGCTGTTTACCGGTAACTAGCACTGTAATACCTTATCTCAGGTCTGTCTCTGCAGGCTTCCTCCAGGCCTTAGTCTTCACACAGACACTGACGCACCTAACAGACCTGTTTTTATACACCTGCCTCGATTACAGGTGTGCCTACTTAAATTAATAAAACAATTACATTGTGACTGTGCAAAGCAAAAGCAGCCACAAAACACGCCTTCCCAACAGTTACAGTGCTGCTGCTTTTGCAATGTATTATTATTGCCTGTGGAATATTGTCTGCCTTCTCTTATATTATGCTATACACTTTTATTGTCCTTGGTCGTATCAGTAGCTTCATATATATATATATATACTTTTTTTTTTTTAAATAAACTTTACCCTAAGGCACTTTCTCTATATTATGAACTTATTTATACCCTAACCTCCTGATGTACATTGCTCTTTTGAAAGAGAAATGCAATTTATACTACTGGGGCTTCATGGAGAAGACTTACTTGAATGATTAGATTTTTGATAGGACAACTTACACTTAGAGCACCCACAAAGGGTTTTAACCGTTTCTAAAACACATATCTGCTGATAAGTGTGCAACAATAGGGGTAGATTTTCAATTAGATTTACATTTTCTAGGGAAAAGTAAACAGCACAAGCAATAAAAAGAAATAGCATGAAAACAATGCTCAAGGCTCTGTGTATAAATGATAATTGGCTTAATGGGACTTCATTAAAATAAGTCCCAAAATGATATTTATTTAGGAAATATAGCGTTTGTTGTAATGCTATCTTTATTTTATCTGCTTAATCTTATGACATTTGACTTTAGAGGGAAAATCTTGCATACAATTAAAAATATAATGTGTAGTCAACAAACAGATAATGATTTCAGGCACAACTTCTGGTGTGGTACATACTGGCCACCCTAAACAAAACAAAACTGACAGCCAGGCTAAAGACCCCTGTGGTGTTCATGAATCTGTAAAGTGTATAACTATAATGAATGCTGTCTTCTATAAACTAGGAATTACTAGGAGTGTAAATTGTATATACACTGTCTTTATGTCTTTATTTACAATTTGATTAATTTGGCCTTACCGAAACAGCACAGAACCATCATGTGATTTGTTTATCCAACTCATAATTCAACTCATGTATTATGCATTGTTTCACACTCTCTTGTAAAGTGCTTTGTGATGGTGGTCCACTATGAAAGGCGATATAAAAAATAAAGATTGATTGATTGATTGATTGATTGATCGATTGATAAATCAGTGAGCACAGAATTTTTAAAACAACCATAAAAAAATTGTAACAGGAACTAGGAAGCCCTTTCACTCAGACATTAATGCATGAAGTGGGTGATGTCATGGAGGCTAAAAGCAATGAGGTTGTAACAGTAGACATTGGCTGGCAGTGTAAAAGAAAGAAGTGATCTGTAACAAGTTGAATGCTTCTTCTCCAATCTCCCTCCCAACATTGTTGACTTTCCTTCCTTATTACACAATCTCTTTGTATTAAACATATTGTATTATTTAGTTTGTTTTTAGTTATTCCAATTCAGTAAGGATTAGTTTTGTGTGCCTGTAATTTATGTGTAAAAAAAGCATCAACATTTTAACTTTTTTTGTTAACGCTTTTTTTTTACACTTGCCGCCCCATAGTAATTACACATTAAGTACAAGTACATTACTATTAACTGCAGCGTTACTTACATAGTACTTAATGTGCATTAGTATATTTTGACAAATTATGTTATTACAAACAGTGCATTTACTAATACTGTACACATTAATACGATGTAAGAGCATATAACATAAATGATGCTATTCCAGACTTTGGTTTATTTATTTATTTATTTATTTACAATGGCTCTGGATCATTTGACTACTATTATTATTATTATTAGTTTATTTAGCAGATGCCTTTATCCAAGGCAACTTACAGAGACTAGGGTGTGTGAACTATGCATCAGCTGCAGAGTCACTTACAACTACGTCTCACCCGAAAGACGGAACACAAGGAGGTTAAGTGACTTGCTCAGGGTCACACAATGAGTCAGTGGCTGAGGTGGGATTTGAACCGGGGACCTCCTGGTTACAAGCCCTTTTCTTTAACCACTGGACCACACATTTAAAATAAGGAATGAACTATACTATATTTGAATTAATTTGTAACACCATTAGATTGTAGATTAGAACTGCGGTTTTGCTTTGTTGATGGTACACCGTTATACAGGATTGGGGATTTTTAAAATTATTTTTAGCTTGCTAAATTTCATCTCAATCAGTCGTTTCCATGGTTTCTTCACCCAGCTCAGACCCCCAACTTCATCCATCAGCATTTCAGGAGGATAATATAAAACTAACTCTGTAGTCACCACTACGCATGTTAAAATTGCTTTATTTAAAAACACATTTCCTGTTTCCTTTTGTACTGTCCTTGAATCTCTGACAATCAATCAAAATGCATAACTGTAAAATAATAACAGCACTACATATGAACCATTTAAAATATGTTGTTGAATAAGTTATTTCTCGCAAACAGAATAAAATGGATGTTCTTAACTGTGTCAGAGCACACCAGGCACGTGTGTAAATAAGACAGAAAGTGCCATAAAGATCCATTATTGTGTGGCAGATTATGGGTATGACTAAACAAGTATTGAGTTGTCAATTCTGGTAAATAAACCCAAGTGCATTACTTTTTTTTCACTTACAATTCTTTAAAAGCTATGTTATGGTGTTTCCTGGTAAAAGGTTAAATAATAATAATAATAATAATAATAATAATAATAATAATAATAATAATAATAATAATAATACATTTAATTTATAGAGTGCTTTTCTCAGACCCAAAGCACTGTCCAAGAACAACAATACAAACATACAATATACAAAGGTACAGATAAAATATCAGTTCAATAAAACAAATCAAAAGTTAAAATAAATCAGCAAAGCTATCTTAAAAAGGTGTGTCTTTAAACAAGATTTAAAAATATCCACAGACTCAGAATCTCGAATAGATCTGGGCAGCATGTTCCATAGTCATGGGGAGGCACTACAAAAAGCTTGGTCTCCCATAGTACGGAGCCTAGTCCTAGGTTGAATAAGACATCCAGCATCCATGGATCTTAAATTGCACATTGGAATGTACTTTTGCAATAGATTAACTCAAATAAACTGGAGCAGCACCATTTAAGGCCTTGTAGGTAAGGAGCAGAATTTTTTAGTCAACCTGATACCTCAGAGGGAGCCAGTGCAGTTTATACAGTACAGGTGTTATGTGCTCACAAGAAGAGGTATGAGTTCAAACCCGGGCTGCAGAATCCTGCACATACTGAAGCCTATTGAGTACAGAAACCACAGACAAAAGAGCATTGCAGTAGTCCAATCTTGAGGAGATGAATGCATGAATTAATTTCTCAGCAGACGATGAGGACAAAAATGATCTTAACCGGGCAATGTTATGTTATATTTCTAACATGAGCTTCAAACGATAAGGTGGAATCAAAAATAATACCCAAGTTTCTCACTTGAGGTGACGCTCTAATGTCAGTGTCTTCCACAGCCAAACTGAAATCAATGACCTTGCACAGCAGCTGTTGGG
This sequence comes from Acipenser ruthenus, assembly GCF_902713425.1. Taxonomy (NCBI): domain Eukaryota; kingdom Metazoa; phylum Chordata; class Actinopteri; order Acipenseriformes; family Acipenseridae; genus Acipenser; species Acipenser ruthenus. Next base: position 8,221,451 of record NC_081210.1, read on the forward strand.
AGCCAGTTAGCATAACCTCAGTCCTGTCACAGATTACAGGTTACATTTGCACATAATTTTGCTAATATCATGCATTTACTGTTACTGTACTATACCATGATTTCAATGTGATGTTACTCTATACTTTGCTATTCTTTACTATTCTATACTGTTCTAATATTTTATGAAGATATTACTAGCCTTGTGTTCTATTCTCTCCATGATGAATAAAGACAAAGAACAATTGTTCTGTCTAGAACTTTTCTTTTCTTTATTTATTATTATTTATAAAAGTAACAATAATGTATGGAGTAACATATTGCTTCAGTGGCCCATGTAAATAGATTTGAGATATTTAGAGATTGCCAGTTATTTTAATCTAAGGGAACCGATTTGGTTGGGCCATGTGTTGTTCTATATGTTGCTGCTGCCCTCCAGTGGATCCCTAAAGCACTGCAGTCTAAACCAAAAGGTTCCTGTTGGGTCAACAGGGGTTTATCTTGTGTGCAAATACGATCGTATCATTGGGTCTGTGCTGCTGTTTCCTATTTTTATAGTTGTAATACATCATTAAGGAAACCTGATTATAACAGTAGTACGTTCATTTTGGAAACCATTTTGATTTAGTAACATAAACATAGTTGTCAAAAAATTGGATTCAAGATGGCTCTATACTATAGCCAGTTATTTATTTTAACAACATCTTTAATTGTATCTTATGTCTGAGAATATGAATCTTTTGTTGGTGTTGTATTTTAGGAATGCAGTTTGAAATACAGAGATACTAACTTCAATGCCTTACACCACATACTCTATCGTGATTTGATTTACAGCAAGTAGACCCCATTGTGAACCAACAACAGGACTCAAACCAGTTACCAGCACTCCTTCATTTACAATGTTAAACAGTGTGGTTATAGTCATCTATGTACAAAATACACTGAGAAAAAACTAAACAAACAAAACCATTTGTTTTGACAACTTATTTTCCTTGAAAGGGAAAACGGTTCAAAGCAGGAATACCTGTTGTCAGTTGAACAGATGGGGGAATGTCAAGTTATTGTAATTACCTGTCATCAGTCTCCTTCAGTGATCGGTCACCTTTTGTTCTTCTGTAGCTTACTGATGCATCGAGAGCTCTGCATAAAGAATGAGCTGCTTGTTTGTCTGTTCATCCCTGTGTTACACGATTTTACATTTACCAAGCAAAGTGTTATTCATTAATTTAAAATGTACTTTTACACTTGAATGTAAAATAAACACAAGTTAAATAATACAGCACATAAATGAACATTCAGAATGGGTCCTTTCAGGGCTTTTTTTAACAAAATGGCAGAAACAAGATTCACTAGAGTCTGTTAATATTATCATCTATTAGCCTACTGATTATACAGACGTGCTCAAATTTGTTGGTACCCTTACAGCTCATTGAAATAAAGCTTCATTCCTCCTGAAAAGTGATGAAATTAAAAGCTATTTTATCATGTATACTTGCATGCCTTTGGTATGTCATAGAATAAAGCAAAGAAGCTGTGAAAAGAGATGAATTATTGCTTATTCTACAAAGATATTCTAAAATGGCCTGGACACATTTGTTGGTACCCCTTAGAAAAGATAATAAATAATTGGATTCTAGTGATATTTCAAACTAATTAGTTTCTTTAATTAGTATCACACATGTCTCCAATCTTGTAATCAGTCATTCAGCCTATTTAAATGGAGAAAAGTAGTCACTGTGCTGTTTGGTATCATTGTGTGCACCACACTGAACATGGACCAGAGAAAGCAAAGGAGAGAGTTGTCTGAGGAGATCAGAAAGAAAATAATAGACAAGCATGGTAAAGGTAAAGGCTACAAGACCATCTCCAAGCAGCTTGATGTTCCTGTGACAACAGTTGCAAATATTATTAAGAAGTTTAAGGTCCATGGAACTGCAGCCAACCTCCCTGGGCGCGGCCGCAAGAGGAAAATTGACCCCAGATTGAACAGAAGGATAGTGCGAATGGTAGAAAAAGAACCAAGGATAACTGCCAAAGAGATACAAGCTGAACTCCAAGGTGAAGGTACGTCAGTTTCTGATCGCACCGCTTTTTGAACGAAAGTGGACTCCATGGAAGAAGATCCAGGAGGACTCCACGTTTGAAAGAAAAACATAAAAAAGCCAGACTGGAATTTGCTAAAATGCATATTGACAAGCCACAATCCTTCTGGGAGAATTTCCTTTGGACAGATGAGTCAAAACTGGAGCTTTTTGGCAAGTCACATCAGCTCTATGTTCACAGACAAAAAAATGAAGCTTTCAAAGAAAAGAACACCATACCTACAGTGAAACATGGAGGAGGCTTGGTTATGTTTTGGGGCTGCTTTGCTGCGCCTGGCACAGGGTGCCTTGAATCTGTGCAGGGCACAGTGAAATCTTAAGACTATCAAGGCATTCTGGAGCAAAACGTACTGCCCAGTGTCAGAAAGCTCTGTCTCAGTCGCAGGTCATGGGTCTTCCAACAGGATAATGACCCAAAACACACAGCTAAAAGCACCGAAGAATGGATAAGAACAAAACATTGGACTATTCTGAAGTGGCCTTCTATGAGTCCTGATCTGAATCCTATCAAACATCTATGGATAGAGCTGAAACTTGCAGTCTGGAGAAGGCACCCATCAAACCTGAGACAGCTGGAGCAGTTTGCTCAGGAAGAGTGGACCAAACTACCTGTTAACAGGTGCAGAAGTCTCATTGAGAGCTACAGAAAACGTTTGATTGCAGTGATTGCCTCTAAAGGTTGTGCAACAAAATATTAGGTTAGCGGTCCCATCATTTCTGTCCATGCCATTTTCATTTGTTTTATTATTTACAATATTATGTTGAATAAAAAATCAAAAGCAAAGTCTGATTTCTATTAAATATGGAATAAACAATGGTGGATGCCAATTACTTTTGTCAGTTTCAAGTTATTTCAAAGAAAATTGTGCATTTTTCGTTTTTTGTGGAGGGGTACCAACAAATTTGAGCACGTCTGTGTATATATATATATATATATATATATATATATATATATATATATATATATATATATATAATACTCACAGGAGCTCTCGAGCAGTTGTAGAAGTGACAGTGTTGTGCCAGAGTGTTCTGAATTGTGCATCATTTCAATCACCTTGTGCAGTAATTGAAATGGCTGTTGGGAAATGGCTGTTGTGCAGACAGCTCTGTGATTAATCGCGATTCTGTATCACTGTCTCACTAGGGCTCAGTACTTTGCCATGACTCACTGTTGGCTACTATGGAACCCTTTCATCACAGTAGGCTGCAAAGCAGCAGGATATAGGCTAATGAGATGTTGCTAACTGCAGAATACCTAATGCATGCCTGAAACCAATGACCAGTTAGGTGAGCTTTGAATTAAATGTACTTTTTTTAGAGAGGCACACAGATATATACACACAGCAAGCCATTTACTGTGCCGGGCTGTTTACTGACAGAAAAGGGGTCCCTGCGGTCATTAAAATGCATTTGGGGTGAAGTCTTACGTCTGAGCCACTCAGAGTCAATAATATCTTTGTTTAACACTTATAATTTTTTATATGTGTTTAACAGGGAGATATTTTATCATATTGGTTGCAATATGGACTTTTCAAATCGTGGTTCCCATTTGTTTATGGGATAAAAAAATCTGTATATTTCCCACATTCTAGTATCTACTGTAGATAAATAGTAATGTGTTGTGAAATGCACTAAAATGCCATGTATCTTTGCTGTACTCCAAAGTGGTTATAGTATTTGGCAGCATTTACATTACAACTATATTTTAATGCAGTGTTCTTCAGTAAATCCTACAATTTACTATAGTAATTTGCTGTAAAATATAAACTGGTACATTAAATAAAACACAATAACCACAGTAAATACTGCAGACTACTATAACCCCCTAAAAAGTAAATACTTCAGAATATGATAACCATCAACACGAAGTGCACACATGTGAACTTAAGTGACTGTTCATCTGTTATTTCCTCTTTCAAAAATGTCACAGGATTTAACGTCCCTTGTTCAATCTTATACTTTACCCTCTTCAGACTCACCTGCAGTATATTGTAGCCTACAATACAAAGCTGTACTTTGGGGCCCTGAGAAGAGTGTATTGTAAATGAAAGCAAAATACTGGCCACTCACATGTCCGCTCTCTGTATCCAAAGCAGCGATTCTAAGAAGGAGTAATAACTGTGATAGGCTTGGTTATTCATTAGCAGGTCTCCGGCCTATGTACACGACACATTACAATCTTTCCTGAAACACATTAAAACAGTCTTCTTAAAGTGGTTTGAAGCGAAAGGGATTCGTTTACTGCCTCAAAAGTCAATCACGTCAATAACTAGACCGTAGAATGCATTCAGTAAAAAAATAATCAAAGATCAAGTGGCCTCAATTATTATCATCTATTAGCAGTTTCAATTTCTTTCACAGACCGTAAGAATGGAATTACTCTGGAAGCTGTAAGTAAATTAATGATTAATGAAAGATTAATGAAAGAATAATCGCCCTTTACTGATCTGTAGAGGACACCTTGGTGGATTATTGAACAACCTGGTCGGTTGAATACTTCCCTGTTAACCAAATGGATATTTGAGAAAACACAATTTCTGTTACTAACAACTGTTTTTATTGATTATTTTAGAAGGATGTTGCTGCAGGCTTCTGAAGCGTTTTGACTGTTTTAAGATGGATTCGTATTTTACTAGTAACTGAAATATGCCTGCATTTAAGAGATTCCGAAAAGGTCAGGAATCTCCAGCTTTAAACACAAACCGACAGTGTCTGAGGGCCAAAGACCTTAATTTATAGATTACAAGAGCTAACAGAACATACATAATATAACACAGAATGTATACAGGGCTGATCCCAGGGTCACCAGTGCTTGAGCCACCTTGGTGGCCAGATCCTCAGTGGGAGAAGCATGGGCCTTGTAAATGAGGATATGTAGGCATTCGCAGATAAATCCACGTCTCTGGGCCACTTGCTATGTGTGAATGTGCAAACAGCCCCTCTCTTGCCCTAAAGATTTATGAAAAGAACATGAATGTGGTGGAGGGGAGGAGGAGGAAAGGGAAAAGATAGAGACAAAGCAAGTGACAATAAATGTAGGAACCAGTGTAGTGAGGCCTGATTTACTTAGCATAGATAAGAGGGAGGATAAATTGCCTTCTTCCATCAGAACTTCAACAAGCTTTTAATTAAATACGACCATCTTCATTGACATGAGCGCTACATTGCCAGTTAATTGTGTTTCTAAATAATTACCAGTAAGCTCCTTGTTTGTCTAATGGCAAATTCACATCTCGCTGCTACCCACATAGCCGTTCATTGTTTTACCAGCTGTGCCGAGTCTGTTGTTGCTTCATTACCACCATTAATGGTTAATACCTCTAAATATATTATCCAGTAACAGAGGTTGTACTGTATATGATGAAAGGCCCATGGCCTTGTGCCTAATAGTCCACACAGTGCAGCCTCATGCAGCACAGGTCATAAGTAATAAGAAAACCAAACGTTGTTGGTCGACCGCAATTATAAACCCAATCCAACCACGGTAGACTGAAAAATGTGAGCTAGATACATAATGGGAATTTTAAAAAAAATTAAAAATTGGAGCTCATTTAAATATTTGGGAGTTCTTAAAAAGATGACCGTTGTTTTTTAAATACCATTGTGACAGAAAGTGCTGAAATATAAGCAGCTAGCAGCATGAAAAGGATGTGAATTGCAGTTTAGAACGGTCTGAGCTGCGTTACACAAGCACTTAATTTCATGCAATGTTTTAATACTTTCCAGCAAATGCAAGTAGGATTGACAGCTGGACACAGAGATGCATGAAGAGCAAGGATAAGCTTGGGTTAGCTTCAATAAACCCGGTATTATTTCATTAATAATTACAAAATTATGAAGTCCACTGATTTTAATTTAAAAGTAATTGGATTTTGAATGCAAAAAGTTTAATTACAGAAATCTATTAGTTATCTGTTGATTAAAATTCAAGTAGGCGACAATAATACAAGCATGAGCTGTCGGGTCAGTGTTTAGATCAATATGTATTAAATTAGAGGGGTTTTTAGAGATGTACTGAATAATTAGTGGCAGTCAGGTTACAACAAGAATGACAAACAAGGTTAAACAGTTTACACTTTGAAGTTTGGTTGAGTTTACTTTCACACAGTTATCAGGAGATTCCAACATATTTAAGAAATACATCTTAACTGATAAAAGTAGTCGCCAGTTTGGAATTAGACAAAACTACCTGGCCTGTGCATTACAGCTCAATACTATAAGCTTAATTTATTTGTTAAACAGTTCTCATGTAGATTACGGTATTACAATTTTACAAACATTCACAATTATTATAAAATGTTTAAATGCTGGATGACTGAAGGGCTCCTTTGCCTCATGTTTTCTTAAACAGTATTTATTATAGGACTCACCAAGGCTTTACCTTTAGTGTTTCCCATGTGCTTTTCAAAAGAGATGTATCCATATTCACGTATCATATAAAGAACAAGGGCTACTAAAAAAAATCAAAGGATTCATTGAAACAGCAGATTCAAAGATGACCTTTCACACCCCTTGGCAGCTTTGCTAGTTAGAGATGAATAAGACATTGTGAACATGCTTAAAACCCCTTGAGCTGCTTTTCGTGGAAGGATGCATCAATTAGCTTTTACTGTTGGAAATTGTCTGGAGGTTATAGACGCACAGACAGAAGTTTGCAGTCATTTCTTCTTCACAAGTTTTTACAGGGCCACCTGCAGATCACATGGCTGATATAAATAGCATTTTACTTCTCTTAAATTATGGGCCTGTATTTTGAAGCAGGTGCAGAGGCAAAAACCAATATAACAATTTCAAACTAGGAACCACATAAAATGCTGTTAGTGTTATACTTGCTTCAAAACAGGGCACTGTTTGTTTCTTAATTTTGTACTGTATGCTAAAACCACTGAGTTTTAATTGTGTGTTGCATCTGCATACTTTCTAGTGCCAACTATCAGCCGCCAAGAAACACACATTTGTGTCTCTGGAAACGATAGGAAATTGGTTAAGAGCTGAATGTGAAGCTTTCCCATTCGGCAAGTCCTCCAAAACCTGCCATGACAGAGCAAACGGCTTTCACAGAGCTTGCTGAATAGAATGCCAGGTCAGAAGCCAATTGTAATCCGGTTTTATGTACCTCTGTCCATCCACGAGCCAACAACCAATCTGGTTTGCTTTTTATTTACTGCAACACAAATGATTTAAGATTTATTAGTGTTATATTTATTTAAATGCATTTTAAAATATTGCAGTATCATGACCAACCACTATATCTATACCCACTGCTTTAGGATTGTTCCAGGGGAGATCGCAGTCAGATGTCCTGGGGCCATTTTTTTGAAACTTTGGTAATAGGATTTCCGCGTTTCATCTGGATTATATTGTGCAATTGGAAACCACGTACTAAGTGGTCTAGCTTTAATAAGAAAAAAAAAGCATACGCATACGCCTTGACATAAGCCTCCTTAAAGCTCGTCTGAGATGTTGGACTCCCGACTGACGAGGAAGACGATGAAGATGTCTAAAAACACATATACTTTTTCAAAAGTTTTATTTTTATTCAATTTAGATTTAGTTATTTAATTTTTGTTAAGTAGGCATAAATAAAATAACAATTGTTTGCATGTGTGATATGTGCACCAACATTAAAAGTGATTTGTGTGATTTTTGTTAAAAATAACGTATATAGAGCAACATAAATAAAGTTGTGTATTACTCATTATTACCACACTCTTATTTCTTTTGTTAAATTAGGCTATATCATAAATAATGGCCTCGTAAAATATATATATATATATATATATATATATATATACACACACACACACACACACACACTATTAAGAACTAGCCCACTTCAAAAAACTGGATTTCATAATCGTGATTATTTGTTATCTGGATAAAATGCAATCCAGCAGTGACATTTTCTGAAACACCAGATCAAAATGATCTAGATAAAAGTAATCTCGATCACAAAATACAGAACTACAAAATCAGGATCACTGTTACCCAGATTAAAAGTTTTGAATAACCGGCCCCTGGTTATTTGTTTCAATGTATTTTATTATCACAAAAAAAATGTTACACAAATGGTATTCTTACAAAAGTGAGGGAGACAATATTATCCTCCTTTAGAATGTATTCTGGATTAATGTGTGTGAGCTGGACTGCTTATGCTGTGCAAATAAGATGCATACAAGGAATACAGACTGCAGGGTGATTCACTTTACATGCCAGCAAAATAACACCTGCCATACGCAACATCGGAAATCTTACTACTTTTTCAATCTCTGACAGAAGTACTATGTTAGGATATCCCTATAAACTAAGGGTGTGCCAATACTTATAATTATCTTTAACACATGTGAAGTTCTTAGATGTTAAATTGAATAAAACATGTTACTCAACACACAATTATTGAGTATCAATAACAATCTCACAGTGTTATTTAATATAGAGCCTGTCGTTATCAAACTAACTAAAATGTATACTTAAGTGATTATTTGTCTTCCCTTTCATTTACACTTTTGATAGGAAATCATTTTTATTTTCTTAGAAATGCGTCATCTCTGCAGTGAATCGTGGAATTGTAGTCCTGGGCAAAATGTAATCTCTGATTAAACTCGACGAAGAAATACTTATTCCAGTTTCCACAGCAGTAGCTCAAGTTAGGGTTAAGGAACTGTTACACCTATGTGACAAATCAGTTCCATTTGCTAGCTTTGTATAATTTTTATTGTCAGTTTATGGCCTCGGTAAGGCAGTAAAATTGTTATATGAGAGGAAATTTTGCTTCCAACTGACTTGTAAAACACTCAATGCGGGAAGTTAATTGCCATTGAGTAGTACTCAATTGTAAAGGTGATGGAAGGTCAATTTTTATTGTTTGGAAATCAAAACATGAATGGATGGATTTATTAAATACCGGCAAAGAAATCATTCTCAGAAAGGTAAATTACTAAGAAAATACCGGCAGTATCGGCACACCCCTACTAGAAACTGAGTAAAAGTCCTGCATTTAAGCTGTGTGTGGGCTCCAGAGAACTGTGACAACGCCGTTTTTGGCCTCATTTCCAAACAGGTATGTAGTAAACTGTTGGGTAAATAAGTGCAAACCAGGGTTGTTGATTGCCACTTCAACCTGGAGTTGGTAACCACAGCCCATTTCTTTGAACATACTGCCATCCTGTGGTTAAATTGGTATTGCAATTAATCAGCTGTTTATATACAGGCTTTGGAATATCACTTGGTACAACTGCTGTGAAAATAACACTGCCTACTGGTCAATGATATCAAGCATGCAATTTAACACAAACAACTATGGTCCACTTCACTAAAACCATCAATACAAAAATACTTTTGTATGTTACCCACCCCAACAGGATGTTGGTTGCATGGCATTTGCAAAGGGTTTTTAAAATGCCAAATAAAATACTTACTATATATAAACCTCTTAAAATATTATTTCAAAAGGCATTCTCTTGGTTAATGTAATCAAGATATAAAATATGTACACACAAAGCTTTTACAAATGGTAGGATGCGTATAGCTTCAAGTATAAAATGTACAGAATTTTATATTTACATAATATATATACATAAGATTTGTATATATATTATTTTATATATATATATATATATATATATATATATATATATATATATATATATATATATATATACACACACACACACACATATATATACACATACACATACACACACACACACTATACAGAGCATCAAAAACATATCACTATTATAACACATTTATTTTCAAAAAAAATATAAATGGACATTGACAAAATGTTTTTGGTTTCTTTTCAATTACTCAATCATTCATCCTTGATCATGACATGCTTGAGTAATAATGACTGAAGCATATGCACTTAATTACCTAATTAGTGAGGCAGTTGATTGGACACTGGATATGGAGTGATTTCAGCTGTTGAATTGCAAGCTTGAATAGAAGCAATAAAGAATCACAGAACAAAAAAAAAAAAACAAAAAAAAAAAAAAAAAAAAACCACACACAACAAACCACACACAATATGCCATGTCTGTCAAGAAAGCAACGCCTTTGTGCAATCGGCATGTTGGGGGCTGGATTAGGGCAGCGTACTGTGGCTCGCCATCTTGAGTGCTCGCAGCCAGCAATTTCAAACCTGGCAAGATGGTATAACCAGGCCACGAACTGGGAGGCCAAGAGTCCTAACACCTGCTCTAAAACAGTTTGTCATTTTTCGATCACATCTAGTGAATTGTATCCAAATGTAAGCGATACGTTTCTTTTGATGCTCAATTTAAAAAAAAAAAAAATAATTAATATAATATTTTATATTATATATACACACACACACACAAACACACACACAGAGCATGCTTTAACATACGTGTCTCATAAACCTGGTGCTTGACAAAAAAAAAATATAATAATCATAATAATAATAATTTCCTGCATTTGTCTTTTTTAAAGTGAAGACATGATTGGTACATGGTATAATACAGTACATGAGGCAGCTTTACAAAAAATTGTGGCATTAAGACACACTGCAGTTAGACTGTTTGGGTTCCCGGCTCTGTGAAAACAAATAGAAAGAAAAAAATGAACACAGAACGAAAACATGTTTAAAATACGCATTTGGTCATTTAAGGAAGTAGCCCCCTCTAGTGGTATTTGAAAGTTATGCATCAACACGTAATAAAAATGGACCGTATTATCTTCAGGAGCATGTTGCACCATTTCACTAAATCCTAACTGTACATTCGAAATAAAGACATTCCAACTAAAGGGCAAGTCATCTGTTTTACATGTTACCAAAAATAAAACAAAAGCACTTTCAATACACTGCCATTACCCATTGTTTAATATACTGGTGACATTTATACTTTTAAAATTAAAATGTCCCTGGGTCCCTATAAAAAAAAATTTACTTACAGAAGAAATTTGGAAATGCCCTAAAAAAATGGCCTGGATTTTAAAAAAACTTCTACAATAAAAACGTATTAATTAAATGTTAAACTGCTTGTTGTTAGAAAGCAATACATAATATATTTCAGTTTTACAGGAGCAAAGTTCCAGATTTATTCATTCTTTAAGCAGGACAAAACCCATTGAGACCAAGGCCTCTTCCACAAGAGTCCTGGCAAGATGACCAGAAACTGACATCAGGAATAGCCATATTTTTTCTGCAGTTGCTGCTCCTGCCATCTTTGGAGAAATAACTTATTGGTTCACGTGCGTGTGTCTGTCTGTCTGTCCAACCTTTTAAATGGCTGAGAATCACAATAAAGTACCTATTTCAAGTCCTGTTAGCATGCTACTGACTGGTAACTGTTCTGGATACCTGTGGTCTCTGCTGCTGTCTGCTGAACTCCTCTTCACTGGCAGCTAGTGCCTGGGCCAGTGCAAGATCCTCTTGTTCCTGAGGACTGAGCACAACAGATCACTTCAAAAAGCTGCCCTTTCACCTTCTGGTTCAGTGGGAGGGGCCAAACCCCCCCATGATGACTAGAGGTCAACAGAAGCAGGGTAATAGAGGACCACCAACCTGCTTCTGAAAGATGCGTCCAGCCTGGATTTGGAGAAATGAGGTGGGGAAGCACATGAGCTTTGCTCACAAGTAAAACACTGAAGCACACTGAAGTGTGCACTGAAGCCTGTGCAACATAAATATGCTTCCCCAACTCATATACCCATAATTGCCATTGAGGATTTTTTTCATAAGCATTTTTGCTGGAACAGTATAGGATATTAAATTCTGGAAAAGGTAGATCCAACGCAAATAAATGACATATCTTTCAGATGTTTATTTCATAAGGCAGTTCTCTCTTGCTGTATCATGACCCATATTCCCAATATAAAAGCAGTTACCTGAGCGGCTGCTGTATGCTTCTTGCAGATTCTGCTAAAGACATCTCCAGAGCTCTCTGCAAAGCCTGCTCCTCAGTCTGTTGTAGGAATGATAAAAATGTGTGTTAGCGAATACAAACCACTTGCAAACTTAAATTAACTTCATACGTCAATGCTTTACACTGCAAGACATCTGATGCAGAGGAAGCAATATATTTCCTATATTTTAGAGCTCACAAAAGAATGCTGGCATACGACAGCTTGCAAGGAAGTAACATTGTGTCTGGCTTGACTATGTCACTGTAATGACTGAATAAAAATGCTGGCAGCATCAGCAATACTACTATTAGTCCACTTTCTTTATGCAGACAGCCGGCAGAACAGCAGGTCCCTTATGAAAGAGGTTAGAGGTCAGTGGAGAGATGCAGCAGGCACTTCCACAGTGCCAACACAGCAAACAGAATACCCCTTTATTAAGAACAGTAGCTCCCTCCTCAGATAAGCAATACTAATAGGACTTACCATTCCTGCCTGTAGAGATGCAGAGGGAGGAATTACTCTCTGCTGCTGCTGATGTGGTGGTGGCACCACGGTCGCACTCTGCCTGCATGTGCTGTAGAAGAAAATGAAAAAAAAAAGTTTCCATTATTATCTAAGGTCACCACCGCTCTAAAATTCATAAGTGCTCCATCGCAGACATTTATGTTGAATTTAGTACAGGCATCAATAAATCACATCTATATCTTAAAGTTGAGTGCAGCACTACATCTGTTACATGATTTTACCATTAATTATTTAATAGTTGAAGCACAAGACGGACTTCATGAAACATCAGTTCAACTGCCTGAGACTCATAGCTTGCATGTACGAATACTCATCAGGGTTTAGACCACCCTCTGTCATGCCACCTCTGCTTACCATTGTGTTTGACATTATAAGAACACAGATGTCAAACAGATAGGAAGTTGGGAAAGCTGGTTTACTGTGTGTGGGTAGGGGACATGGAGACTGAGGCCCTTATGGATCGCTGTACCTGCTTGGTTGTGATCGTGCATTCCCACTTAGTCCATTCGGTACAGATCTGGAAGTTCCTTTACTAGAAGAAGCAGCAGCTGATGAGGTAGAGCCATGGGATCGCATTAAAGCAGCATGACTGAAACAGAACAAAATCCTTTATAACCTTCTTTAAAAAAAAAACTACTGAGCTTAATGAAAATTGCATCTTGGGTATGACTCAAATATTTTGATCACAAAAATTAAGTGACTTACAGGCATATTTTTCAGCACCCAGTCACTTAGCACTTTTAGGGTGTTATTCATTAACAACTTTATTATTAAATCTGATAAACTTAAGTGCAGAAATTAATAGACTTTTTTGGGGGGGGGAAAGTAGCCCCATTTCTGGAACCGTTAGCTCTTTTTTGGAAATTAGCCCTGTGTTTGGAACCCTTGCATTAACGTTGGGCCAGTTAAGGACTTAAACTTATTGTGGTAATTATTCCATGAGTCAGGACGGGCAGTTAAATTGTTTCTTTATTAGTTTACATCACTGTACTACCCTATTTTCTTATGGAAAGTTGGTCTTTAATAACACAAATCCATCAAAATGTGTTGCATTTAAAACACTACTTCCATGTGTGCAGTCATTATACTACTAATCCTGTATGATGAACATAATGCAGAATCATGGAAATTAATGCATTGGTATTTTGTTATGTATTTCTTCACTTACCCAGATTTAGAGACAGGATGTCCATCGGCTTTGCATTCATGATCTAAAGGGTGCCTGTGTTTTAGGCAGAAGTTCAAGTGACACTGGTCACATGTCACCTTTATCATCTCTTTCTGCTTACACCCCCCTTTTGAACATTTATTTGTAAAAATCTAAAAAAAAATTTAAAAAAAGGACAATATCAGTGACGTTCATCTCCCCAGTAGGCTGTTAAATAAATCATTCAATCAATCAATCAATCAATCATCACAAATAGATATTACATATGCACGTATGAAACGACATATGCTAAAGAATGTCTTGGTAAGTTTTAATCACAATTGGATATGGAGTACTCTAGATATATGCAAAAAAGTGTGACATAATAGAACTGCCATACCTTCCTTTTCCTCTGAGCTGGGTCAGATTTACAGTCCCCATCAATGTGTTCCCCAACCTTGATGTCTGGCATTTCTCCTCTCTTGATGGGGATTGGGGTGTTACAAAGTGGGCAGACAGGAACTTGAACATCCTGAGGCAACAATGGCATTTCTGTTTATTAACTTCGTTATCTCCATTCAGATTATAAACGCAAATATTCATATTTCATTGAAGATGCTATTTTTATTTATGCTATGGTCAATTCAGATGTTTCTGCCCTGTTGCTTATAAGACTGTATGCTGGATTCTCTCATGATTATCAGCCTAGCTTTTAATTTCTCATTGTAACTTGACCATGTTAAATATTTGAGGCAATTGTCCTTTTAAATAAATTACTACTTACTTAATAATGATGTAAACACAAAATGTGCTAGATTAATAAAGTCCCTGTCTACTTACATCTTGAGTGAATTATTGTGTTAGGGCTGGGAAAGAGGATACCGACACCACACGAAATCTAAGGCCCTGCCCTAAAGGATCGCCTTATTAATGCCAAGAATAACTCAAAACTTGTGCCATACCTTTTTGTAGGCAGATGTGCATTTGTGGTTTGCGTAGGTGATGTGATCTTTACAGAAAATGTCTCCACAGGCATCACATTTCATTGGAAGAAAATCTGTGGCAGTATAAAAGAAAAAATGTTGGAAATGTTTCTTTAAAAGTGAGCTCAATAGAGTGTTCTGTTATCCAGATTTCTCACCCAAGCGCTTGCAGGTTCTCTCAGTGCAGTGCTCCCCCAGGTCAGGAAACTCCATTATAGAAAAAGCTGTGCTCTGCAGTGCAGTCAGGAAAGCAGGGAGTCTGCGTGACAAGTATTACAAAACACAAATCTCAAACTTGAAACTCAAGCCATCCCGCACATATCTACCCACAAAACACTTACACAAGCGATTAAACTTTGAATACATATTGTTCTTAATCACTGATAGACAGTACACTATACCTGTAAAACGTGTCGCCGTTATTATCGTGGTCTATTTTAATCTGTATAGCATCATTTACCTGATTAAATGTGTTTTAAAAGATTACCTGTTGCAATTCTGACTGTCATTTTAATAATATGAATAAATATATTAGCATGATCAACAATAAATTCCTTATGTTGCCCGGACCCTGAAGTTAGTCCTTGTACAATACCTATAATACACTACTTCTGTATGTGTGTGTGTGTGTGTATATATATATATATATATATATATATATATATATATATATATATATATATAGCGCTGTTGTAAGATTATTTTTACGATGCTTGGTGGCCTATACCTCACACTGGGGTTAAGTTTATCTTCTTTCCATGGATATAAATACAGCACTATCACGGTCGTACAAAAAAAAAAAATACGAGTACACAGGCCTGTACAGTTCCGTTAATGATTGAAGGATTGTTGTCCACTTCCGACAAATGACACAATTCAGCCAACAAATTAGACGTTAAGTTCTTACTGAAGAAATTATTCGTGGAACGTTGTCTCTTCAGATGCATATTATTATTAATGTTGTATAGACGACTTGTGATTAATATCACGACACAACAGTCCAATGCCAACACACACATATCGGGATCTCAGCCCTGTTGTATATAATGTACTAAATACATACAGTACATAAAAGCAACTTACCAGATCGTTTGTTTTACTTTTCTCTTTTTTGTTTTTAGTAATCTGAAAATATCACTATAATTCCAATGTATGATCGCGTGGTTGTATACCTTCTGCTTACAAGTATAAATCCCTTATGTTATAAAAATAACAACACTGCCTCGACAGCTCTTTATCGTCTCTGTACGTTCCTATTCTCCAAGTGCTCCTCCCTCCGCTACAGACGCACACGTTAGTCTGTCATCACGCACACTGGTATGCTTCCTGCGAGTTCTAAATTCTATTGTGTTCCTCTGCTTTAGACTTCTTTTTACAAAGTTTGAGTGCAATTTTACGTGCGACATAAGGCTTTCCACCAGTTTTGGAGCGTGCAGTAGTTTGAAATCTGTTTCCCGATAATGCTTCCTGGCAATTTTTGAAGAAACATGTTTCCCCGTGTATGCTAGGACTCAACAGAAATCCACACAAAACTAAGCAGCTGTTCCTTTACGTGGAATAGTTAATTAGCCTAATCAACACTCGTGACCCTCACCTGTGGAGAACTTGATCTGAATAATCGGTAGAAATATGGTCTGGTCTTGATTTATTTGTTGCATCTTTTTAGAAACCGTTATTGAATTCCAAAATTGGGTGTGTTTCTTTCACTGTAGTGTGAAATGTTCCAAACACTTTTATTCCACCTGACCATGAGTTTCCCAACTCGGTTTAATTTGACATGGGGTAAAGTGAAGATACCATTCACATCGTCCACTATCAAAATGTCTTGTTTGGTGACCTCATTGATGAACACCCTCCCCTCTATGGAGGGGAAATTTGCAACTCAAATTCCTTCTCTCCCGTTCGAACTCTCCCCCATCAACTTACAAAAAGCTGAAAAAAAGGCATAGCAAGTTTATGTTTTTTTTTTAAAGACAATTTAAAATTTAAAACTTTAAAAGAACCCTAAAGTTGCAGAACATGTTGTACTACCACAGTATGAATTATTCTATTATTATGTCTATAATTATCTCAAAACAATGTAGTGCTGCAGTTTGGTAGAAAAAATTATATTGTATAAAATAAATAACTTTCTTCAGCTGATGGTAAACACAATTACAGAATGATTGGTTATATTGCTTAAAATACAAATACATTTCCTAATACAGGTTATTAGTTTAGAGCAGAGATTAGTGGTTTCTTTTTGGCATATATGTTATTTGATGTTAAGTAAGCTTCCAATGAATGACTATTACACATGTGGAGTTTGTACAAAAAGATTTATTCACTTATCTAAAAATAAACTTTGAATACTGTAAATACCTTAAACAACTACTTTCAGAAAAAGTCCTGCTGCAGATTTTAATTGAGATACTGAAACTTCTGTGTGTTGACAGTTTTCTTCAAAACCATTATCAAAATACTGTATCAGTTGAAAAGATCTTCCTCAGACACTTTGCTAAGATTGCAAGTATCGTCGCTTGGTTTAGAAGTATGTTTGCAGTAAAAAGATGAAAGGCAACACTGCTGTGATGATGGGACGGTGATTGACAGTAATGCTGAAGTGGATGGAATTGTATGGAATCCCCAAGGTACAGTACCACTTAAAACCGCTAGGTGAAGCTGTGTAATTACCAAGTTTGTGTCAAGCCAAGCAAACACGTCTTTTACAGCAATGATCTATCTGTCAACGTGATTTCGCAGGTCAAGAGTTATACAGTGCTTGAAAATGTTCTTAAATCAGATTTTTTTTTATCATGATTTTGTGTGGGGTAGTGTAACACCAACGTGTGTGTGTGGCTGTTATATGAGTACAGACAAGTGGGGAATGCAGTTCATTAAAATGTAACTTAGATAACTTTCACAGACCAGCCAGTTTTTTTTTTTTTTACTGAAATGTTTAGTTTTTTACATTTTGCATAAAACATTCATGAATAGGGTTCAATGAATCTGATACTACCATTGCTGCTTTTTTCTCGACAGTGACAGTCTGACAGCCTCTCCTGCGACTGTCCGAGTAATGACGTGTTGTGTACAGAAACAGAAGGCTCGCGCAGACAAACCTTCAGTTTGAGACAAGGCAATTCTCTCTGTGGAGTAAGGGGGGGGGGAGGGGGTTGCATAGCTACAGGAATATAGAATGGTAGTGTAAACCTCTTCATCGTGACCCCCCCCCCAAAAAAAATGAATATGCTTGGACAGTTGTATTGGATTTACCGCTGTATCATGTATAAAGGGTTGCGCAGCACCGCAAACAATAACAAACTTAATATACACAAACATGAGAAACCATTGCACGGCCGTGAGACTCTAAAAATTGTGGAAAACCTTGAGTCTTGACATGACATGACATGACATCTCTCTCTCTCTCTCTCTCTCTCTCTCTCTCTCTCTCTCTCTCTCTCTCTCTCTCTCTCTCTCTCTCTCTCTCTCTCTCTCTCTCTCTCTCTCTCTCTCTCTCTCTCTCTCTCTCTCTCTCCTCTCTCTCTCTCTCTCTCTCTCTCTCTCTCTCTCTCTCTCTCTCTCTCTCTCTCTCTCTCTCTCTCTCTCTCTCTCTCTCTCTCCTTCCATAGGATTTCTGTCTCTTTTTATACATGTGGCCACTCCCCAGTTAGCACTCAATTACCTAATTTGGGAATGGCCACACCTGGGATTGCTGGCAGGGGCAGATTTAACCCCATCCTTGCCAACCTTACATTTCCACACACACACTACATTTTAGGGCTTTCGCCCTGCCACAGAGGACAAGTGCAAAATATTACTTTTAGAAAATGTCTCCATATACAAAACACATTTTCAGTTGATCATATCAACTGTTTCCTCCATAGTGGTCTATCTGTAGATACTTGGCCTTTTGTTAATTGCCCTAGCCTAGCTTCGGTTCAGGACACTTAAATGTCTCTGCGCTTGATTCTCTAGCCGGTAATGACTGCTGTCAAACATCAATGCTTAGTTAAAACCTGAATTATGGTCACTTAAACGAATCAGTCGACTTCCCTGAAAGTACCAGCCAGTAGACTCATAAATTGGTTTGTTTTGAATGACAAAGGTGGTTGTATTAAAAAGCCACACATGTCCAGTTCCTTAAACCCCCCACCCCCACCCCCCCCCCACCCAAAATATTTTTTTTTCAACTATCCAGAATTTAATTAATCTTTGAAATGACAAAAAACAGATGAAAACTAAATGAATTTGCTTGAAATGGGGACAGACTGCATGCTGAACCAATTTCTTTCAATATGATGTAATGCTTAATTGCACACTATTCTTCTTGAGATGATGGTCTACATTTTAAAAATCACATTTAAGGGATTAAAAATACTTTGATGTCTTTTAAAAAAAAAACTTGTAATTGCATGCGATAAAAAGAGCTGCAGAAAAAAAGGCTAATTTTAGTTTTACAGTGTGTTTTACAATGCATTATGGATCCCAATTCCAACAGAACTCAGGGACATAGAGACTAGAGTAAATAACAGATTTACTGTTAAAAAACACACCATTTTAAGATATTTGTGTTACTCGAAAGAACATATTATCGTATAACGCTAATTTGTGTATTACTTGAATGTTTACTCACACACACTTTTTCAATGCCGAGTTAGAAGAGAGTTCTCTCAATTTCAAGGCATCTGCACTTTATTAGAGTGAAAATGTACCGCCAGATCAAAAGAGCAAAATCAATCAACACTCCAGCTATCCACAAAAATGGGCTTCACTGCCATAATCCACATTTATGAAATGGAACTCATTTTGGAGTTAGCGTGCATGTAAAGTAGTGAGCCTAACGTGCGCGATAAATCTAAATTAACTGCCCCCATTTACTAACAGAGACGCATTAAAATACGTGCACAGTATTTGGTTAATTTACATACCATACCATACACACTACATGTATTGTGAGCGATAATGTCAGAGACTTACCCGTGACCACCATGATATCAACCGCCTTTTTAATATAAACATGCTGTATTCAACATGTGCAGTCTGCATTGTATGAGTGACATTGCCATTAAGTCAATCACAGCTCACAGAGGTGGTAAAATAGCCAATCAAATGGCACACAGGATCAGTTTCCTCACGTACACGTGTAACAGCACAGCACAAGTCATTTTGATTAGGATAGCGAAGTGAAGGTTTGTTTGAACTATTTACCGGTATTTTACTTTGTGTAAAATTTAAAACCAGTATCCAAAAAGTAGTTGGAGATGTCACGGAAGCGAAAAGTTGGACACGGAACACAGAAGATTCTGAAATAATTAGCCAGATTCTTTTTTCACTGAATAATTCTGACGGCAAGGCTGGCTAGTACAGTGCTGTAAAAAAAAAATAAGCAAAAGAAATGCACTAGTACCATATTTCTTACACTGCATTCTGCATCAACAGGCATTATGTGGAAAAGTTGATGCGATATTCTCAGATACTTTAAATATGTTGGGTTCCTCCAGTGTGTTGCGTATGTGCATCCTTGTTGATGTACTGAGGACAGATCAACTATACACCCAATTCGTTCTTAAGAAACATTTTTCTTTCAGAATTGTGTGATTTTTGGTGTAACAATTTTTTTAAGAGCTCATTTTATATAATATAATATAAAGGGAATGCTATTTTTCTGTGAACTTGAACTTTGGCGGAAAAATTCAGATAATTCAGATACAAATTCAGTTTCTTCCCCTATCTTGCTGTCTATTCTGGCAGACCGTCTAACACTGCCCCAGCTTCCCCATCATGGCTACCTATATCCGTGGACATTTTATTCACTTTAATACAAATCCTTCAAAATGGCTGCTTCAATCCTTTCAGTGGCCTGCTCGTGGAGACAATGTGTTTAACTGCTGTCTTCAGATTCCTCAGATGCGCAGAGTTCACAGTTCCATCAATCGCCAGTTTTCCCTCCATCGGATCCCACTCATGCTCCTACTACATACTTTCAAGACATTCAGCTCTGTCAAGGCCAGTTCATTCAGCTGTCAAAGATCAACTTCCCTCTCTGCCCTTACAGCCCCATGTCTAGATACCTCGTGCACAGGAAACCCCTCCTCCCATCAGACCCGCTGTTCGTGGATTCTTCCTGTTCAGTTGTATCGAGACATTGGTTCTCTTCCCGCCTGGCCTCCCTGATCTCCAAGGCATGTCTCCCGTCACAGTTCGACACCCCTCACTCCTTCAGGATCCAGGCAGCAACATGGCGAGAATCAACCAGCATCTCATGAAGAGTCTGGGGCGCTGGTCTTCTTCAGCAGTTGACTTGTACCTTCTCTCTTCCATTTCTGACATTTCCACAGCTCAGCAAAGTATTGCTAGCTTGTCCGGAGTGGGGGCTGTTAGGGGTTTCCTCCCATGAGGTTTTTTTTTTCCCTCTCCACTGAGTGAGAGATATAGGTATAATTATACATTGGCATGTATGCGTTGGCATGTGGTTTTTTCTTGTTTGTCACACGGTTTTGGAGAACTTCTATGGCGCCGGGGGTCCTTCTTTTGGGGGGCAAGTGATCTCACTGCCCCGACCTTGGGTCAGGCTACGCCACCTCTGCCTTTCGATAAGGGGGGTTCTCATCGTACGAGTCAGTAGGGACCCCCGGCCACGCCTATCGTTTCACAGCTCATGCGCTATTCCTTACCTCGAACAGAGGCTCAGCTCTTTCTTCCTATTATCCACTCGGGAGCCTGCTGTTTAGTGCTCAATATCCTAACTAACCTTTTTACTTTCTACCTCTTTTCAGATTCCCTGAGGGAGGATCTCTGCTCCCACCATGAACGGCTCTCTAATAGCCAGGGTAACTATTCTTCTGTCCTTTCATTTTCAGGTTTGCATCCACTACCTATTCCATCCTCGAGGGATGCTGTGCACAGTCTTGGAGGCCACATTAAGCAAGACAACCATTTTATGTTTTCTCTAGAGGTCTCTCCGCTACCAACCCAAGCTACGATCTAACAAGCTATTCTCATAGCTTGGGCTCCCGCCCCGTGAAATAGACAATATTTGTCACAAGTACAAAAAAAAAATGCCATCTGCAAACAAATCTATACAGAATTAAAAATGTTACAAACTACTTCACAGCATTAAAGCCATATATTTAACTTTGATATGTTTAACTATGAAGTGAGCGCTTCAAATGTCTGAGAACAAGTGTGCTACTGCTGTCGTGATGTGTTATTAACTTATCTTTTAAGTCTCTTTCATGCTCATAAAAAAGAGAAGGCCGTAGATCAAGTATTCACACTAGTGGTTGCAGTACTGAACATACCCACACATTTCTGCTAATAATTTGATATGAACTCCTGTCTAATAGAGACAGAGCTAAGATCACCTGAATCATGTAAGATGTATTATTATTTATAGTCCTTTTTGTTCTGAGAAGGATTGAACATTTGGATTAAGAAGAAAGGTACGCACATTAGTAAACTGTATCACGTAGCTTTTCCTTTTTTTAATTGCATATTCACAGGAGGTGGGGTAGGGGATTAGAGTTCTTCTGAACTCTAGAAATTCATTTAAGCTTATAAATAAGCCAGTCAAGGCTTGCTGTTTCTGTCTTAACCCTGTGTATACCGCCAGTTGTATTACTACAGGGCAGTATGTTATCATTTTGTGACATGGTTTATATATCTGGAGCTAAGAGTCCTGAGACTGAAAAAGGATATTGTTTTCAAATAGCTTTAGTAAAAAAATTGCAGAAGGTGTTTCTATAAAATAGTTGGCATTTTTAATGTGTGATAACAGAAGAAATAGTGCTTGTAATAATAGCAACCAAGTTAAATATGCCTCTTTTTTTAAATCCATATACTTTACAGTGGTTCTTCTTTCCAGAAGACATTCTCTGGCCACTAAACAGAAGAATCATGGAACTCATGAAAAAAAGAAAGCACGCTTGTGGAAGTTATCAATGTGGTCCTCAAATGTCTGTTTGCACTCCTATAATAAGGTTGTAATATGACAGCTGTGTGCATTTTCAACACATCTACGATAGACTTATGTTTATATTCCTAGACGCTGTAATTGGTGATCTAAAACACTGGCTTTGTCAAGGCTTTGCAAATAGCAGGAATCCATTAACCTTCTGATTGAATCTAAGTAGGTGACTGAATAGGATTAACAGCTAAACTGCTACTATTGCTGGCTTGGAATTCCCATGCTTTCCACAGCACCCTCTTCATCAGTGACCTAAGTTCCAGTCAGTAAAGTGGTTCAGTTGACATCACCAGTATACTTATTATTACAAAGTGAGGAAGGCTATGGGGTTGGGCACATAATCAGAATGTAACTCTTTCACCAATACTGATGAGCAAGTAAGCACTAGTGCTGGGGTGGCCAACCCCAGTCCTGGGAGACACAGTCCAGCAGGGTTTATAGGTGACCCTTAACCATCAATTTCTAAAGACTTGTTAAGCAGTATTTTGTTTTCAATTTAAGTAGTAATTTCAATTAAGTAATTTAGAGATAATTTGGAACAAAAACCTGAACACCCTGCAGCTCTCATGGACCAGAGCTGACCACTCCTGATTTAATTGAACAAATTAACTTGTTAAATTGATCAACAACTTACATTATTCAGAAATTGATTATTTAAGGGTTACCTATAAAACCTGCTGGATTGTGACTCTCCAGGACCAGGGTTGGCCACCCCTGCACTAGTCTATAAAACACCATTATCAGCAGTACTTTACATATGAATGGAATAAATACAGAGAAAATCATTTGATAAATCACAAATCTGGAATACCTGAATAGTTATCAGCCAATATAACATAAATCAAACCAGTTGAGAACCGTGGATGAAAAGTTTTGTAAAGTTTGCATGGTATTTTTGCTGTTAACAATACTTTTCTCACATGTATAATTGTGGGAACTGGGCGCTAAGAGACATAAAGAAAGTCTGGTTATCAGATACATTTACTGATTACCTGGGTTTGTATTCTGTATTTTCAGGTGTGAATGCCTCCCTGTTTGACTTCCTTCCAAAATGATGCTGTTCTACCTTCTTATGCCTTTTCTTTGCATGAGTGAACTCTACACTATGTTCTTGCATTTATGCACAACTCAGTGTTCCAGAAAATAATGTTTCAGAGACCTAGGAGACTTTATTTGTTACATATTGTTATGTAAAAAAAAAAACATGCTGGTTTTCTAAAATCACTTGCTGTTATTTCAATATGCAATTTGTAGTTGTCCTAAATATACTGATGCACAAAAGAAACGCAACACTCAGGTCTAACAAAACAAAATCAAACAAAATCACAGAAAATGTGAACAAAAATACAGATAAAAGAATTATGATAAGTTTTCAGTATGAAACATGACACTGTCAAAATGAAAACATTACAAAGTTAGTATCGGGTATGACCTCCCTGAGCATTAACACAATCCTAGCCAGTGCCATCCTGCCTGTGGATGGCACTGGTGATTTGGTCCCACAGATGTTCTATTGGACTCAGGTCAGGATAAAAAACTGGCCACGGCAAGACCTTCACATTTTTTTCTTGAAGGCGTGCAATTATAATCCTAGCACTGTGTGGTCTTGCATTGTCCTGCTGGAAAATCGACACTTCCAGATTGGCTTGCAGGAACGGAAAAACTGTTGCCTCAAGGACTTTGTCAATGTATCGCTGAGCAGTAAGGTTGCCCTCAATCTGCACCAAAGGCGTTCTTGTATTAAAGGAGATCCCTCCCCACATCATCACACCTCCACCGCCCCACCGGTTGGCTTGAACAACGCAACAGTAGGTGTGGTGACCTTCTGCCTTCCAGGACGTGGCCTGTCCCTCACAGATCTGGTTTCCTGGTTTCTCTGGACTAGTCTGCTGATTGTTGAAGCAGAACATCTCATTTTCCAGGCAACTTCTCTCACTAAACAGGCTGCCTTCAATAATGCCGATAGCAACCAGACGATCTTCATTACTCAACATGGTCTTTTGAATGGCTATTTATACAGATTCTTAATCAACTCATTTTGGCAATTTTAACCAAACGCTGAGCACCTGGTGTTTTTATGAAATCACATGACTTGAGCTCAGTATTTTGTTATCCCAAGGATCAATACTACTCAAACAATCAACAAACCTGTCTGCTCACTATTGAAAATGTAAATAATGTTATGTATGTGCCCAATGAGCTATTAAAACGTAGACTGTTGAGTTTTCAGTGTGCATCAGTATATAAATTAAATTGGACAACATTCTGATGTCTGAATATTCTGATGTGGCAATATTTATGTATCTGAATTAATATTTCAAGGTCAGACTGCCATGTTTCACCAATTAATTTTTTTAACACACCCTTGGATCAGAAAATGGAAATGAAAGTAGGTACAGTACTTTAATATTTACAATCGCAATACCAGAAATTTGATGTGCATTTAAGTTCAGTGATGTTTGGGTTTCTATTGTCTTAAAAAGACAAGGTGTTTAAATTCTTCATAACAAAAATAGTCACACCTTTCTTTTTTTTTTTTTTTTTTTTTGCTTTTCTATTGATGTATCAGAACCCTCCAAATAGTGGCCAAACTAAAAAAGTAGGCTACAGAGGAAAAATGTAGTGCAAGGGGAGCTACAGCACTACACTTCCCAGAATGCCACGGGATGAAGCAGGTGCCAGAGAGGAATCACCTGGTGCTATTTGAATTTGATTAAGCCCCTGCATAAAAGCAGAGGAAACACTGTAATCAGGGCTGTATGTCAGGCTGTGTGTGAAGCCTTAGGGAGACGTGTGGTCAGAGAAGAAAAGGCAGTGTGCAAATGTGTGTTTTGTAAACTGTGTGGCGTAGTGTTTTTGTAACTGGGAAATGGCTTAGCCTTCAAATAAATTAGTTCAGGGAATCTGCTAAAGTTTAGCAAGTGCTCCAAAACGGAGTTAGGATTTTGTTTGTTTTTGTAGTAATAAAGTGTGCAATGGCGCTTAAAACCCATAGTTCTTGTGTTGGGTCCAGTTTTTAAAGGGGCAAACGAACCTGAAGAGTCAGAGTGAGTGTTTCAAAGTCACAAAAGATGAACTACACAAGCAAAAGAAGGCTTTGGAGAAAGATTAGTGAAGCACTACTCAAGTGAAATGCTATATGGAAATGGCAAAAGACAATCAAGCCAAATAAATCTAATGGTGTTTTGTGTAACCTGCTCTCTTCATTAAGAAATGACTGGAATGAAAGCCACAAGATTCACCTGGATTTGTTTAGAGACACCTGTGATATATTCAAATGCTGAACATTTCCAACATCTGTTTATTAATATGTCTTGAACTAGAATTGTGACTGTCAAATATACTAATTTATTTTATGTGTTTTAATGATTAAATATATGCATTTTTACCGTTTGTTTTAATATATCTTCAAAATCCGATAAACGGTTTAACAGTCTTTACAATGTAAGAGTGTATATGTGGGTCCTGTGTATTAATGTCCTGATCGGAAAATAATCTTTAAAGAAAAAAAAGTGTGGCTACGTCCTACCCCCACGCCCCTCTAAACGTTTAACGGGGCCATCATCACGGCAGCTTTGCCAACTCCCCTGGACGCTGTCAAACAAACAGGTCACCTCACACCGACTGCAATTTTTTGTATCTGAAATGACCCTCTAATGTAGCTGGTATTGTATGCATCTGGTTTGCCGATGAAACACCATACAACTACATTGGTAGGTTAACCCCATGTAAGGAAATACTGTGTATCACATATAGGCTACTCTGTTTAACGTTAGGCGAATGCAAAAAGAAAGTGATCCTAGTTCATAAGGACAGGCTCTCAAATTAAGCTTTTGAATTAGAGTCCACAACTAGTGGATTGGATTTGACAATTGTAATCGTGGTATAATTGCAATCTGTCGCAATCTATTGTATATTATCATATCACAAACTTATTTGAACGTGATTTGGTACACATATGTGCTGTTTTACATTTTTGCAATTATAAATGAATTTCATGGTGTGGGTTTTATGCTAATAGATTCCTGCCCACGAGCCTGACAGCGAGCCGGAGTGAGGGGCCAATGCAATCTGGAGGAGATTGAGAGATTCAGTAATGCAAGGGGATCCGATTTCGCCTTCTGTTTAACCAGCTTCAATCTCGATGGGTTAATGGGCCAGAAGATATTGGCACCCTGCAGATCGTAAAGGCCGACAGAAGTGTAGATTTAAAAAGGTGTCAATAAGTGTGTGAAAGACAATGAGGTAAAACACACACCGACTAAAAGGGGGACAAAGAGGGACAGATGGAGAGAAAGGGGGAGTCCACCTAGTGACCGTTGTAGTTAAGCAGGGCACACAGGGAGAAAGGGAAATTCGGTACAAAGTCCGAGCATAATTGAAAGTGATTTGGGAGGCGAGCCCCGAAGCGACATAATTTACACTTTGATTAACATTGCTTAAAAAAAAACACACACACACACACACACACACACTTCAAAACGTTCTGTTACTGACACGACATAATGAAATACACTTCGTGCAGTAACTGATTTTGTTTCTTTGTATTATTATTATTATTATTATTATTATTATTATTATTATTATTATTATTATTATTATATCTCTATTTTGTGTTTAAACAAGATGCTGTTGGGATTGCAAACATAATAAATAGCTTAATGCAAAAATAACAACATTAGTTTTTAGCTTAAGGCATTTTGCATTGGTGTTTGGAAAACACGAACTCATGTTCTTTGTTTTGTATGAATCAAGCAAGCAGAAAATCAACATTAATGGTTTTTAATAAAGGGAACAACAGAGGATTGTTAAAAAATTTTTTAAAAAAAAGTCACCACTAGTCGGCGCGCCAGTCCTTATAATTCCAACACCCACACTTGCTTAGTTTAATTAAGGCGCAAATTGAGTACATGTAATGACTCTAATTAGCCTCGGATTTTATAAACATGATAACATGTTTTAATTGATAAGTAATTATCTTCTGAGATTTGAGAATTTTTGTTTGTGTGTTTATTCCCTTTTTGTCATAACCGAGACAATGTTTTATTTTGTCTTAATATATGTATAACCTTTTGTTTTTATGTAAACAAACTAGAGAACATAATTACGCACACATTATTTAATCACAATGCTTTTCTGGCGTCTATTGTTACCGACTCAGTCTCGACTAATAGGCTATAGTTACTATACAGTATAAACAGAGACCATCATCGGAATAATATTGGGAATAATGTGTATTTAACATAACTGTATGTTATTTTACAATACCTGTATGGATGGAGGTAAAGATAAGTGAAAAATAAAACCCCCTTCATTGAATCAATCAAATTTAATTGGAAATTTGTTTCAGCAATGCCAGGTTGGCTTTAGGTAAAAAAAAAAAAAAGATAACTTTTAGACTAAATTGGGGTTGCAACTGAAATTATTGGTTAGTTAATTAGTGTCTGAACTGCTGAGGAAAAAAATCCTCAGATTTACTCTCCACAAAGAGAGCGGCATAGACAATTCATTAAGCAGACGGCTTGTAAATTAGAGCTAAGTTAACCTGATTTCCCTTAATTAAAACATCTTTTCTCGTTTACGATGTGGATATAAGTAGATCTCCAGGGTTTTGAATTTCCTACAACAGCAGATGGTCAGGCTGGAAGCAGATAATAGTTAACGCTTTCTTTGCACCCGATCCAAACAACGTGAGCCACCGACCCAGCAGAGGATTTCAATACAGGATAACAAAGAGAATTTATCCATTTGGCTCCCGTCCAGGCGAGGTCGATCAACGTTAAAATCGCCAGTCGTTAAAATCGCACTAAACCAAAACTGTCGGAAAAGGAAAACATGGTTAAGTCCGATTGAAGTCTTGATATATATGTAAAGTTCGTGCAGCATTCGTATGTGACAACAGACAATACCATTTATTAAATAAACAATTAAATAAACAGGTTATAGGCCCTGCATTTGTGCAGAACTTATTAAAATAACCCATCACTTCAGATTTTAGAAAGTAATTCATGGGCTTCCTTACCTCACCTTACCTGGTTGATCTCAACATATAACAGGCTAATAGTCACGATTATGATTTTATAAAGCGATGGGTACGTTTTCTTATATACACACACACTATCTAAATAGAGAACCTGGCCTCAAAAAGAAATATGAACGACAATAACTATGGCACCAGTTTAAAATGTACTGATAAACTAAAGAGACTACTCCGTGAAACTTAAACGAAGTGGATGATATTAAGTGGAAACCAAATATTTACACGTGGCAATGAATGCATGACTTTGTTAAGTCTAATGTCACCAGCCATCAGCAGTCTGCGTTAAGGGAAATGTGTTCTATATAGATAACTTCGCAAATAAGTAAATTTAAGCATGCATCAAAATGCACATCACGGAGTGCGGGTTGTTTCAATCCGCTCACATGGTGTAGACCAATTAATAAAAAAGAATGTGAGCCGCCTGCCTTTATTTTCTTTAACTTATAGTCTATGGAATATAATATAAATGCTATGCAAACCCATATATATTTTTTCATTTATTTTAAATTCATCTTGTATGTAATTTTAAAATATTTACAAAGATTGTAACATCTAACAGATAATGTGGAAGTTCTTTATAAAGTAGCAACTACAGTTATAGGGCAGCATAGTCTAATAAATAAAAACTCTACCATCTACTGCCGCGGACTGCAATAGTGTGCATTTGTTACAATGGACTAATTGCTTAATTGATTTACCTTTATGTTATTTCTATAGGTCAATGCATTTAAAGGCTATAGAAACAAACCTGTGTCTTAAAATAAGGAATCAAATGTATATACAGGCTAATATTATAACCTGA